>NW_027099100.1:795467-1163689 GCF_037042795.1 Molothrus aeneus | reverse complement strand
CACCGGTGGTGAGAACTGGCCTGGAGACAGGAAGGAGGAGAAAACCACAATGGGACAGGGCAGGAACACCAGACACCTGGAGGAGGCTGTCCAGAGACAATCTGCCGCTGACCTGCCTGCTCTGCCACCGCTGACCTGCCTGCTCTCTGTCTAACATAGGAGAGAGGTATTGGGAAGCCATTGTAAACATGTTATACACAGTTTGTGGTATAAAGAGATAACGCTGCCCCAGGGCAGGCAGAGTGCCTCTGACTGTCCTGCTGAGTGGACCTCGGCTGGACAGGAGAAAAATTTTTATAGATAAGACACAATAAACAACTCTGAGACCGAGAACTGAAGAACTCCGGCTCATTCTTCGAACGCGCGGGCCGAAACAGAGACTGTTCACAAAACTTGGGGCTGCGATAAACTGCAAACTCCCGAGAGCCAGAGACAGACAGTCTGCCACTGACCTGCCTGCCCTTCCACCACCACTGACCTGCCTGCCCTTCCACCACTGACCTGCCTGCCCTTCCACCACTGACCTGCCTGCCCTTCCACCACCACTGACCTGCCTGCCTTTCCACCACTGACCTGCCTGCTCCACCACCACTGACCTGCCTGCCCTGCCACCACTGACCTGCCTGCCCTTCCACCACTGACCTGCCTGCCCTTCCACCACTGACCTGCCTGCCCTGCCACCACTGACCTGCCTGCTCCACCACCACTGACCTGCCTGCCCTGCCACCACTGACCTGCCTGCCCTGCCACCACTGACCTGCCTGCCCTTCCACCACTGACCCGCCTGCTCCACCACCACTGACCTGCCTGCTCCACCACCACTGACCTGCCTGCCCTTCCACCACTGACCTGCCTGCTCCACCACCACTGACCGGCCTGCCCTTCCACCACTGACCTGCCTGCCCTGCCACCACTGACCTGCCTGCCCTGCCACCACTGACCTGCCTGCCCTTCCACCACTGACCTGCCTGCTCCACCACCACTGACCTGCCTGCCCTTCCACCACTGACCTGCCTGCCCTGCCACCACTGACCCGCCTGCTCCACCACCACTGACCTGCCTGCCCTTCCACCACCACTGACCTGCCTGCCCTTCCACCACTGACCTGCCTGCCCTGCCACCACTGACCTGCCTGCCCTTCCACCACTGACCTGCCTGCTCCACCACCACTGACCTGCCTGCCCTTCCACCACTGACCTGCCTGCCCTGCCACCACTGACCCGCCTGCTGTTCCACTGGCTGAGCCTCCCAGTGGCCACCTAACAGGCCAGGGCAGCTCCTGAAGGAGCACCAGCCCCTCCCTTCCCCAGGACCCAGGCAGATTTCCTTTTCCAACCAGAGCAAAGACAGGGCTGGTGACAGCTGGACCCACACAGGCCCCCTTGGCTGGGGCCCTCCCTGCAGTGGGACATTTTTAGAAGCCTCCATGGCCCCGAGCCCGGCCCCACATTCCCGTGCCTGACGTTCCCAGGCTGACCCCCTGTCAGGCACAGCCCCAGAGCTGCTCTGCACCACCCTGAGCTGTCCTGCACGGACCCAGCTGCTGCCTGGGGCTGACTCTGCCCTCTTCCAGAGGGGAAGGATCTTTCTCTCCCTCCTTGGCAGCCCTCTGGGACCTCTTCCTTCCTTCCTTTGGCACAGCCCCAGAGCTGCTCTGCACCACCCTGAGCTGTCCTGCACGGACCCAGCTGCTGCCTGGGGCTGACTCTGCCCTCTTCCAGCTCCTGAGTTACACTTAGGGGTGCTAAAAATAAACCTTTTCCTGATCCTGCTCTGCTGTGTGAACAGCAAGAGGGAAAAACCCAAAGGTGGGAAGGGTGGGAAGAAAAGGAGGCAGAGCTGGAGCCAGAGAAGAGCTGCCACTGGAGCGAGGCCTGGAGTAACAGAGGGAAGAGAACAGGAGAGGAGAGCTGTCTGCATGGAAGGAGATGGAGACATGAAGGGTAAAAGATGATCCTGAAACACTGGAATGGAATGCAGAATGGGGTGATGACAGCAAAGGGAGATCTTGCTGCAACAGGGGGAAAGGAGGAAGACTGAGGATGTGTGAAGGAGGAGGCAGAAACCCAGCAGAATGGGTGTGATGCAGGACAGAAAAGAAAGAAAAGATGGGGAGGTGAGATTTCAAACAACACAGGAGAGAAGTAGGCCTGTTATGTGTGAAGTTTGTTCTGGAATTTGGAAGAGAAATCTGGAATTTCTCATGGCCACTACCAGTGAGGGACTGCCAGGCAGGGCCCAGGACAGGAATGCCCAGGGCAGGAGTCACAATCACAGCAGGATACAGGAGCCACAGGGCTCAGCCATGACACACAACCACAGCCACCTCCCCTCTGCAGGCCTGGGGGAAGCTTGGCTTTAGCAGAACCTCAGTGCAGCTTGGGTTGGAAGGGACCCTGAGAGCAGCCAGTCCCACCCCTGCCATGCTCTTTCCATCAGAGCACCAGGGGTAGACACTTCCACTGAATGGATGGCTCCAAGCACTGCCCAACCTGGCCTCAAACCTTTTCTGTGTTCAATACTTTCAGTTTCAGCACCCTCATCCCTCCCCTTTCCTAAACACCATCCCACAATGGACTCACAGCTGAGCTGTGCACACAACACTGCCATCGCTGTGTGGGGAAGGATCTTTCTCTCCCTCTTTGGCAGCTCTCTGGAACCTCTTCCTTCCACAACAAATCCCTGCACTCCCTCACCCACATCCCCTTCTCTCCCCCCAGGCTGTTCTTTCTGCCTTGTTCCCAACTCTGCTTTTTGCAGCTTCTCAAACTGTGCCACTTCCCTTCCCAAAAGGCAGAGCTGCCTGCCTCTTGCTCTCCTCATTTTCTCATTCCCATCTTCCTTTTGCAGCTCCTGGTTCAGTGCCTGAGCCCCCCACAGCTCTGCTGCCCAGTTTTCCTCTGTCACCTCTGTGAGAGTCTGTCTGAATTTTCCCTCATCTGCCTCACCATCGTCATTGGGGGACCACTGAAGAGAAGACCCCCCCTGTCTTAAATCTCTGGCTCCAAAGGAGAAAGTCATGTGCCTGAGACCTGAGAGCATTGCTAAGCCATTGTTTTCACAGGTGTTGTTTGCTGTATGCTACACTGAGCCCAAAGAAGGGGGCACCGTGCCCTGTTTGCAACAACAGCCCTGGGAGCTGTCCCACCTCTCGGCCTGGCTGGGCTTCTCCTGAGTTCTGGGTGGTCCCCCCACAGCAGACCCTCACCTGTTTTACAACCACCGTGACAGACAGACTGAGATGTGAGGAGCCTCTCCATCAAGGACTGAGACACGAAACCCCCATGTGAAAAGGCCCCTCTGCTCCATCAAGGACTGAGACACAAAACCCCCATGTGAAAAGGCCCCTCTGCTCCTCCCAAGGACTGAGACACGAAACCCCCGTGTGAAAAGGCCCCTCTGCTCCTCCCAAGGACTGGGACTGAAACCCCCATGTGAAAAGGCCCCTCTGCTCCTCCCAAGAGCTGAGACATGAAACCCCCGTGTGAAAAGGCCCCTCTGCTCCTCCCAAGGACTGAGACACAAAACCCCCATGTGAAAAGGCCCCTCTGCTCCTTCCAAGGACTGGGACTGAAACCCCCATGTGAAAAGGCCCCTCTGCTCCATCAAGGACTGAGACACGAAACCCCCATGTGAAAAGGCCCCTCTGCTCCTTCCAAGGACTGGGACTGAAACCCCCATGTGAAAAGGCCCCTCTGCTCCTCCCAAGGACTGGGACTGAACCCCCCATGTGAAAAGGCCCCTCTGCTCCTCCATCAAGGACTGGGACTGAAACCCCCATGTGAAAAGGCCCCTCTGCTCCTTCCAAGGACTGGGACTGAAACCCCCATGTGAAAAGGCCCCTCTGCTCCTCCCAAGGACTGGGACTGAACCCCCCATGTGAAAAGGCCCCTCTGCTCCTCCATCAAGGACTGGGACTGAAACCCCCGTGTGAAAAGGCCCCTCTGCTCCATCAAGGACTGAGACATGGAACCCCCATGTGAAAAGGCCCCTCTGCTCCTCCCAAGGACTGAGACACGAAACCCCCATGTGAAAAGGCCCCTCTGCTCCATCAAGGACTGAGACATGAAACCCCCATGTGAAAAGGCCCCTCTGCTCCTCCCAAGGACTGGGACTGAACCCCCCAGCCCGGGGCAGCTGTGTGGGGGAGGCAAGCTGACCAAAGCGAGATGTTTGCCTGCAGGTTGTGACCGCTGGACCAAGAACACAATGGCTCTCGTTTACTGCTGAGAACACGGACTACCTGTTACATCTATTCCTTATTGTATCTGTTTCCCCCCCCCCACAATTTCCAACAGAATTATCATAATAAAAACCTCTGAGTTAGCTAGAGATTTTGAGATCTCCCTGCTGTAACAGGCGGATCCTGGACTGGACTGGACCAAAGGACTTTGTCTCTACGTTTGGTAGCCATATCCCCCTCTTTCTCTCTCTCTTTTCTCTCTTTCTCCATCTTTTTCTTCCCCTTAATCCCTCTATTGCATTTTGCTGTGGTCATTCAATAAAGGTGCATTTGTTTTGATTATCACTGCAAATCCCCTGTGCCGTGTCAGTTCTTTCTGCACCCTGAGATCAAATCCACAAACCATCACGAACCCCGTTCCTAAGGACGGATCGTGACAACCTCCCACACCATGGCACAGGTGGAGGGCAGTGATGGAGGGACCACGACCTCCCCTGTTGGGATCCCCATCTCCACAGCCCCTCAGTGCCTCTCCTGTTGGGAATCACAGCCCCTCAGTGCCTCTCCTGTTGGGAATCACACCTCCACAGCCCCTCAGTGCCTCTCCTGCTGGGAATCACAGCCACAGCCCCTCTCTGTTGGGAATCACACCTCCATAGCTCCTCTCCTGTTGGGAATCACACCTCCACAGCCCCTCCCTGTTGGGAATCACACCTCCACAGCCCCTCAGTGCCTCCCCTGCAGGAACCCTCCCTCCACAGCCCCCCAGGACCCCCACTCACAGCACGGTTGCCTCTCTGCAGGCCACTGCTGGGCAGCGCTGCCAGGGTTCTGTAGTCCAGGCGCAGGGGTTCGCTGGGGACGTTCTGGAGAGGGGGAAAAAACCAGGAACAGGTCAGGCCCAAAGTCAACTAAATCAATGAGAAAGGGCAATGAAAAGGGAACCACCCCGGTAATAACCCAGGTCTTATCTCCAAACTCATCAGAGCTCCCATTACCTGGAAAAAGAGCTGGAGTTGTTCAAAGCACAACCACATGAACTCGTGGCAGGAGCCAGGCTCGAGAAACCCCACAGGGAATGTGTCCCTGTGCACCCCTGGGCACCCACTGCTGCTCAGATCCCTGCACTCCTCCTGCCCCACTTCCACCTCCTGATGGAGCAGGAACATGCCACACCCACCTGTTTGCTCCAACAGCACCAGGAATGATGGACCTGGACACGTGTAAGAATGCAAACCTGCAATTCCTCTACAGCTCCTTTTTCCAGCCTTAACTCACACTCACTGTACAACTTTGTTCCATTCTGCTTCCCACATATTGCCTTTCTAACCCTAAAGAGGAGCCAAGGTTTCTAACCCAGCCCATTTTCCTCAATCCCTTTACACATTTCTTCAGTTCTGATGTCTTAATCCCCAAAGCCACATTCTCTTAGGGGAGAGAGTGGAGAACACAAACTCTGGGGAACAAACTCTTTTTGGGGACTTCCCCAGCCTTCCAGCCTAGCTGCAGCCCTTTCCTGGGCCTCTCAGCCCTTCCCCTGTGCTGCTCACCTCTGCTTCCTCCTCAAGCTGCTGCGTGGCCGCCTCCCGCTCCCTACGCATCCGCTCCTTCCGTGGGACAGACAGACAGACAGACAGGGCCAGAGCAGAGAGAAGAGAGAGGCACAGAGGTCACACAGCTGGGCAGGGCTGCTCAGGGGACACAGGGGCAGTGCCAGCACCAAGAGAGGGGCAGCAGGAACCCAGCACTGGCACTGGGTAGGGAGGAGCTGGAACTGGGAGCTGTTACTGCCAGAGGAAAGGACAAGAACAAGAACATCTGGGTGCCACAGGGGAGAGGGAGAGCAGGTGTCCCCAGGATCCTCTGAGGGACAGTCCTGGGGAAGTGAGAGAGCTACTGTGTCCCCAAGCATAACCACACCAAGGGAGAGGAGGAATTTGCTCACTGCTGCAAGAGACACCTTGATGGAAAAGCACTGGAATGGAAAAGCAAATCCACACCAAGGGAGAGAGGAGGGGTTTGCTCACTGCTGGAATGTCACAGACATCTTTTATGAAAAATCTTTTTTTTTTAGGATTTTTCCTCCTGAGAAGCTGAGAGGCCTCAGGAACAAAATGTAAACCATGGTTATCTGCTGCTGTGGAATGCAACAGGTGCATCTGGGATCGGTCTCATGTGGCTGTTTCTAATTAATGGCCAATCACAGTCAGCTGGCTCAGACAGAGAGCCCGAGCCACAAACCTTTGTCATCATTCTTCTCTGTTCTATTCTTAGCTAGTCTTCTGCTGAGAACCTTTTCTTCTATTCTTTTAGTGTAGTTTTAATGTAATATATATAATAAAATAATAAATCAAGCCTTCTGAAACACGGAGTCAACATTCTCGTCTCTTCCCTCATCCAGGAACCCCTGTGAACACCATCACACTGGAAGAGACACCTTGATGGAGCCCAGGCAGGACAGGCTGGGAGGGAATGGAAAAGCAAATCCAGAGAGCACAGGCCTTGCTGGCTCACAGCACCACAGACACAATGATCCAAAGGGACAGGAAGGTCTTGGCTCAGCACCAGCTGCCACTCAGCACTGCAGGGGCATCAGGGAGTGAGCAGTGACTCATCCCAAAAGCCCCAGCCATGGGCTGCTCCAGGCTGCAGGGGCATTAGGGGGGGTTGTCCTAAGCACTGATATTTCTGTGACTTGTCACCTGGCAGCTCTGGGCAGAGCCAGGCCTGGGGACAGCACAGCAGCGTCCTCCTCTTGTCCCTGGAGCCCTCCCAGCTGCTCTCCCCAAGCAGGAACCAGATGGTCCAGAAGTCCTGAGCCATGGGAGGCAGCTCAGAGGGATCAGCTGAAAATTCTGCTGAGCACCTGGGCCCTGTTCTTTAACAGATTCCATGCACTACAGATTCCCACTGCTCCACAGCACCCTGCGAGCTCCAAGCAAGGATAAGCAGCCTGAGAAGTCACTAATGCTCTGGAGGATCACAGCTCCCAAGAGGATACTGAGGGATGTTCAAGGTAGTTTATTCCGAACCTGGTTATGCTTGTTTTGACCAAGAGTCCTCTGAAGGGTGAGGGCTCCAGGTGACACTAATGTGGTGTGTGGCTCTTCTCTGAGGTCATACTCTGAGGAGTGACAGGAGCACCAGCCAGCCCAGATGGAGCTGTGGCTCCAAATCCCCACAAATTTGTGGCTCCAGATGCTGCTCCAAATCCATCTCTGACAATGGCTGGGGGAGATCTGGATTAAGACTAAAACATAACTACAGCCACAGAGGCAGGAGGGAGCAGCAGGAATCAGTCCACAGAGACTCAGAGTCACTGACACTTCTACTAGAAACTGGATTATCAGAGAATTGGAGGCAGGAGGTGTCAGCAGTGAATGGGTTTGAAAACTTCCACCACGAGTAGAACAAAGGCATAATTCCTCCCAGTTATTCAGTTCACAGCTTGCTCTGGGCTGGAGACACATTTGGCCTCCATTGCTCTTGTGCAAGAATGAACATGAAACATTGAAGGGCAAGAAAAATGTTCCAAAAATGGGGACAGAAATTACCAGGGATGTGGCACTGGGTCAGGAACTTCCTTCAGTATTTCAATGGCCACCACTGGGAGTGGTGAGTGCTGGCTCCACCACTGGGACAAATTTAATCATCACAAGCAGTTTTAGAGACATAATCCCAGATTCAAGGTTTAAAAGGCCCAGCAGAAAAACATGTCTCTGCTCAGGGGCCTCAGGATCCCAGGAGGTCCAGGGAGCCTGGAGAATCCATTGCTGCCTCCTCCTGGCACACCAAGGGAAGGGGCACCAAAATACATCAGCTTTTTAAAAATGAGATATGGCCAAGGCTATTTCACCAATCATAAATGTTTCTCTGTTTTGTTTTTTTTTTTGGTTTTTTTTTTACCAAAGTATTTTTAAATAATCTCAGTATAAATTTTGGCAAAATCTTTCTCTACCTGAGCCTGAACAAATGGCACCTGCTCAGCCCCAGCAGCAGAATTTGGGGCCACACCTGCTATATTCACAGGTGTTAGGAATGCTGATACTGACCCACAGCACCTGAGCTCTCCTGAACGCATTTCAATCCACATCTCCATATTCAAATCCATATACTGCCCACATTAAAACTGGCTGGAATATCCTTTGCTCAGACAGAAAAACAATGAAATCAAGTTTGCTGAAACCACATCAAACCACACTGAGCTCCTTCCCAGGCAAGGAATGAGACATTTTACAGGAAAAACCTAAGTCTGATCTGAACTGCCTTTCCCTGGGTGAGGTCCCTGCTACCCAAATTAGTCAGGGTGGTTTGGGTGGGAAGAGACCTTCCAGGGCCATCCTGTCCAGCCCCTGCAATGAGGGACACCTTCAGCTGGATCAGGCTGGGGATCATTCTGTGAGGCCATTCCCCTTCCACCCACAACTGCCACCCTCACTCTGCTCTCGGGGGGCAGCAAATGCGAACGAGCTCAGGAACCGCAGCTGCAGAGAGAGCCCAGGGAAACTTCAGGTGCATCTGAACCAGGAACCTGACAGAACACCTCCAAATGTACACACACCTCTGCCAGGAGAGCAGATTCCCCACTGACAACACTGAAGAATTCAGATTTCCCTCTTCTTCCAGTGACTCTGACTGGATAAATTACTGTTTTAAGAGGGATGACAGGAAACTCTACGTCCTCAAGAGGCTTGAGTCTGCTGATCCATTCCTGTGAAATTCTCCTGTGAAATTCTCTTTCTGTGCAAGGCTGAGTCAGCAGACAGAGACACAAAACTCCCACAGCAAAGCAGAGAAACGGCCATGTGAACTGAGGAGCACAAAGCTGTGTCTGACCAACAGCATCACTTCACTCAGAGCAGCTCAGAGCTGCGTGTTCTCATCTTTGCTGACAAAACCTCTGCCAGTCACAGGGTGACTGATTAAATTTGGGACTTCCAAGCTCATTGGCCATTTTTCTGGAAGCTGCAGCTTGGCCAGGAGGCACCAGCAAGTTACAAGGGTGGTTTTGGTGTATACCACAGGAACATCACCAGGGAGACCAGAGAGGTGCACAGGGAGGTGCAGCACAGCCCAAGAGCAGCCAGGGCAACAGAGCAGTGAACCACAGAGAGGGAATGTCCAGAGCTCCACCCCATGGCACTGCCATGGGGGCAGAGATCCAGAACTGCCATGGCACTGTCAATGGGGCAGAGATCCAGAGCTGCAGTGACAATGGGGCAGAGCTCTGGAGCTCCCCATGGCACTACAGTGGAGCAGAGATAACCTATGACACCTTCCTGGGACTCACAGGCTCGGCAGAGCCACTGCCACAAACACATTCTGCTACACAAATGATCTCTCACCACTTTCTCCATCTCTTCTCTCTCCCACTGAGTGGCTTCTCTCACCATTTCCATCTCCTAGGAGAGAGCAGAGTTAGAGCCGCCTCACCCTGTGCTCTCTCCAAACCTGGAACCTCACCAAGGTGTCACAGTCCCATCCTAGAGTGTTCCTGATCCTCATGCTGGGCCCTGCTGATCCCAGGCCATGCCCACAGCACTCTGCAGGCTCCATGCACCACGGGAGACACCAGAGACTTCCAGAAAGTGCTCCCACTCTGCTCCCAGCTCAGCCCACACCCACCTTCTGCAGGATCTCCAGCTCCTCGGGGCTCAGGTCGCGGTCGATGGAGGAGATGCTCTCCAGGCTGTTCTTGCGCCCGATGCCAGCAGCAAAAGGGTTGGCAATGATTCCTGGGGACATCTGCAGAGCAAACAGCACATCATCACACCTGGTGGGAGCCACAGAATTCATCCCAGGAACTCCCTGTTCCAGCCTCCCACACACAGAGTACCAGGACAGCCCCAGGCAAGGCAGACACAGAACTCTTCCAACAACTGGGAACCTTGTTCCATAGAATCCCAGACTGGTTTGGCTTGGAATGGACCTGAAGAGCATCCAGCTCCATCCCTGCCATTTAGGCTGACAATTGTTTGAGGAAACCAAGGTCTAAGTAAGCTGAATTCAAACTGATCCAGGTGCAAGAAGGGGATAAGGTGAACAGGGACTGGCTTCATGTTCTGCTGGAGAATACAAAAGCTCACTAGCTAAGCCTTGGAAGCAGAAATCTGAGAGGGCATGGGATTGCTCCAGGGAAGTTCTACCCCTGGGGAACAATGAACACCAATAAAGAGCCAGACCATTCATTGTAATTGCAACACTGGCCAAGAAAAAGTAGGCATAAATAGTTGAGTGAAATTGAGCTTGAAAACTTATTTTTTTCAGTGTGGTGCTATTGTGGAACAGTTTTAGAACCAGCAGGAGAAAGACAGTCCTGAGGGACCACTCCTTTTCTGGACTGGAGACCCCCTCCAGCTCACATCATTGGTCGGACTTTGAAACCTGGAAACTCAAAAAACCAAACAAATCCACAGCAGAAGTTTGGGGAAAATCAGCATTCTGTGACGTGTGGAATCCCCTGAATCCTTCTCCCTCAGGGAAATCCTCAGGGCATTGCCTGGAAAAACCCACCACAGACTTCTCCCCACCGAGGTGGACAGAAAGGGCTCCTCCTCCATGGAGCCTTGCATCCACCCCAGTTCCTCTCCCCATATGTCCCAAATCTCGTGGTTTCTCCTTTCCCTGTTCCATCATTGGTTGTGTGTGACCGTGTTCACAGGGCTCCAAGGATGAGGGAAGAGATGAGGATCTGACTCCATGTTTCAGAAGGCTGATTTATTATTTTATGATATATATTACATTAAAACTATGCTAAAAGAATAGAAGAAAAGATTTCATCAGAAGGCTGGCTAAGAATAGAATAGGAAGGAATGATAACCAAGGTTCGTGTCTCGGACAGAGAGTCCGAGCCAGCTGTGATTGGCCATTAATTACAAACAACCACATGAGACCAATCCCAGATGCACCTGTTGCATTCCACAGCAGCAGATAACCATTGCTTACATTTTGTTCCTGTTGCATTCCACAGCAGCAGATAACCATTGGTTACATTTTGTTCCTGAGGCCTCTCAGCTTCTCAGGAGGAAAAATCCTAAGGAAAGGATTTTTCATGAAAGATGTCTGTGACAGTTGTGGTATCCCTGGTGGTCAGCCCTGTCCTCCCTGTAGGCCAATGCTCTTTGCCCTGTCCCCATAGCTGCCCCTACCTAAACCTGTGGATGCTGACAGTCTGGTCAGAGATAGAGTCAAATAAACTTTCCCAGGAATTGCTCTGGGAAGTTTTGAGAAAGCTCAGAGGAAGAATTAAAACAGTCCTTAATCTCTGCAGCTTGAACGTGTTGTTTACTTGTGAGAAGTGTACAAGATTTGTTGTTCCTAATTAGCCAGTGAGGTGAGGGGTGTTGAGTGGGGACCAACCAGGCCCAGCTTTGTCAGAACTGTCTATAAAAGAACGTGTGCTGTCTAATAAACTTGGGAGAACGCAGGGGTCTGTGCCACCTCATTCACCTGTCCCTAATACCACAGTGACAATAAACCTCGTGCAGAGCATATGGTCTTGTCCTTTGTCTCTGATTTCCCTTCTGTGTGCTGCAATAAACCTTTGCTGGAACTGACCCCGCAAAAGGCCCTTCTGCCTCTCTTTGCTGAGCCAGCCATGGTGAGTGTGGTGTGTGCACCTGACTCCCTTGCCTGAACATTTACCCACACAGCTTTTCCACAGGAGATGCTTACTGGGCAATTGTCACAGACATCTTTCATGAAAAATCCTTTCCTTAGGATCTTTTCTCCTGAGAAGCCGAGAGGCCTCAGAAACAAAATGTAAGCAATGGTTATCTGCTGCTGTGGAATGCAACAGGTGCATCTGGGATCGGTCTCATGTGGCTGTTTCTAATTAATGGCCAATCACAGCCCAGCTGTATCAGGCTGTCTGGTCAATCACAAGATTTTATTATCATTCCATCTCTTTCCTTTTCTATTCTTTGCAAGCCTTCTGATGAAATCCTTTCTTCTATTCTTTTGGTATAGTTTTAATATAATATATATCATAAAATAATAAATCAGCCTTCTGAAACATGGAATCAGATCCTTGTCTCTTCCCTCTCCGGGGACCCCTGTGAACACCACCCAGGGAACAGGTGTGGCATTCACAGTCTCTGAACAAAGACATAATTTCCTCTCTCAGGTGTTTTCCTGGAGAAGCACAGAGGGAAAACAATTTCTATCTCTGCTTGCTGCTCCTGGTGTTTTGCACACATGGAATATGTTGGGAAGGTTGTTTACCTGAAGGAATTTGGTAATTGGATTCTGGTGCTGATTGTATTAATTGGCCTATTGGGTCAAAGCTGTGTCCTGGCTGTTGACAGACAGTCAGGAGTTTTTCAGTAGTTAGTATGATATAGTATAGTATCTCTCTTTAATATTGTATAATGTAACATAGTATAGTTTTAATAAAGTGAGTGTTCAGCATTCCAAAGCCTTGGAGTCAGATGCCAATCATTCCCTGCTCAGTTGTCAGAACCCAGGACATTCCTCTGGCTGCCCTGGAGGACTCGAGACCCTGGCAAGGGGCTCAGAGACCTTGGCACGGAGTCACAAACTCCTGTGCCTTGGATTTTAACCCATGGAGTGTGAAGAGTTACAAGCCACAAGGGTTTGAGTAGAATGATAGTTAATTTGTCACAGGGTGAAAAAGTAGAATTTTGGGGGTTTAGAATGGGGGTTCAAGAGGCAAGATGGAGGAATCTGGGCATGTCCTGTCCTTCTTCTTGTCCTCTATCTTCTGCTGTGACAGTGACACTTCTGGATTGGTTTAGAATAGAGACAGACTAACATAGGTGATAGGTATTGCAAAATTATTGTAAATAAAGCACACGTAGTTCTTAGTATAAAAAACGAACACCATCCCAAGGGCAGGGACTGTGCCACAACCCAACCTGCTGGACAGATCTCAGTGGGTCAGAGAAAGAATGTAATAGATAAGAGAAAATAAACAACCTGGAACTGACAAATCTCAACTTCTTCTTCGGTTGTGGAGCTGGAGGAAAACGACTTTCTAACACCTTGGGAGCCATTTCAACCACAGAAACTTGAGAGGAGGTAGCCTTGTTTCACTATAAATAGGTACCAGCATCTCCCATCTAAACCCTACACTGCTCCAGCTGGCACCCAGCCCTGCTGGGATCCAGGCTGGCACCCAGCCTCACTGGGATCCATGGTGCTACAGCTGGCACCCAGCCTCACTGGGATCCAGGCTGGCACCCAGCCTCACTGGGATCCATGGTGCTACAGCTGGCACCCAGCCCTGCTGGGATCCAGGCTGGCACCCAGCCTCACTGGGATCCATGGTGCTACAGCTGGCACCCAGCCTCACTGGGATCCAGGCTGGCACCCAGCCTCACTGGGATCCATGGTGCTACAGCTGGCACCCAGCCCTGCTGGGATCCATGGTGCTATAGCTGGCACCCAGCCTCACTGGGATCCATGCTTGCACCCAGCCTCACTGGGATCCATGGTGCTACAGCTGGCACCCAGCCTCACTGGGGTCCATGGTGCTACAGCTGGCACCCAGCCTCACTGGGATCCATGCTTGCACCCAGCCTCACTGGGATCCATGGTGCTACAGCTGGCACCCAGCCTCACTGGGATCCAGGCTGGCAACCAGCCTCACTGGGATCCATGGTGCTACAGCTGGCACCCAGCCTTGCTGGGATCCAGGCTGGCACCCAGCCTCACTGGGATCCATGGTGCTATAGCTGGCACCCAGCCTCACTGGGATCCATGGTGCTACAGCTGGCACCCAGCCCTGCTGGGATCCATGGTGCTACAGCTGGCACCCAGCCCTGCTGGGATCCATGGTGCTATAGCTGGCACCCAGCCTCGCTGGGATCCAGGCTGGCACCCAGCCTCACTGGGATCCAGGCTGGCACCCAGCCCTGCTGGGATCCATGGTGCTACAGCTGGCACCCAGCCCTGCTGGGATCCAGGCTGGCACCCAGCCTCACTGGGATCCATGGTGCTACAGCTGGCACCCAGCCTCACTGGGATCCAGGCTGGCACCCAGCCTCACTGGGATTCCATGGTGCTACAGCTGGCACCCAGCCCTGCTGGGATCCCCGTGGGTGACCCTGGTGGCCCCAGCCCTGCCCTGCAGCCTCACCTCGATGGCAGCAGCAGCCCTGGGGTCGAAGCCATCGCAGACCAGCACGAGCAGCGCGTCGCCCACGGCGCGCAGCACCTGCACGGCCTCGGTGTGCGTCATGCCCAGCAGGCTCTGGTGGTTCACCTCCAGGATCCTCATCCCCACCTGCAGGCGGCCGTCCCGGGCTGCAGCCCCCGAGGAGCTCACCTGCAACACACCAGGGTGTTGGGAAGGATGAAAGTCTTACAAGGAAGCCTCACCGATATGGATGCTTAGCAGAAAGATTTTTAAATGTTGAGTCTGATGAAGGAATAGAGATGGAAGCAAGTTTTGATATAGAAGAAAAGAATTGCTGAGCCAGTCTTACTGGATAACCAAGGAGGCAAAGGGTGTGTTAGTTAGAAGGGGTTTAATGCCTTAGAGCAAAGGATAAACCCACCTCAAACAAGAAGATGTTTTTACCAAGCAGAAAGAGAGCACAGGCAAACAAATCAGCAAATGTTGCAAGTAGAAAAAAGGTCTCAGAATTTTCCACTGCAAGAAACCTGAAAAACAACTTCTAGCTGAATCTGTAATGTACTAACTTTTAGTGATTGGAGAATAGTAACATCAATATGGTAATCATGGTAGTTATGATAGGCTATAGATAATAGTTAAGGTATAGATTGGTTCTACTGTATTAAGATGCTCAGCAAAGAAAAGCATATAATGCATTGTAACCAAGAGAAAAGTATAGAATGCAATGTAACCTAAACCAAAGGGCCTCCAGGCCTGCCTGCAGCTGGAGCTGACATCTGTAGGCACAGCTCTGTCACCCACGACCCTGGACTGCTGTAACCTCTTGGATGGAATAAACTGCATTTTGGATACAATAAACTGCATTTTGGATACAATAAACTGCATTTTGGATCAACAAACTGCATTTTGGATACAATAAACTGCATTTTGGATACAATAAACTGCATTTTGGATACAATAAACTGCATTTTGGAGAGCTGCCTGGAGTCCTGCATCTCTCATTTAGGCTCTTACATCAGAGGCCACTGCAGCAGCTCAGAGGGGACACAAGAGCCTGGGGACAGGGAGGGGTGACAGCACACATAGGGACAGGGACAACAGCCTGCAGCTGCAAGCAGGGGGAGGATCTGCAAGAACTATGGAGAGGGCAGAGCAGGAAGAAGCTGTACAGGTTGGTGGAGGGAACAGGTGTGGAAGAATCTTTTTGTGTGAGATAAAAGAAGGTGAAATTGAAATTTGCTGTCCGAACATGAACTACCATCTCAAGTGCCTTCAATCCAGAACCAGAGAAAGCCACAACTGGTACCCCATAGACAGAATGTATAAAAAGCATGCATGCTGTAATAAAAACAGTTTGAAGCCTTCTGAAGAAGCCTTCTTGGTTCCATGTAACCAAGGAAAGAGACGGGTGAGAAGGAAAAGCTGTCACATCATGATGTGTCTCATGGAAAGAGAAATCATTTTGTGCTGGGAGAGAGACACAATGGAAATGCAAATGAAGACAAACTATGGAGGAAGGAGGCAGGGATCAGACATGCAAAGAGGAAGAAGAGGAAAAGCACAACTTCGTCTCCTGGTTACCACAAATATCCAGGGAAAAGCAGAGGCAGGAAAACCCCTCTGGACAGGACAGGTAGGAGAGGCTGAGGGAAGTAACCTAGCTCAAGGGAGAGCAGGGAAGTTCAGGATTTTGGTTCTCTGCAGGCTAAAACAACAAGTATTGGGAAAAACAGGGAGGGGAGATGGGGTAAACCAACTCTGTGCCATGGCTAAACTGTGAACCTTCCACCCCTAAATCCTGTAATGCTGCAGGGGAGCAAACCAGAGCCAACTTCTCAAAATCACTGCCAGTTAAAATAATCTCAGGTTTTCTTTTCCTGCTGTTACAAATGTCTCAGGTGAACATGCAACTGTCACTCTCAAAGAGGGAATTTATTCTTTTATCTTTAGAACTCAGATAAAACAGTTACAGCCACATAACAACAAATGCTGGATGTTCCCTTGCCTTAGCAGTAACCAATTATCAGTTATCAGGGCTGACTGCCAATTACAGAGTGTCTGCAGCCATGAGGAAAACTCACATCACAGTTTCTACCCCCAGAAAAACAGCTGAAAAGGAAAACAGTGACAAAAAGGTGAGCACCCAGAGTCCTCTTTGTCATCAGCCAGACCAAAATGACACCACTCATTGCTGAGCTCTGCTGCCAGCGAAGAAAAAGCAATATAAACTTTTTGGAAAGGGTTGGGAGGAGCATGAAATGATAAGCATAAGTTGAACAAGAAAAACATGTAATTTCTGGAGGAAAACTGATGTGAGAATTTTGTGTGACACAAGCAGTCACCTAAAAAAGGAACAAAGTCACACAGACAGTGCAAGGCACAGGAGAAAAGGTTAGGGATTCCTTGCATGTCTGAGTGAGCAGGAAGGGACAGACACAGGCGGACCACAGGAATGTGGGTACAAGGAAAGATGTGTGGGCTTGCACTACAGAAAAAAACACAAGAGAAGAAACAAAGCAAAGTAAAGGCAAGCAGGAAGCAAAATAAGAAACTGTGAAGCTGCTGTAGAGGAGGAAAAATGCAAGGACAAGGATTTGTCTCCTTTGCAGGAGGGAGAACCTCCAGAATGGCGCGCCAGTGAAAGCTGAGAGCACATTGCAGCACCCTCCTCCCTGGCAGTGCCTGCAGGGGTGGTGCTCTGGTACCTTGGAGATGAAGATGCCCTCATCAGTGGGATCAAACGGATTGCCAGCATGGCCCTTGGCTCCACCCCGGATGCTGATGCCCAGCTTCTCTCCTGGAGCCTTTTCAATGCAAATTTCCTGGAAACACAGAGGAGTCTCCTTGTTTCTGGGCTAAGTTCAGCTGAGGGAACACTCCTGGGAGTGACCACAGCTCTAAATGCCCTGAAAAGGGCCTGAATTAGGTACAGGTATAGGGAATGAGGGATAGGGAATAGCTCCATCCCTCATTTGTCAGTTTATTCCTGTTGGAGAGGACCTGCCCTTTTCTGTTCCCTGATGACAGAGTCACCACAGCCACGGCAAGAGATCCTCACCATGCCCCAGCTGGAGACACACTTAAAAGTGATTGGATTCTGCCAAAGGAGTGGTGCCTCAGATTTTAGCTTTTCTATTTTTCAGGTTCTGTGCTGCTTCAGTGTGTGGCTCTGGGCTTCATCTCAGGGGATGCTGAGCTCTGTGCACAGAGCAGGGAGACGAAACAATTCCTGCTCCAGCTGGGCACCAAGGACAAATGATCCAAATCTCAGCCCAGGAGCACAAACAACGTGGGCTGGAGAGAGAAAAACAAGGATGGGACTTCATGGGCTAAAGCTGTAATTGGACAATTAGCTCCAATGTGCTAATGGACCAAAACTTATAAAAGTGTGAGGACTGGCCATCCATTTTTTGTAACCATTTTGGTTCATCTTGGGTGTAGCCCTGGCTGGGCTCTTGTGCTGCCCAAGGTGGATCTACTGAGGTCTCCAAATAAATCTACTTTATTTTTAACCCCTACTTTAAATCCCTACTTTATTCTTTAGCTCCATCCAGCCTCTGTTCTAGGCCAGCCTGCACAGGGGGTCAGGAGCAGGAAAAATCCCAGCCAGAAGTCTGGCTGTATCCTATCCCAGACCTCCCCAGGTAAGAGCTGCCCCAGAACCCCCCTGCCTAAGGTGTCAGGAGCAGGAAATCCCAGCCAGGACTCTGGCTGTCCCCTATCCCAGACCTCCCCCAGGTGAGACCTCCCCAGGTGCCTGCCCCAGAGCCCTGCCCAAGGTGTCAGGAGCAGGGAATCCCAGGACTCTGGCTGTCCCCTGTCCCAGACCTCCCCAGGTGCCTGCCCCAGAGCCCTGCCCCAGAGCCCTGCCCAAGGTGTCAGGAGCAGGGAATCCCAGGAGTCTGGCTGTATCCTATCCCAGACCTCTCCAGGTAAGAGCTGCCCCAGAACCCCCTGTGACTGCTCCAGAGCCCTGCCTAGGGTGTCAAGAGCAGGAAATCCCAGCCAGGACTCTGGCTGTCCCCTATCCCAGACCTCTCGCAGGTGAGAGCTGCCCAGGTGCCTGCCCCAGAGCCCTGCCCCAGAGCCCTGCCCAAGGTGTCAGGAGCAGGGAATCCCAGGAGTCTGGCTGTCCCCTATCCCAGACCTCCCCAGGTGCCTGCCCCAGAGCCCTGCCCCAGAGCCCTGCCCCAGAGCCCTGCCCAAGGTGTCAGGAGCAGGGAATCCCAGGACTCTGGCTGTCCCCTGTCCCAGACCTCCCCCAGTGAGAGCTGCCCAGGTGCCTGCCCCAGAGCCCTGCTCCAGAGCCCTGCCCAGGGTGTCAGGAGCAGGGAATCCCAGGACTCTGGCTGTCCCCTGTCCCAGACCTCCCCCAGTGAGAGCTGCCCAGGTGCCTGCCCCAGAGCCCACCTGCATGCCAGGGGGAGGGGGGTCCCTGCGGACCAGCATGCTGAGCTCCTGGCTGTTGCAGAGCAGGGCGTTGACGGCCTCCTGGTGCGTGGCGTGGCGCAGGTCGGTGCCGTTCACCTCCAGGATCCTGTCCCCGACGCGGAGCCCGCTGCGCGACGCCAGCCCCCGCGGGATCACCTATGGACACAGCAACGCCTCCTGAGAAGGGCTGGGCACCCTGCAGGAGCCTTTACAGAGACTGCTGGCAGCCTGAGAGAAGTCTGGTGATGAAGATGCAATGCAAGCTGTTTTCCATTCCCATCTGTATGGCAGATTATCTTTTGTCAAGCTGGCAGTTTGCCTTATCTCTCTCTTTGAGTGACCACATTCACACCTCCCTCAGGGAGGGGATATCTGCTGATAACAGCTATGGAATGTCCCTGCATGGCTGATAAGAACTGTAACATCCCCTTGTGAGATCCTCCGTCCGGAGGGAGGAGCCAAGCATTGCTACCCAGATACAATCCAGAGGTTTTGAGACACCAGCGCGGCTTCTCCATGGGATTCCCCAGAGGAACAGCAGCTGCCTCTCCTTCCACTGGATCTTCAGAGGCAGAATCCATCCTTCTCTACAGATCCCCCTTGCTCCAATGGAACCACCCCTGGCACTGCAGGAGGACTGCAGCCACATTTCCAATTGGACTGCTACCAACACCCCTCAGGGTGTCAGGTTGGGTTCTGACTCTGGCAGTGTTGTTCTCATGTACTGCATTGTTTATTTTATCCTTTTATTTTTTTCCTTCCCTATTAAAGAACCGTTATTTCCTGCTCCCATATTTTTGCCTGAGAGCCCGTTAATTTAAAATTTATAGCAATTGGGAGGGGTGGGGAGGGTTTACATTCTGCATTTCAGGGGAGGCTCCTGCCTTCCTTAACAGGCACCTGTCTATCCAAACCAAGACACCTGGTAACAAGATCCATGGGTATCCCTGAAAGAATTTCCTACCAAGGCTGTTGATGCAGAAACTAAGAAGGAAAGAAGGAGAAATAAGAGAAATCTGCAAATGCCTGTTCCAATGAGCATGTGACCGTGTTCACAGGGTTCTTAGGATGAGGGAAGAGATGAGGATCTGACTCCATGTTTCAGAAGGCTGATTTATTATTTTATGATATATATTATATTAAAACTATACTAAAAGAATAGAAGAAAGGATTTCATCAGAAGGCTGGCTAAGAATAGAAAAAGAAAGAATGATCACAAAGGCTTGTGTCTCAGACAGAGAGTCTGAGCCAGCTGACTGTGATTGGCCATTAATTAGAAACAACCACACGAGACCAATCCCAGATGCACCTATTGCATTCCACAGCAGCAGATAACCATTGCTTACATTTTGTTCCTGAGGCCTCTCAGCTTCTCAGGAGGGAAAATCCTAAGGAAAGGATTTTTCATTAAAGATGTCTGTGACATAGGCACATTGTTTGTCTCTTGTGATTAATGAGTATAGTGTAAATTTCTGAGTTTTGTAAGAATGCTGTGGAAACCCAGAGCACCCAGTGCACCACAGCACACTCTGTCTGCTCTGGGGTGTCCTGACCCCCAGGGCAGCACTGACTCCGACCCTCATTCATGGAGAAAGTTTCCTGGACTTCAAGATTGACCAGAATCCACAAAACGTGAAATGGATCATAGAGAGCAGCGTAGGTGTGTCACTGGGTGAGAAATTGAGGGTTTGGGATTTTTAGTGAGTTGTGGATGGCAGCAAGATGGAGGGCACAGGGTGTCATCCTGGGTTTCTTCTTCATGCTGCTTCTTCCTCCTTCTCCATGGGTTTGGGTAGCATTTTGTAATTGGGCAGAAAAGTCCACATTGGGGGCTCTTTGGGATCATTTTTTGGGTTAAAAGGGAAAATAATCTAGGTGTCACTTCTTAATTGGACAGTTTAGTCTTAAAAGCCCTTGTAACAAGAGAATGTTGGCCATTTTGTGCCTTCTAATGAAAAGGTGCTGAACTCACAGTAGTGAGATTGTTTTATTGATTAGAAATAATAAACAGCTGAGTCTGAACATGAATTATTGTCTCAAGTACCTTGAATCCAGACCCAGAGAAACCCACAACTGGGATCCCAACAGAATGTATAAAAAGCATGGATGCTATAATAAAAACAGTTTGAAGCCTTCTGAGAATGGAGTGTGTTGCTTTATATTGTGACTGTCTCAGCCACGACAGTCCATCTGTCCTTGGAGATGTGAATGTGTCCCCAGGCATCCTCCAGCACCCTGCAGGCCTGTTCTGACTCCTCTCTGCAGACAAAATTCCCCAAGAGGTGACACATCTGGCAGCACTGGCAAAGAATGAAGTGGGATGTGCTTTGAAGTGCTATTCCATATGTTATTCTCACACTCCCAATTTAATCTGAGCCAATCCTGTGCCAGTCTTGCCATTATTTTGCCTGTGAGTGTAACCAGGACTGACAGCACCAGGACTGCTCCAGTCCTCACCCAGTGCTCTACAGGGGCTCCTGAGAGCTGAACACCACAACCTTTGTTTCCTGGTGAAACAAAGGAGTCAGCAAGGAAAGGGTGAAATCTGTGAGCACGTGGGAAGTAGGGATGGTGGGAAAGAGTCAGTCAGGCTTTGAGAAGAGCAAATCCTGCCCCACTGACCTGCTGATGCACAGCAATAAAAACCATGGGCACACCAAGGAAGAGGCCTGGCAGGCATCACTCCTAGAACTCCAAACAGCCCTTAGCAAGGTGTGAACCCTGCCACAGGTGTCAGAGCAGTCAGGTTCAGCACCTCCAAGTGACAAGAGCAGTCAGGAAGCAGAAAGGGCTCTGCAGGGAGGTTGTCTCCAGCATCCCTATTCCCGTGGAAGTGCAGGACTGTGAGGGAATGGGCTGCAGCCAGTGGCCAGGTGTGTGCTGCCCCTGCATGGCATCACCACTGGAATGGGAACATGGGATCAGAGCAGCCACACACTGTCCCACCAGCACCTTCCCAGTAATGGCTGGCTTCCTGCAATGCCAGCATCTTCCCAGGACTCACTAAAGCCAACCTGAACCCAGCAATTTCAAAAGCTGACTGGGATCCCTCCAAAGGGTTCAGCATGGATTAGAAAGGTCTGAGGCTTTTACATGCCCTCAGATGGCTCCAGCAGCAGCAGCACATGCAGTACAAATAACCCTTCACACATCCCTCTCCTATGCCCTTATTTCACAAATCCATCCTGTACAGCTGGACTCACATCCAAATCCCTCACCTGAATGCCAATAACCAACAGCTCAGAACACCCAGAGCAGCTCTGCTGGGACTCTACCTTGGAGATGAAGACACCTGGCTCATGAATCCCAAAGGGATGGCTGGAGTGGTCACTGCCCCCGACGATGCTGAGGCCCAGGGGACCCCCTGCTTTCACCAGGTGGATTTCCTGAAGGGAACAAGAAGCAGTGTCAAAGACAATGAAGGAGATCACCTGGAGACCACAAACACTGACAAACACGGAGTCAGGGCTCTTTGCATGGGTAAGCACAAGGTGACCACTCATGGGACAAGGGGGCTCCCCATGTGGGACTCTACAACCTGGAGAAGAGCTGGAATGGGGCTCCAGGAGAGCTGGAGAGGGATTTTGGACAAGGGCCTGGAGTGACCCAAGGGGGAACAGGTTCTACCTGAGAGTGGGCAGGGTTAGATGGGATACTGGGGAGAAATCCTTCCTTCCCTGTGAGGCTGGGCAGGCCCTGGTACAGGGTGCTCCAGAAGCTGTGGCTGCCTCATCCCTGGAAATTTTCAAGGCCAGGTTGGACAGGGCTTGAAGCAAGCTGGGCTAGGGGAAGCTGTCCCCGCCCATGGCAGGGGGCGGGTCTGGCTTTCAGATCCCTCCACCCCAAGCCTTTCCATAATGACACCTCCAGCCCCCAGTAACCCACCAGGCCAGTCCCCATCCCACACCCATCTTTCAGGATTACCCCGTGCTCACCTCGATGGGGTACTGATCCTCCAGCCCCCAATAACCCTCCAGGCCAGTCCCCATCCCACACCCATCTTTCAGGATTACCCTGTGCCCCCAAGCCAAGCTCACCTCGATGGGGTACTGATCCTCCAGCCCCCAATAACCCACCAGGCCAGTCCCCATCCCAACACCCATCTTTCAGGATTACACCATGCCCCCAAAGCCAAGCTCACACAAGAGGGAATAGGTTCTCTCTGAAAGTGGGCAGGGTTAGGTGGGATACTGGGGAGAAATCCTTCCAGGCCCTGGCAGTGGTTGCCTGGGGAAGCTGTGGCTGCCCCATCCCTGGGGCATTCAAGGCCAGGCTGGACAGGGCCTGAAGCAAGCTGTGCTAGTGGAAGGTGCCCCAGCCCATGGCAAGGGGTGGGTCTGGCTTCCAGGTCCCTTCACCCCAATCCTTTCTAAACGACACCTCCAGCCCCCAATAACCCACCAGGCCAGTCCCCATCCCAACACCCATCTTTCAGGATTACCCTGTGCCCCCAAGCCAAGCTCACCTCGATGGGGTACTGATCCTCCAGCCCCCAATAACCCTCCAGGCCGATCCCCAACCCACACCCATCTTTCAGGATTACATGGTGCTCACCTCGATGGGGTACTGATCCTCCAGCCCCCAATAACCCTCCAGGCTGGTCCCCATCCCACACCTATCTTTCAGGATTACACCAAGCTCACCTCGATGGGGTACTGGTCCTCCAGCCCCTTGCACAGGTGGTTCCTGGGCGTCTCCTCGGGCGGGCTGTCCCCGGGTCCCGGTGGTGGTGGCGGGGAGTGCATGCGGGCTCGGGGCGAGCCCCCCTCGCCGGGCTGCTCCTCTGCCCTGCCCTCTCTCTCCACCAGCAGCACGATGGTGGGGGAGGCTGCGGTAAGCAGCGCTACGGCCTGATCATGCCTGGCTTCTGTCATGTCTACCCCATTGATCTGGAACAAAGCTGGCGTCAGGGCCGAGCCCCGGGAGCCCTGTCCTGCTGGCACCTGTGCCCCAGAGCTCCCTCCGACCTGGCAAAGGGGCACAGGCACCTGGGAATTCCCACTGATCCCAGTTCCCTTCCTGCTCGGCTCTCCTGCCCCTTTTCCCGTTCCCTGCACACCTGACACGGTGCTCCAGGGGATCACACAGGCCAGGGGTGATGTTCCACCTGCCTCAGCAAATGTCTCCGTGTGGGAGAAGCAAAACAGAGACTTCCGTGTGGGAGAAGCAAAACAGAGACTTCCAGCGGCAGTGCCACGACACAGGCACGTGCAGAAGCAGCTGCTGCCGTGTCACTGAGGCACCTGCCCTCATCTGTCACCCAAAGCCCTGACACGGACACCACGGGCAGGATTTGGTGGCTGACAGGACCTGTCACTGCTCACTGCTCCACTGGCTGCCCATGCTGGGCAAGGGCATGGTAGCCAGCTCTAAGGCTTTAAAAGTGACCCCAGGTACAGGGAGATGTGAAAGAACAGAGAGCCTTTCCTACAAAATTCAGATTTAAAACTGCCTCCCTAGAAACTCAAAGGACGTGACTGTTTTCCATGGATGTAGAAGGGGCAGAAACTGAGCTGAGAGAACACAGACAGAACAACAAAACTAGACAGGAAAAAGCTGAAAATCAAAAGGTTTCTAGCCATTAGGTTCTGGAAAAGCTTTCCAAAATGAACAAAGAGGACATGAAAAAAGGAGCTGCCAAGATGGGCTTTGATCAGCTCATGAAATAACAACATGACTGTAACAGTCACAGCAACTGGGCTTTGTAGGCCAACTCCCCAGTGCCTGATCCCCAGAAATATTATTGTAACTCCCCAGCTCCTCCCCAGAGAGCAGTTTCTGGACTAAGCTGGCATGCAGGGCTTTGTCCAGACCCCCTGTGACCCTCCCAGCACCCTGTCCCACCCATAGCTGTGGGTACTGCTGTCATTAGGACAGCCCAGTGCTGTCCTGGGAACTGCCCAGTGTCACCTCTGCCGAGAGCACTGTCCCCAAAGGACACCCCTGGCATGAACCAGAAGGATGCCAGGGCAGCAGCTGGCACGTGCCCCAGGAAGAGGAAGGATGAGAGGGACCTGGGCAGTGGCTGCTGAGCACAGGACAGGGCACCAAGCAGGAAAGGTGACAAATGAACCACACAGGTGCACAGCCCCTAAGGGAGTGCAGGTAACAGACACATGGCTCAGACACCCCAAAGAGTCACCAAAGGCAATCACACAAAGGAATCAGCACATGGACCCTCCAAGAGTCACCAAAGGCAATCACACAAAGGAATCAGCACATGGACCCTCAAAGAGTCACCAAAGGCAATCACACAAAGGAATCAGCACATGGACCCTCAAAGAGTCACCAAAAGCAATCACACAAAGGAATCAGCACATGGACCCTCAAAGAGTCACCAAAGGCAATCACACAAAGGAATCAGCACATGGACCCTCAAAGAGTCACCAAAGGCAATCACACAAAGGAATCAGCACATGGACCCTCAAAGAGTCACCAAAGGCAATCACACAAAGGAATCAGCACATGGACCCTCAAAGAGTCACCAAAAGCAATCACACAAAGGAATCAGCACATGGACCCTCAAAGAGTCACCAAAGGCAATCACACAAAGGAATCAGCACATGGACCCTCAAAGAGTCACCAAAAGCAATCACACAAAGGAATCAGCACATGGACCCTCAAAGAGTCACCAAAAGCAATCACACAAAGGAATCAGCACATGGACCCTCAAAGAGTCACCAAAAGCAATCACACAAAGGAATCAGCACATGGACCCTCAAAGAGTCACCAAAAGCAATCACACAAAGGAATCAGCACATGGACCCTCAAAGAGTCACCAAAAGCAATCACACAAAGGAATCAGCACATGGACCCTCAAAGAGTCACCAAAGGCAATCACACAAAGGAATCAGCACATGGACCCTCAAAGAGTCACCAAAAGCAATCACACAAAGGAATCAGCACATGGACCCTCAAAGAGTCACCAAAAGCAATCACACAAAGGAATCACCATATTAGCGAAGCGTGACCAGACCTGACAACCAGTCTGCAGAAGAAATGGAGATTATGAGGGGCTGTCTCAGCACATCTCTTGCAGGAAAGGGCCCAGTGGCTGCAGGAAGCTTGAAGGAGGTGTTTGGGAATATGCAGCACTTGTTATGGGACGTTTAGCAGAACAGGAAGAGGACTGGAGGTGAAGAACAAGCACAGAGAAATACAAGGGAGAACAGGAGGCTGCTGGTCAGTGCTGGTGTGGCCAAGCCCTGGGCCTGAGTGCACATCTGCTCTGCCTCTCCCCACATTCTGTATTTACTGGGCCAGCTCACTCTGTTCAGGGCACATGTGCACAGCTGCTGGTAAAACTCAAGCTGGAATGGCCAGCAAGTAGGAATCCAAAACATGGGAAGACTCAAGAGGTGGCCCAGAGGCTGGATGAAAGGCTTGGGTGTGACCAAAGAGCCTTGGGTGTGACCAGAGAGCCTGGAAGCCCTGTTTGCTGGAGCAGAGGCTGGATGGAACGTTTGGGGGAGACCAGAGAGCCTGGAAGCCCTGTTTGCTGGAGCAGAGGCTGGATGGAAGGTTTGGGGGTGACCAGAGAGCCTGGAAGCCCTGTTTGCTGGAGCAGGCAGGAGCCCTGACTGGGCTGAGTGAGGGAAGGAGGGAAGATTTGTGCCATCCCCCAGCAAGCTGAACCCTGGTGAGCCAGAGGCAGCACCAGGCTGTGCTCCTGCCCTGTGGGCACCACCTGTGCTCAGGTGTGCACCTGGAAGGGCACTGCCCTGTCCTGCCCCGGTGGTCTGGGACCGGCTGTGTCTGCCCTGTGTTCCACATCTGGAGCCTGCACTTTGCCCTGCTGAGGGCTGCAGCTGGAGCAGGGAAAGCAGCAGCTCTGTGTGCAGGGGATTGGGAAGGGAGGATTCCTGGGGTCTTCTGATGGTTAACAAAGGCAACAGCCAGCAGAGACTTGGCTCTTTGGTTCTATCACCACATCAAGGCCAAGCATGCTCAATGAGAGGGAACAAGATGATCTTTGAGGCCCCTTCCAAGCCAAGCCTTGCTCTGACGGTGTGACACTGCACACACAGAGCTGCTGCAGCACTCTCATTTCTCACATCCCCTCTGCTGCTTTCCTGCCCCTGAGAGGAGGAGAGTGCTCAGATGGGGTCAGGCCAGGAGGGCACAGCAGAGCAGGGGCCAGGGCACAGGACTCCAGGAGTCAGGGCTGTCTCAAATGTAACAGCCCCTGGAGCATTTCACCCAGTAACTCTCCCCTACCTGGAATCCTGGTGGCTACCCAGCTTTTGGGGCAGCTGATTTTCCATGGCCTTTATCTGGCTGGAGAGCAAGGCCAGCCATGCAGCATGGCCCTCTGAGTGCCATGGGGAAGGGACAGTGTCTGATAATCTAATTCCCTGCTCCACATGTTTCTCTGTGTGCCAGGGAATTACATTATCCTGGCAAGTCTCTAAGGGGTCACACTGCATCATTGGGACTCACGTGTCACCTCCCACTATCCTACATCTCTCCAATGTCAGTTTTCTTCCCAGTCCCAAAAAAATCAGCTGCCCTTAGCAACTGCTCCCAGTCCTGCACCCTCCCTGCTGGATTCCCATCCCACAGCTCCAGCTCTGCAGCACTCCCCCACCAGTTCCTGGCCAGTGTCTTCCCCCCAAAATGAGTCCCAAGAGCCACAGGAACACAGGGAATGAGTGACAGTCACTGGGGCCTGTTGAGGGGTGTTAACTCAGGGGAGACCCAGCTGGGCTCCTCAACCCCTGTGCTCAAAGCTCCCCTAAGAAAGTCAAAGGAGCAATCCCAGCTCTTCTCCTGAGGAGAAATCCAGGAGGATTTAGAGCACAGGGGAAGAGCAGGAAGCTGTGCTGTATTTATTTTCTTAAGAAAACAGAATTCTTTGGCAAAGTGAGAGCTGAGCATGACCAGGAGAGCACAGCTTTGGAAATGGGCCCTGTACCCAGCAAGGGTCCTCTCCTTCCCCATGCAGATACAGGCAACCTGCACCCACATCCTGGGAACCACAGCATTGTGGAAGATTTCCAATAAAAATGGGAAATTGCTGCTTCCAAAGAGGGTGGTAAGCAGGCTTGGAAGTCCTGGGAGTGTTCTCCTGAAAGGTGACATGTTCCTGCACTCCTCAGAGGTGAGCACGGGATCTGAGCTTCAGCTGGTGCTCAGCACCAAACCTCTATGATGGTCACACACACCTGAGCACAGGGAACTGAGGAGTGTCAGGAATAGTGACCAAACCTCCATGGTCACACACAGCTCAGCACAGGGAACCGAGGGGAACCTGCTGGGGGTGTCAGGAATAGTGACCAAACCCCCATGGTCACACACAGCTGAGCACAGGGAACCGAGGGGAACCTGCTGGGGGTGTCAGGAATAATGACCAAAGCTCCATGGTCACACACAGGTGAGCACAGGGAACCGAGGGGTGTCAGGAATAGTGACCAAACCCCCATGGTCACACACAGGTGAGCACAGGGAACCAAGGGGAACCTGCTGGGGGTGTCAGGAATAATGACCAAAGCTCCATGGTCACACACAGCTGAGCACAGGGAACCGAGGGGTGTCAGGAATAGTGACCAAACCCCCATGGTCACACACAGGTGAGCACAGGGAACTGAGGGGAACCTGCTGGGGTATCAGGAATAGTGACCAAACCTCCATGGTCACACACAGCTCAGCACAGGGAACTGAGGGGAACCTGCTGGGGTTATCAGGAATAGTGACCAAAGCTCCATGGTCACACACAGCTGAGCACAGGGAACTGAGGGGTGTCAGGAATAGTGACCAAACCCCCATGGTCACACACAGGTGAGCACAGGGAACTGAGGGGAACCTGCTGGGGGTGTCAGGAATAGTGACCAAACCCCCATGGTCACACACACCTGAGCACAGGGAACTGAGGGGTGTCAGGAATAGTGACCAAACCCCCATGGTCACACACACCTGAGCACAGGTAGCCAAGGACACCCTTCTAGGGGTGTCAGGAATAATGACAGCAACACTTCAGCCACATCAAAATGCAGCAGAGGCCCCAGCTCTGTAAGCCCTGAACTCACACATCCCATGAGGAATCCACTGCAAGCTATTACTAGGGAATTAGATCTGCTTTTCCTACGATGCTGCCCATGGATATAAATAGAGCTGCTGAAGCCGGGTGGAGGCAGGTTTGACTTTTGAATCTGTTCTAAGGTTTGGTGTCTCCTTTTTCCACAGGTCGAGCAAACCAACCACAAATGATGGGCCTCAGTACTGCCTCTGTACCATGGAGCATCAAAACATGAACAAATCCAAAATAATCCAGTCTATCTGGCATTAATCAGGGTCAGGGCTTGATTCTGGGCAGCGGGGAGCACTAGGAGGGAGTGAGAGATGCCACACCAGTTCAAGCTTCCTGCCAAGCGTCAGACCTGCACTAAAATGTTGTGCCTGAGCAAACCCAAGCCAGCCCCAGCCCAGGGATAGAGCAGACAGAAGCCAGCACTGACGAGGCTGTATCAGTGCTTACTCACGCCAGCGCCGCGGCAACACCACGGCAGCTGGGCAGAAACCACCACCAGCACCAGGAGCTGGAGGTGCCCAGAGGCAGCATGCAGCGTGGGAGGAGGGTCAGGAGGCTGAGGAGAGGCTCCCGCAGGAGGGGAGCGAGGAGCAGGAGGCAGAGACACAGGTGAGAGCAGCGAGATCCGCAGCGACAGCACGGCAGGCCGGAGCTCCACGTGAAGCAGGGAAGCACTGGGGCACCCCTGCCCTGCTCCACAGCACCCCTGGGCAGCTCCCTGTGCTCCAGCCCACCCCACTGTGCCCCAAGGGGCTCCCCCTCCCCGTGGCTGAGCGCCCCAGGCTCCAGAGGGACCCCAGGCTGGGCAGCGCTGCTGTGTCCCCTCCCTCCATTCCATTCCATTCCATTCCATTCCATTCCATTCCATTCCATTCCATTCCATTCCATTCCATTCCATTCCTTCCCCTTGGGTAAAGGGCAGGTGTAACTGCACCCACCCCCAGACAGGGGAGAACCACCCAAATTAAACACTGTCCCAGAAGGCTCAGAGCTGAAGAAAGGAGCCCCAAAACGCAGCTCCAGTAGCAGAGGAGCAGCCCCTGCCGAGCCAGCCCCTCCGCTGCACTCACCGAGATGACTCTGTCCCCGACGCGCAGGATCCCGTCCCGGTGGGCTGCCCCTCCCTCTGCAATCCGGGAGATGAAGATGCCCTGCAGCACAGGCGGGAGGGTCACAGCAGCCCGGGCTGTCCCTGCCTGAGCCTGGCTCCCCAAACCCAGGCAGGTCTCAGTCCTCCCCCCTGCCCTGCCCCTTCCCGTCGGCTCCCCACTCCACACAAACCCTCTGCTCCCAGAGCCCCTGGCAGCAAATCCTGCCGTGGCCCAGGGCCTGGAATCTGTGCCAGGAGGGCAGCAGTGGGATTAGATGTCACTGGCAGGGATTGGGAGCCCCAGCCACCCTCCTTCTATAAAAAAGAGGGAGAGAGACTTGGACACGGGCCTGGAGTGACAGCACAAGGGGAATGGCCTCCCAGTGCCAGAGGGCAGGGATGGATGGGACATTGGGCAGGAATTGTTCCCTGGGAGGGTGTGAGGCCCTGGCACAGGGTGCCCAGAGCAGCTGTGGCTGCTCCTGGATCCCTGCAAGTGTTGAAGGCCATGGTGGGCAGGACCTGGAGCAACCTGGCACAGTGGAACCTGCCCACCACAAGGTGAGGTTTAAGGGCCCTCCAAACGCAAACCATCCTAGAATTCCGTGATTCCCTGACTTTAGAGCACCCTGCCCGGCAGAGGCTGCCCGGCTGCACGCCCAGGGATGAGGATTTGGGTCCCAGGGCTCGGACTGACCGTGTCCCCAGCCCGGTAGGGCGTGGAGCCCTTGCCGCCGGCGATGCTGAAGCCCAGCCCCTTCTCGTTGCGCATGAGGCAGGTGGAGAAGCGCTCGGCGGCCGCCTCGGGGCCCTCGGGGAAGCGCAGCCCCCCGCGCCGCTCCCGGGGGCTGTAATCGTCCTCGGGCCGCAGCGGGGTGACCGTGATGGCGTTCTCGGGCTCCACCATCCGCTCCCGCAGCACCGTCATGGACACCGAGCTGCCCGAGCCCCGCAGCGCCTCCACCGCCACGTGGTGCTCGGCACAGTGCAGGGACACGCCGTTCACCTGGGCAGGGAGAGAGACAGCGTGCTGTGAGACTGAGCCCAACCTCACACACAGTGCAGGACACGCCGTTCACCTGGGCAGGGAGAGAGACAGCGTGCTGTGAGACTGAGACACAGCCCAAACACAGCCCTGACCAACACACAGCCTGCCCTGACACAGAGCCCAACCTCACAGAGTGCAGGGACACGCCGTTCACCTGGACAGGGAGAGAGAGCCTGCTGTGAGACAGAGCCCAACTAACACAAAGCCCTGACCAACACACAGCCTGCCCTGACCAACACACACAGTGCAGGGACACGCCATTCACCTGGGCATGGGGAGAGAGAAACAATGTGCTGTGAGACACAGCCCAACAAACACAGAGACAAACAAACACAGAGCCCTGACCAACACACAGCCTGCCCTGACACAGAGCCCAGCCTCACACAGTGCAGGGACACGCTGTTCACCTGGACAGGGAGAGAGAGCCTGCTGTGAGACAGAGCCCAACTAACACAAAGCCCTGACCAACACACAGCCTGCCCTGACCAACACACACAGTGCAGGGACACGCCGTTCACCTGGGCAGGGACAGCAACAGCAAGCCGTGAGACAGAGCCCTGACCAACACAGAGCCCAATCTCACACCCAGCCCAAGCTCACACAGAATGCAGGGACACCTTGTTCACCTGGGCACGGGGAGAGACAGTGTGTCCTGACACAGAGCCCAGCAAACAGAGCCCCCACCTCACAGCCAGCCCAACCTCACACAGTGCAGGGACAGACACCGTGCCCTGACACAGAGCCCCAACAAACGTAGACACCAACAAACAAACCCTGACCAGCACACAGCCTGCCCCGACACAGAGCCCAACAAACACAGAGCCCAACAAACACAGAGCCCTGACCAACACAAGCCCAGGCTCACAGCCTGCCCCGACACAGAGCCCAACAAACACAGAGCCCTGACCTCACACAGCCTGCCCTGACGCACAGCCCTAACCTCACACACAGCCCCAACAAACACAGACTCCTGACCTCAGACCCAGCCCAACCTCACACACAGCCCAACCTTACACACAGCCCAACAAACACAGAGCCCGACCAACACACAGCCTAACAGAGAGCCAAGCAAACACAGAGCCCTGACCAACACAGAGACCAGCAAACACAGAGCCCTGACCAACACACAGCCTGCCTTGACACAGAGCCCAGACACAGAGCCCCAACCTCACACCCAGCCCAACCTGCACAGAGCCCTGACCTCAAACACAGCCTCACTTCACGCCCAGTGTCCTCTCACACTCAGGCCAACCTCACATCCAGACTCCCCTCGCACCCAACTCAACCTCACACAGCCCCAATCTCATACCCATCCCAATCCCAACCCCAGCCACTGCTGCCCGAGGGAACTGGCTCAACCCCTCACACCCCACCTGGGCCCTGCTCCCACAGGTGTGCCCAGACCTCTGGGAGGTTATCCTGCCTTCCCACAGCACCTGCTACCTGTCCCAGGCCAGGGCAGCCAAGGAAAGGCCCTTTCAGAGGAATTCCTTCCCCACAGAGAGTCCTGAATTCCCTACACCTGTATCATCCCTACAGGTAACATCCCAGACAGATAACCCCACACAGAACCATCTCCACCAACAAAACTCAGCACAATTCAACACAACTCAGGCTGACCCCTGTCCATCTTCCAGGGGGGACATGCAGCTGCTCACAGCCCTGGAACACCCCGAGCTGTCAGTGTGACAGAGCCCTGTGTGTCAGTGTGACAGTCCCTCGGTGTGGGGATGGCACAGAGCAGATCATCCCCAGGGTGGCACAAAAGGAGAACCAGGGTTCAGCCCAGCAGCCTGGGTAGTGGAAGGTGTTCCTGCCCATGGCAGGGGTGAAATGAGATGAGTGTCAAGGTCCCTTCCCACCCAAACAATCCCCATGGCTGGCTCCCTGGGTAAGAAGTTATTTACTGGGTTCACTTTTGCTCTGCCCAGGTATGTGTTCTTGTATTGTATTTATTCCCACCTGGGCCACACAACACTTCAGAGCTGGGACAGAGCAAATGCAGGAGCTTATAAAGCAACAAAAGGTTCATGGTGACATAAATTAAACAACTATCTCTGAGCCAATGGGATTTTGTTTAGCTCTTACACACCTTGGTCTAAAACATGTGTGATGCAAATCCATTCCCAATCATCTCACACCTCCCCTCCAAGCTATCAGAAGCACTTGCTTTGCCAGGAGTCAGTGCTTACCTCCAGGAGCTTGTCACCAACACGGACCCCTGCCCGAGCTGCAGGACCCTCCTCGGACACGCGGGAAATAAAGATGCCCTGGAAACAAAACCCTCTGGTCATGGAGAGCCCATTCCTTACCCCTCTGCAGTGCGGAGACCCCTCAGCCCCGGCCCCTGGCCAGTCCCGAACCCACCATGAGGGGACATGGCAGCTCAGGAGCTGGGGAGAGGGAACAGAAACCCCAAGGTGACAAGAGGGACAGGAGCCCCATGGCAGGGCTGCCCCAAGGTGCCAAGAACCCCATGGCAGGGCTACCCCAAGGTGACAAGGGGGACACAGGAACCCTACAGCAGGGCTGTCCCAAGGTGACAATAACCCCATTGCAGGGATGCCCCAAGGTGACAAGGGGGACAGGAACCCCATGGCAGGGCTGCCCCAAGGTGACAAGAGGGACTGGAACCCCATTCCAAGGCTACCCCAAGGTGACAAGAGGGACAGGAGCCCCATGGCAAGGCTGTCCCAGGTGAGCCACAAGACAAGGGAATGACACCTTAACCCTCTTCCAGTGGAACTGGAATCACAGGATGCAGCTGATGCCACCAGGTGGGGAACAACCCCATCCCCTGTGCCCCACAGCTAGGGAGGAAGCCCTGCTGCCATGGCAGCTCCAGCTCAGACCCTCTTGGTTCAGGGACAGGAGTCTGCTCCACACCACCACCACGGCTCATCCCCCATATCCTGGTGGGGTCTGTTCCATCCCACCACCACGGCTCATCCCCCATATCCTGGTGGGGTCTGCTCCATCCCACCACCATGGCTCATCCAGCTTATCCCCCATATCCTGGTGGGGTCTGCTCCATCCCACCACCATGGCTCATCCAGCTTATCCCTTATCCTGGTGGGGTCTGCTCCATCCCACCACCATGGCTCATCCCCCATATCCTGGTGGAGTCTGCTCCATCCCACCACCATGGCTCATCCAGCTCATCCCCCATATCCTGGTGGGGTCTGTTCCATCCCACCACCATGGCTCATCCCCCATATCCTGGTGGGGTCTGCTCCACACCACCACCATGGCTCATCCAGCTCATCCCCCATATCCTGGTGGGGTCTGCTCCATCCCACCACCATGGCTCATCCAGCTCATCCCCCATATCCTGGTGGGGTCTGCTCCATCCCACCACCATGGCTCATCCAGCTCATCCCCCATATCCTGGTGGGGTCTGCTCCATCCCACCACCATGGCTCATCCAGCTCACTCCCCATCCTGCTCCACCCCACCACCCTCCCTTTGGGGGCATCCAGGGCTGCTCCCACCTGCCCCAAAGCTCCCATGAGGGACACCCAGTCCCCAGCAGGAGCTGGCTCAGCAGGGACAGGGACAGTGACCGGGACAGGCCTTACCTCATCATCCCCCTTGTAGGGCGTGGAGCCCTTGCCCCCCGCGATGCTGATGCCCAGCCCGCCCGTCTGCCGCACGATGGTCAGGGTCAGCTGCAACACAAGGGACAGGGTCAGGGCACCCAGAGCCAGGCACGGCTCCTTTGCATGGCAAACAGCAGCTCTGGGTTCCTTTGCATGGCAAACAGCAGCTCTGGGTTCCTCTGCATGGCAAACTGCAGCTCTGGGCCATCTCCTGGCACAGGGGGGGCCCTGGCACCTCTGGGGAGGGGGCTGTGGGTCAGGGCACCCAGAGCCAGGCACGGCTCCTTTGCATGGCAAACAGCAGCTCTGGGCCATCTCCTGGCACTGGGAGAACTGTGACACCTGTGGGTGAGCCATGGCACCTGTGGGACACACTGGGGGGGCCGTGGCACCTGTGGGTGAGCCATGGCACCTGTGGGACACACTGTGGGGGCCATGGCACTCGTGCCTCAGAGGCAGCACCCCCACAACCCATGGAACACACCAATCCCCTCCCACAGCTGAGCCCTGAGCCAACAGTCAGCTTGCCCACAGTGGACACAGCAGAGGGAATTCCAGCACAAGGCAAACTGGGCAGGCAGTTTGGACTTGAACTGGATCACAGGACAGGGACAGTGCTCACACCACAGCCTGGCTCCACCATGGCTCCCTCTGAGTGTAATTCCAGCAGCCACTGGGGCATTCCAGGGCACCCCAGAGCAGTGTGCAGTGACAAGGATGGCACCTTGTCCAGAAGACTCGGGTGGGCACTTGGCTTTGCTGTATTAATGGAAATAACACACAAGTCCAAAAGCCCCAGATGCTCAGCTCCCCTCTGCCCCAGCTGCTCAGGATCACAGCTGAGCAATCCACAATTCTCCTCCTTCCTACCTCCCACCTCCACACACCCAGCCATGCCCACTGCCAGCAGCCGATGTGACTCAGGCTGAAGCTGTTTCTTTTAGGGACACCAGCATGAGCCATTCCCAATGCCACAGTCAGGAGAAGGAAGACAGGGAGCACGTGGTAGGACACAGGGAAAGGAACAGGACAGAGAGGACTCTCTCAGGGCCAAGGAGCTGGGGAGCTCAGTGACAGAAATGAGCACAGGCTCCTCCAGAGAACCAAACTGGCTGTCCCCCATGTCACCTCTTTGGAAACAAAGCCCAGGATGGAGAGAGGCTGCTGCAGAGATGTCAGGTGTGTCAGCTGCACATGGCCACAGCATGGGCAGCAAAGGAAGCAGGGATCACCTTCCTTAACACTTCCCTCCCAACCCTCCTTCACTTCTGCAGGGACAGAACCAACGTCTTGTGGAGCTCCATATTTGTTGTCTTATACATCAAGAGTTCTATTATCATCATGGTGCAAGGATTCCATATTGCCAGAGTTTCAATCTCCCCAATGTTTCTCGTAGGCAGCTCCTCTAAGCAGTGCCTGCTCCTGGTCCTTGCAGCAGTCATCTGACTCCAGTTCCCACCAATCCACTCTTTTATACCACTGTTCTTATTGGCTACAGCTGTGGCCTGTTAACATCAGGCCTGCTCCTAATCTTTAGTAATTGGTTCAACTGCAATCTTTAGGGGATAAGATTACATTCTACACCACCTTCATTTACCCATACTGTATCCCCCTACACATATTCTGCTAGGGTTAAAACAAAAGCCAAACCAAAACCCCCTGCAGGAAATGTGGAACAAGCTGAGGTGCTCTGCTCTGCCAGCTCCTCTGGTGCCCAGGTAACAGTAGAACACTCAGGGATCTTCCCAGGGAAATCCCTGGTTCCAGACCTGCCATCAGCTCACTGTCTCTGTGCAAGAGCCAGAAACTCAGTAAAATTCCAAGGTTTGGAATACCCAAGCAAGACAGAAATGGGGTAGTGAGGAGGCAGCACCAAGACAGCCCAACTCAAAGCAGCTCCTGACCAGACAATGCTTCTTGCATGACCCTATTAGGAGCTAACTACAAACCCCTTGTTTTTCCACCCAGACACACTGGACTCTAGGAATGCTCTGAAGACTCACATCTGTACAGTCCAAGGAGTGCTCAGACCATGCTCTCAGGCACATGGGAGGATTTTTGGGCCTGCTCTGTGCAGGGCCAGAAACTGGACTTGAGGATCCTGGTGATCAGGAAATTGTGTAATTCTATATTCTACACAAGTTTCTAAGAATGACAGCAAACCAGGGCTTCAGACAAGAATTACAGGAATTTACAGGAATTATAGCAAACCAGGGCTTCAGGCAGGGATTACAGACTGGTCTGAGAGCAGGACCCTGGTGTTTCCCAGGTCTGCTCAGTGTCTGGATCCACTGGACAGGATCATGATTTTGGAAAATGACTGAGGACTGTCTGATGTCACTGGTCACAGAAAGTCACTTGAGCTGCATGGGAAGCTGATGCTGTAAACTAACAGAAAGATATTCCATAAACCCCCTGGATTTCACAAATTCAGCAAACCAGTCTAAAAATATGGGGAAACCTGCCAGAAAAGCTAACTGGCCTGAGGAGGAAGAACCTTCTGTCCATCAATGTTCACTGAAAAGCAAAACCCCAAGGAGAAGACAGGCCAGATTAAAAATACTGAGACAACTGCAGCTTGAATTAGATATAAATACATGTAGGCTGAAAAGATTTCAAACTCCTAAGAAAATCAAACACGAGTGTGGTTTGTGGAGGTTGGTGGATGGATGTTTGAGGTCTGTGCAAACAGTAACTGATGTGAACATGAGCCTCAAGAAGAGGACCTGGATCCAGCAGCCTGGAATGGCCCCTCATGGTGCAGCTCAGGCTGTTTCTGGCTCTAAACCCTGAAGCTGTTTGCTCCCCCAAGCTCCTCTTTCCTAAGGCTGCTCTTGGGCTGCCTGGACTGCCACAAAACCACACTGAAAGCACTGAAAGCACTGAAAGCACAGCACAGAGCTGCCCCCAGCAGGGACAGCTCAGCTCCCTCCTTGCCATTGCTCCTGCCATGGATTTCATGGGGTATTTTATCCTTTTGTATTTTCCCCCAAAGGCAGGGATCCACCCACAGACCATCCAGATGATCTAATCTGTGCTGCTTCTCACCAAAACTCGCTGCTTCTCGCTCTGCAGAAAGCACAAACCTTCATGGAGAGCACAGCACGCTCCCAGGTCCTCAGCAGGGAACAGCCCTGCAGGAAAGGTGCTGCAGTGCCAGGGAAAAGTGGGGAAATTGGAAAAGCTGCTACACTTCAAGCTGCCATGTCACAGACATCTTTTATGGAAAATCCTTTCCTTAGGATTTTTCCTCCTGAGAAGCTGAGAGGCCTCAGGAACAAAATGTAAGCAATGGTTATCTGCTGCTGTGGGATGCAACAGGAACAAAATGTAAGCAATGGTTATCTGCTGCTGTGGAATGCAACAGGTGCATCTGGGATTGGGCTCATGTGGTTGTTTCTAATTAATGGCCAATCACAGCCAGCTGGCTCAGACTCTGTCCGAGCCACAATTCCTTCCTATTCTATTCTTAGCTAGCCTTCTGAGGAAATCCTTTCTTCTATTCTTTTAGTATAGTTTTAATATAATATAGGTAATGAAATAATAAATCAGCCTTCTGAAACATGGAGTCAGATCCTCGTCTCTTCCCTCATCCTCAGACCCCTGTGAACACGGTCACACTGCCATCCTTAGCCCTGGGATTCCACTGGGAACCATTCACCATCACTGGCACCAAAAACACTCAGCAGTTCCACACCCTGTGCCCTCAGTCCTGCCTGTGCCTCTTTGGGGACACACCAAACATGACCCAGGGCCACCTCAACCCAGGTCTCATTTGGCTTTTGGTGTAACTGTCTTTTAAAATGGAATCATGGAATGGTTTGTGTGAAAAATGCACGCATTTTATGATTGGCTTCTCACAAATATTCAAATGAATATTATATGTGTTGTGTTAGAAAGTAATGCTGTATTCATTCTCTTAAGTACTGTGTTAAATATAGTTTTAGGTTATAAAAATTGTTAAAATAGAAACTGTGCTATGTAGGATACGTTTTTTTAAAGAAAGAACTCACAGCGAGATAGCGGCCACAGGACACCTGAATCCTTCAGAGAGAATTTATTGCTCCATTATCAGAAGAAATGAACTTCTTCCTGCCTCGAAGGTGCTGTCAGGATTCAGAGGAAGAAGCTGACACTGCCCAGACAGAATCCTGTGTTTGAATGGAATTTATGCATCATGGATGAGGTGCATGAATATGCAACAGGCTGTTGCTTTTAAGGGTTAATCCTCTGTTAACGTGGGTCCTTTTTGGGGCTTATTTTGCCCAGAAAGAGGTGCCTGGACTGTCCCTAACTCTTTGTTTTTATTGTCTCATATTGTCCTATTCCTAATTGTCCAAATTATTATTACTCTAATTGTATTACTATTTTTATAACCATTTTGTTACTATTAAACTTTTACAATTTTAAAAACGAGCCATTGGCGTTTTTCGCAGTCTGGGTGGAAGGGACCCACCCAGCCACCCCTCTCTGCTGACAGGCTCAGGTGCTCCTGCAGGAATTCCCAGCTTTCAGCAGGAGCTGCACACACCAGAGCTGCTGCCCACCTGGACAGATTCACTTTCAGGCAGCAGCCAGGGACATCTGGGGGCTGCCCAGCAGATTTGGGGCAGTCTGAATTTGCTGCTGTGCCCTGCAACTCATCACTGAGCACTCCTGCAGCCTGCCAGGGGCACGGCAGACACCAACCGCGCCATCCCTGGAGGTGTGCAAGGAATGACTGACTGGATGTGGCACTCAGGGCTCTGGGCTGGTGACAAGGTGTGGATCAGTCAGAGGCTGAACTCCATGGTCTTGGAGGTCTTTTCTAACCTGAATAACTCTGGGATTCTGCTCACCTTGGGCGCACAGAGCTGGGACAGGGAAGAGCGGGAGCTGGAGGCACTCAAGGGACAGAACTCAAGGGACAAAGCTCAGAGCTGCTGTACTTGAGAGCAGCTGAAAAACCGAGTTCTTCCTCCAAACACACCCACAGGAGTGGGGCTCAAGGGCTTCACATGCAGAAGATGGAAAGGCATCAATTTACAAATGGTTCTACATGTGGATGCACACAGCTGGGGTCAGTTTGGGGCCCCTCAGAACCAGAAAGACATTGAGGGGCATCAGCAAGTCCAGGCCCAGGAACAGAGCTGGGGGAAAGGTCTGGAGCACCAGGAGCAGCTGAGGCTGCTCGAGGGGCATCAGCAAGTCCAGACCCAGGAACAGAGCTGGGGAAAAGGTCTGGAGCACCAGGAGCAGCTGAGGCTGCTCGAGGGGGCTCAGCCTGGAGGAAAGGAGGCTCAGGAGGGACCTTCTCAGTCTCTACAGCTCCCTGAGAGGAAGGTGGAGCCAGGTGGGGGTCAGGCTCTGCCCCCAGGGAACAAGGGACAGGACAAGGGCGGGCAGTCCAAAGTTGTGCCAGGAGTGGTTTAGATGGGATACTGGGAAAATTCCCTCCTGTAAATGGCTGTCCAGCCCTGACATGGACTGCTCAGGACAGGGGTGGAGCCCTCATATCTGGAAGTGTTCAAAAACCATGTGGATATGGCACTTGAGGACATGGTTTAGTGATGAACATGATGGTGGTGCTGGGTTGATGGCTGGACCTGCTGATCTTACAGGTCTTTTCCAACCTTACTGATTCCCTGACTCTCAGTGCCCAATCCTCACATTTACATGGCCCAAAAGGTTCATTTGAGACTGTCATACTGACACAGGAGATGCCCACTGCAATAAATGATTTGAATTTATGTTGGGACAGAGTCCCTGACTCTCAGTGCCCAATCCTCACATTTACATGTCCCAAAAGGTTCATTTGAGATTGTCATACTGACACAGGAGATGCACACTGCAATAAATGATTTGGATTTATGCTGGGACAGACAGAGTCCCTGACTCTCAGTGCCCAATCCTCACATTTACATGTCCCAAAAGGTTCATTTGAGACTGTCATACTGACACGGGAAATACACACTGCAATAATCTGGATTTATGTTGGGACAGATGTGTGACAAGGGACAGGTGCCATGTGAAGGTGAGGGATCCCACTTCAACAGCAGCTGAAGAATCCATTAAATATCATCAATAACCTTTTCAAAAATCAAAAGGGCTGGACAACTTGTGTTCAAGAGTCCCAACATTTGCCTGAGGTGCTTATAGAGCATTTCCAAAATTCTGGGCTTTTGGTAGCCCGAGACCCCTGACATTGTGCTGATGGACTGAGACCCAGGAGGATTCCTGTGACCATCAGCTCCTCACCCAGACACCACTCCAGGAGTAACTGAGGAACTCGTGTGGCTCTCAGCAGGCACTCAAGTGGCTTGCATGAGGAACAGTTGAATTCCATGAAAACCAGGTCCCTCAAAAGCCAAACTATTTCATTCTGAGAAGACTCCAGACACGGCAGATGAAGTGAAGGTTCACCAATCAGACTTGTATAAAACATGGAAGCTGTGCTCCAAGGAAGAACCAGGTAAGAGCCATCAGGAGAGAAATGAGAATTTGGGCTCTGTCAAGATCTGTCAGGCATGGCTTTACTGTAAAGCAGACAGAATTGAAATAATTCCATATGAGGGGAGGCTGGGGGCCTTCCAGTTCAGGAGGGGGAGATAGACCCTTTTTATCTTTTCATGCCATTAATAACTTTATAGGAGATGATTATTCCATGTTTGTAATCACAAAATAATTAGGGATATTAATGGAACTCAGTAAAATACCAAATGAAATATCAGCGGCAGGCTTAAAAAATGCTTTTGGATATAAAGCTCAAGTAAACTAATAATTGATTGCCACTAGATTCTGTGGGACTGAAATGCATAAAAGGAATGGGAGAGGATCAGACAAAACCATGGATGGCAGCCCCATGGTGCCTCATACATGGGCATGAACATGATCCACAGAGTGACAGGAGCTGAGCACCCACCAGGGGAAGGAAGGAAGGAAGGATCTCTTTGTCCTGCTGGGGTCTGGGCCCCTCAGCTCCTGGCACTTTGCTCTGACACGTGCTCAGTCAGTGCAATATGACACAACATGTCAGTTTAACTATCACACTACAGCCTCAAGGTTTAGGCTGGACATCAGGAAGAATTTCTTCCCAGAAAGGGTCAGCAGGCATTGGCAGGGGCTGCTCAGGGAGTGGCAGAGTCACCATCCCTGGAGGTGTGCAAGGAATGACTGACTGGATGTGGCACTCAGGGCTCTGGGCTGGTGACAAGGTGTGGATCAGTCAGAGGCTGAACTCCATGGTCTTGGAGGTCTTTTCTAACCTGAATAACTCTGGGATCCTGCTCACCATGGGTGCACAGAGCTGGGACAGGGAAGAGCGGGAGCTGGAGGCACTGATTCACCAGGAAAGATGAGAAGAGCTAAATCTGTCTGGCTTTGGCCAGTGACAGCTCATGGGGACAAGGAGACAGGCTGAAAATAACAGCGAGCAAAAAAGGGAGATGGGACTGACTGCTGAGAGCTAAATTAACCCCAGGCAGAAGGAAAAGCAGCCCTGGCAGGAGAGCAGCCCCTGGACATGGGCTGGAGCTTTCCTGGCTCTGACATCATTCCTTCCTCTGTTCCAGTGGGTTCAGTTCTCAAAGGGTATCAGGAGGGCAGAGATGGGGGGCACAGGGCAGGGGAGCTTGAGCACTTCACTGGCTTCCCACTGAGCATCTCCACAAAAGCAGTGCAAAGCAAAACACTGCAAAGCACAGAACCCCAAAGGAGACCTTTGACAGCAGTGAAGGAAGGGACAGGGACCTGCCACAGCCCCACTGGGGACAGGGACAGGGACCTGCCACAGCCCCACTGGGACACAGCACTGGGAACAGGGACAGGGACCTGCCACAGCTCCTGATCTGGGGACAAGGACCTGCCACAACTCCACTGGGGACACAGACAGGGACTGCCACAGCCCCACTGGGGACAGCAGCACGGGGAACAGGGACAGCAGCACTGGGAGCAGATGGGACAGGAACCTGCCATCGCCCCCATCTGGGGACAGGAGCACTGGGAACAGGGACAGGGATCTGCCACAGCCCCACTGGGAACAGCAGCACTGGGAGCAGATGGGACAGGGACCTGCCACAGTCCCTGATCTGGGGACAGCAGCACTGGGAGCAGATGGGACAGGGACCTGCCATGCTCAGGGTGCTGCTCTGCTCCTGCACATCCCTTCCCCAGGACACTTGAGGACAGTGACCACGTTTCCCCAAGGGAGAAGGAAGCCAGGATGCCTTTTTGAAACATGGAATATGGTCACATTTGCAGCATTGATGAAACCCAGGGCTCCTACAGTTACGTGAATATTCACACATCATGTGAGCCCCCATCTGAGAGCTGTGTGCCAGGGCTGCAGATCCACAGCCAGATCAGAGTGCTGCTGTGTGTCTATATAAAGGCCTGATTTCATCCTGGGGCACGGGAGAAATGCCTGCAGTGACAACAATCCTTCACTGGGACAGACTCCACATCCCTGGCTGTGACAGGCTGGGGCCTCAGAGCCTCACCAAGGCTCCTTCCCCTCAAAGCCCTGGGCCTGTCGAGGCCCCTGGGCTGCTCTGTGATTCCAGGATGAGTTATTTCATCAATGAACTACAGGGTGGGGCTCCAGGATGAGTTATTTCATTAATGAACTACACAGAGTGAGACTCCAGGATTGGTTATTTCATCAATGAACTACAGGGTGGGGCTCCAGGATGAGTTATTTCATCAATGAACTACAGAGTGGGACTCCAGGATGAGTTATTTCATTAATGAACTACACAGAGTGGGGCTCCAGGATTGGTTATTTCATCAATGAACGACACAGAGTGAGACTCCAGGATTGGTTATTTCATCAATGAACTACAGAGTGGGGCTCCAGGATGAGTTATTTCATTAATGAACTACACAGAGTGAGACTCCAGGATTGGTTATTTCATTACTGAACTACACAGAGTGGGGCTCCAGGATTGGTTATTTCATTACTGAACTACACAGAGTGGGGCTCCAGGATTGGTTATTTCATCAATGAACTACACAAATAGGGACTCCAGGATTGGTTATTTCATTAATGAACTACACAGAGTGGGGCTCCAGGATGAGTTATTTCATTAATGAACTACACAGAGTGGGGCTCCAGGATGAGTTATTTCATCAATGAACTACACAGAGTGGGGCTCCAGGATTGGTTATTTCATCAATGAACTACACAGAGTGAGACTCCAGGATTGGTTATTTCATTAATGAACTACACAGAGTGAGACTCCAGGATTGGTTATTTCATCAATGAACTACACAGAGTGGGGCTCCAGGATTGGTTATTTCATTACTGAGCTACACAGAGTGGGGCTCCAGGATTGGTTATTTCATTACTGAGCTACACAGAGTGGGGCTCCAGGATGAGTTATTTCATTAATGAACTACACAAATAGGGACTCCAGGATGAGTTATTTCATTAATTAACTACACAAAGTGAGACTCCAGGATTGGTTATTTCATTAATGAACGACACAAAGTGAGACTCCAGGATTGGTTATTTCATCAATGAACTACACAGAGTGGGGCTCCAGGATTGGTTATTGCATCAATCAACTACACAGAATGGGGCTCCAGGATTGGTTATTTCATTAATGAACTACACAGAGTGGGGCTCCAGGATTGGTTATTTCATCAATGAACTACACAGAGTGAGACTCCAGGATTGGTTATTTCATTAATGAATGACACAAAGTGGCACTTAGGAAGATGGCACTTCCTTCTTATCCCAGTTGGGAGCCAGCTTTGTCAGGGGCACAGAGACAGAAAAAGAAGGGAATCCTGCAAGGATCTGGCCTGGCCAAACTACGGAATGCAGCAGGACAGGATCTCCCTGGAAATGAAAACACTCAAATGCTTAAAGAGAAGCAAAAAGCACTGTCCAAAGCTACCAATCCTCAAATCATTTCAGAACCAGAAACAGGACAAAAACCTACACCTGGGTTCAGCTGGAACAGGTAACACCAGAACACATTCCATTTCATCTCTGCAGCACCACAGAGTTTTTATTCCTGTTCTTACTGACCCTTCTTGTGTGGTGAAATCCTTGGAGCAGCCATTTTTCTTCACTGTATTTTCCACTATAAAATTCCACTGGAGACTCCTCTCAGCCCAGCAGTTTCAGACTGTTCTAAAGGTCCTTTTAGCCATCATTTAACACACAATTACAAGGCTGTGAAGACTGGGGAGTTTACAACTCTCCTAAAACCTACTTCAATGCTGTGCTGCTCAGGGCAGGCCTTGCAGGAGGAGAGCATTTATCCAAGGAACAGTGGAATACATGGAAAACTTCCATTAAACCTGGCCTCACCTGCCTCAGAACAAACAGGCAGAGACATCTCTAAGTGCTCTTTGTTTAGAGGCCAAGCCTCCCCAAACCTGAAGGATACAGGAAGAAAAGCTAAAGGTGTAAATAAAGGTAAGAACAAAGAGAAATTCCCATCCAGGAGCAGGAACTGCCTTGTCTGAAATGGAAAAAGCAGCATGGAATTTAGTGGACCAAGGTCTGGATAAACTCTCTCATGTTGTCTGTAGCCACCAAACCTGAGCTCAGGCAGATAAAGTGGAAGAAAAGGCAGGGAATAAATGGAAATCCCTCTTACCAGAGAAATTTGGTTTCTCTAATCCAGCAAAAGGAAGGCTGGAAGAAGTCAGGACTGGGGTCCATAGAATTACACCAAAGACAAGCAGGCAACGGGTCAGCCAGCAGGGAGGAGATTGCACAAGATAAAATACAATGAAAACAATGACCTAACAAATGACAGATTAAAAGTAAGTTTTCTGATCACTCCAGAAGCAGAAATATGGAGAAGTTTTGGGGTTCTCCCTGGAGGAGGGATCTGTGTGTGCACACCCTGCTAACAGGATGAAACAAGCAGTGTTTAATGAAAAGTCTGACTGACTTATTAACCAGAGCATAATGTTGGGCTGGTAGGAGACCTGACTTCAGCACTTCCTCCTAAATCATGTTATCCTCCCTGCAAACTGAGCTTTGCTGCTCCTGAGGTGAGCACAGTCCTTTTCCAGCTAAACTCCCTCTTCCAGCCTGTCCCAGTCTGCCCAGTGCCCAGCTGGGGATTGTTTCCCACTACAGTGGGGTCTTGGAACTGCTGGGAGCTCCTGCTCTCCTCCAGTGACACTCAGAGCACGCTGCAGCACACAGGGACCAGTGTGAGGGCAGGTGAATGCCTCAGCCCCTGTGATTGCTGTGGGGGTTATTGTAATGCCTGACTCTGGGACATAACAAAGCAGCAAAGCCCCCTGCCTGTTACACACAGGGCACCTGCCCAGTGCAAAGGGAGAACTGGATTTGCTGTAGCACTGTGTTTAAATGTGCAATTTTCACTCCATCAGTCCCTTCTCTGCTGCTTTCTGCTCTCTCTGAGGCCAATGAGATGATTGTGTGACAGGGCAGAACCAAAACAATCCTGCCCCACTTTTGGAGCAGGCAAAGGGAACTGCATTTGTGTGAGAATCATTCCACACTTTGCTCCTGGTCACCAGAGAACTCTGGATCAGACAAAACTTGAAGCTGAGCTGGGATCAGTGATGAGGAACAAGCAGGAGTCACATGAATCAATCCTCAATCTCTGACACTTTGTGGGTGACTCATGTCCCTGTCCTTGACACAGGTCCATGGGTGAGGCTGAACATTTACAGGAAGAGATCACAAACCCGCCCTGAGGTCACAAACCCACCCCAAACCCACCCTGAGGTCACAAACCCACACCCAGGTCACAAACCCACCCCAAACCCACCCCCAGCTCACAAACCCACCCCGAGGTCACAAACCCACCCCAATGTCACAAACCCACCCTCAGCTCACAAACACACCCTGAGGTCACAAACCCACACCCAGGTCACAAACCCCCCTCTTAGGTCACAAACCCACCCCAAACCCACCCCCAGGTCACAAACCCACCCCCAGGTCACAAACCCACCCCCAGGTCACAAACTGCCCCCAAACCAGAGGGTCCTGGCCTGGAAGGTGGCAGAACCCTGGCCCAGAGCAGCTGTGGCTGCCCCATCCCTGGAAGTGTTCCAGGCCAGGTTGGACAGGACAGGGAACAACCTGGGACAGTGGAAGGTGCCCCAGCCCATGGCAAGGCGTGGCACTGGGTGACATTTAAAAGGTCCCTTCTGATCCAAGCCATTCTGATTCCATAAAAAAACACTGAGGACCCTTCAACCCAGTAGGAAAAGGTCATAAAAACATTTGGATGGCAATAAATTAAAAGCCAGACAAATTAAAGGAGAAAATACGGGGCATTTTTCTCTGCTCAATAGGAACATTGATCATCTTAAAAATTAAATATGAAAAATGTGAGTGTTTTTTTTAACATCAAAAACACTCCACTCTGTCATGTTCCTGCCAAGCCAGGTGAGCAAACACAGGTGATGTGAACTCACCTGCACTACACAAGAGGTTTATTAAACTTTTCCGGGTTTAAAATTTATGGGTCACCTTGTGAGAAAATCAAATTTGCTACATAAGAATTCCAAGTCTGACAATGCCCTGATGCAGCACACACTCACATAAATGCAAAACCAGAGCAAGGGGAAGAGCTCCACGTGTGTGCCCAGGCATAGGCCCAGGATGGCTCCCAGCACATCCCAGTGCTCCCCAGTACCTGTGCTGGCCCTTCCACAGCTGAGTCCTGAGCTCAGGATGGCTCCCAGTACATCCCAGTGCCCCCCAGTCCCTGTGCTGGCCCTTCCACAGCTGAGTCCCTGGTGCTCAGGATGGCTCCCAGTACATCCCAGTGCTCCCCAGTCCCTTTGCTGGTCCTTTCATAGCTGAGTCCTGAGCTCAGGATGGCTCCCAGTACATCCCAGTGCTCCCCAGTCCCTGTGCTGGTCCTTTCATAGCTGAGTCCTGAGCTCAGGATGGCTCCCAGCACACCCCAGTGCTCCCCAGTCCCTGTGCTGGCCCTTCCACAGCTGAATCCCTGAGCTCAGGATGGCTCCCAGTACACCCCAGTGCTCCCCAGTCCCTTTGCTGGTCCTTTCATAGCTGAGTCCTGGGCTCAGGATGGCTCCCAGTACATCCCAGTGCTCCCCAGTCCCTGTGCTGGCCCTTCCACAGCTGAGTCCCTGGTGCTCAGGATGCTCCAGGAGGCTCAGGATGGCTCCCAGCACATCCCAGTGCTCCCCACTACCTGTGGAGCCTTTCCAAACCTGAACCCTTTGGGCACAGGATGCTCCAGGACCAGGACCAGGCTGTGCTGTCACATCTCCTGCTGGCAAACCCTAGCTGGTGCCAGGCTTGAGGCTGGCATTCCAACACAAATGGTGACATTCCTGAGCAGTTTCCACAGGATCAGGCTCCCTCCCTGCCTGCAGAGCAACAGGATGCGACACCTGAGCAGCAGCAAAGAAGACACCCAGCACCTGTGGAAACCTTTTCTCCTTCTCAGGCAGTGGAAAGGCAGCTCCTTCTGTCCCTGGGCAGAGTGAGACACAAAATCCTGACCACGTCCCCCAGCAGTGGAAGCTTTGGCAGCACAGAGCCCTCTGCAGCTCCTGGACCTACAGGGGCTATGCAGGACATGGGTTAAGGCTGGGCACACTCAAGGGCGTGGATGGAACCAGCCTTTGCCACAACAGAGCAGCCCTGGGCACAGAAACACAGTTTGGGGCCCTCCTTCCACTGCTCTGCAACCTTGAGATCCTCCTTCCACTGCTCTGCAACCTTGGGGCCCTCCTTCCACAGCTCTGCAACCTTGGGACCCTCCTTCCACTGCTCTGCAACCTTGGGGCCCCCCTTCCACTGCTCTGCAACCTTGGGGCCCCCCTTCCACTGCTCTGCAACCTTGGGACCCTCCTTCCACTGTCCTGCAACCTTGGGGCCCTCCTTCCACTGTCCTGCATCCTTGGGACCCTCCTTCCACCGTTCTGCATCCTTGGGACCCTCCTTCCACTGTCCTGCATCCTTGGGATTCTCCTTCCACTGCTCTGCAACCTTGGGACCCTCCTTCTACTGCTCTGCAACCTTGGGACCCTCCTTCTACTGCTCTGCAACCTTGGGATTCTCCTTCTACTGCTCTGCAACCTTGGGATTCTCCTTCTACTGCTCTGCAACCTGCCTAGCAGCTTTCCAGGCTATTCCATCAGAGCCATCTGAAAACACCTCAGCTCTAACCTTGTGCCACCAAACAGGTGTTCAACACGCTGCTTTCCTCCTCTCAGAGCCTCTCTGCACCCCAGCACAGCCACTCTGCCATGCAGGAGAGGATGGAGACCAAACTGGGACAGAGATATCCACCACAGGGTATCCCACACTCTAACACAGTTATTGTGCACTGCAGCACAGGCTATCCCACACTCTAACACAGTTATTGTGCTATAGCACAGGGTATCCCACACTCTAACACAGTTATTGTGCTATAGCACAGGGTATCCCACACTGTAACACAGTTATTGTGCTATAGCACAGGGTATCCCACACTCTAACACAGTTATTGTGCTATAGCACAGGGTATCCCACACTAACACAGTTATTGTGCACTGCAGCACAGGGTATCCCACACTCTAACACAGTTATTGTGCTATAGCACAGGGTATCCCACACTCTAACACAGTTATTGTGCACTGCAGCACAGGGTATCCCACACTCTAACACAGTTATTGTGCTATAGCACAGGGTATCCCACACTCTAACACAGTTATTGTGCTATAGCACAGGCTATCCCACACTCTAACACAGTTATTGTGCTATAGCACAGGCTATCCCACACTCTAACACAGTTATTGTGCTGCAGCACAGGGTATCCCACACTCTAACACAGTTATTGTGCTATAGCACAGGGTATCCCACACTCTAACACAGTTATTGTGCACTGCAGCACAGGGTATCCCACACTCTAACACAGTTATTGTGCTATAGCACAGGGTATCCCACACTCTAACACAGTTATTGTGCACTGCAGCACAGGGTATCCCACACTCTAACACAGTTATTGTGCACTGCAGCACAGGGTATCCCACACTCTAACACAGTTATTGTGCTATAGCACAGGCTATCCCACACTCTAACACAGTTATTGTGCACTGCAGCACAGGGTATCCCACACTCTAACACAGTTATTGTGCTATAGCACAGGCTATCCCACACTCTAACACAGTTATTGTGCACTGCAGCACAGGGTATCCCACACTCTAACACAGTTATTGTGCACTGCAGCACAGGCTATCCCACACTCTAACACAGTTATTCTGCACTGCAGCACAGGGTATCCCACACTCTAACACAGTTATTGTGCTGCAGCACAGGCTATCCCACACTCTAACACAGTTATTGTGCTATAGCACAGGGTATCCCACACTCTAACACAGTTATTGTGCTATAGCACAGGGTATCCCACACTCTAACACAGTTATTGTGCTATAGCACAGGCTATCCCACACTCTAACACAGTTATTGTGCACTGCAGCACAGGGTATCCCACACTCTAACACAGTTATTGTGCTATAGCACAGGGTATCCCACACTCTAACACAGTTATTGTGCTATAGCACAGGCTATCCCACACTCTAACACAGTTATTGTGCACTGCAGCACAGGCTATCCCACACTCTAACACAGTTATTGTGCACTGCAGCACAGGGTATCCCACACTCTAACACAGTTATTCTGCACTGCAGCACAGGCTATCCCACACTCTAACACAGTTGTTATTCTGCTGCAGCACAGGGTATCCCACACTCTAACACAGTTATTGTGCTATAGCACAGGGTATCCCACACTCTAACACAGTTATTGTGCTATAGCACAGGCTATCCCACACTCTAACACAGTTATTGTGCTATAGCACAGGGTATCCCACACTCTAACACAGTTATTGTGCACTGCAGCACAGGCTATCCCACACTCTAACACAGTTATTGTGCTATAGCACAGGGTATCCCACACTCTAACACAGTTATTGTGCACTGCAGCACAGGCTATCCCACACTCTAACACAGTTATTGTGCACTGCAGCACAGGCTATCCCACACTCTAACACAGTTATTGTGCACTGCAGCACAGGCTATCCCACACTCTAACACAGTTGTTATTCTGCTGCAGCAGAGCCCCCCTGGCTCCAGGAGCAGCTCTGGCAGTGCCCCACGCTGGGGCTGGCACAGGCTGGGTGTGTCTCTCCAGTTCTGCTCTGACAAGATCAGTCTCCAGCTCACAGCCATGGTTCAGGGATAAGGAACACAGTCAGCAATCAGCAGTCCCTCTTCTCCCAGGGCTGTATTACATTACATAAGGAATGTGACAGCAGCATCCTGAACCTCAAACCCTGCTGCTCAAGGACTCCAGGCTCTCTGCTCAGCTCCATCATCCCATGATTCTTCTCAAGGAATCACCCCTGGAGCAGCAGGCAGATGCCCTCTGGAAGTGTTCAAGGACAGGCTGGCCAGGCTTGGAGGAACCTGGTCTCGTGCAAGGTTCCTTTCTGAGCACTCCCCAGAGCTGCAGGACAATCAGGAATTCCCAACCAACTTCCCAAAGCTGGTCTGCTCTTGGGTGACTCCAACCACCAGTATGGGGATCTCCAGCTCCCTGTGAGCTGCACAACCACGTTTTCCTCAGTATGGGAACAGATCTGTGCAAAGGGGGCTGTGCTGAGGGGACTCCAGAGCCAGCCTGGGGCCTCACACCAGCCACACCCAGGAATCACAGAATCACCGAGGCTGGAAAAGACCTCCAGGATCAGAAGATTATGCAGAAGAGAAATGCAAGAAATACTAATGTGGTTTTCAGGGACTTAGAGATGGAGAAATCTTCAGGATGCACTAACAGGGGACCACACTTTGCAGTCATCTTATTGTAAATCTTCCATACCCTCTCGGTGATTTCTCATGTGCAGCTCCTCACAGCACAACCAACTGCCTCCAACTCTCTCCTCACCCAGCTAACCCACTCTTTTGTGGCACTTGTCTTCTTACTGGACACAGCTGTGGCCTATTGAGGGCAGGCCTGTTCCTAATCTTTGGTGATTAGTACAGCTGCAACTCCTCAGGTGTGAGACTGCCTTCTGCAGTATTCTCTTACATTCCATCCCTCCACAACACCTGAGCCAGCTCATGCTCTGCCTGGGTGGAAAGGATTTGTCACCTCCCACCTGGAAAGCCTTACTGCAAAACCAAGAAAAATCTCAGTTTCAAAATCTCAGCAGAGCCAAGTTCTCAGTGGCCAGCACTCCCAGGCAGCACACGGCTCTGGGGCCCTGTGCTAGGGGAGAAATGCCCATGCAAGCTGTCAGCAGGGATGCTGCTCCTGCCTCTCCTCAGCGGCAGCAGCTCCTGGGAAACCTGCCTGCAGAAAGGTGCTGACCCACGGGCCAGGCACTGAAACCCTGGAGACAAACACGGGAAGCTGCTCACACACAGCCAGAGGATGAGCAGGCAGGCAGACACAGGATTTTAACCTTTAGCACACGCACCATCCCCATGCCAGGTCCCCTAGATGCCACCTGCCCCTTCCTGACACCTCATGCTGCATGTTAAGCCTTGAAGGGATTAGGGGGAGGTTCAGGAGATGCACAAATCATTGGCTCCAGTCCTTTCCCCAGCAGGGGCACAGTGCCCTGAGGGAGATCTCCTCCTTTTAGCAAAGGGTCACTACACAGCACTCAGCTGATTCTCGATGTCTGTGCTCCACCAGGGTTACCCACACATCCAGAAATGTCCATTTGTTCAACCCCACTTCTCCATCAACACACAGCAAATAGGAACTGAACTTCCCACCTCAGCCCCTTTGGTTTTTACATCATTTCCAGCTCACTCCTGCTCTGCAGCAGCCACTCTCACCTCAAGGCCAGGAAAGGAGGAAAAGGGGAAAGCAAGGAGGAAACAATCATCGTGTTTGGGATCAGCCAGGTCCAGAAGCCACTCGACCCAGAGAGATCAGAGTCCCCCTACAACAACGGGTGAGGCTGGGAAGCAAATCAAGCAGGCTGGATGATTTTTGGCAGAGAGAGAACAGTAGGAGTGGTACAGACCTCTTCCTCCTCAATGCGAGCAGGTTCAATCAGCAGATTATTGGCTTGATCAAACGACACCCCCTGTTAGGACAGGAACCAGCAAAGAGGCATGCGGATTAGTGGAGCATCAACCAAACCCGCCACCACGACCACCACAACCACCACCACCACCCAACACACGCACTGGGCCGCAGCTGGGCCAGCTCCCGAGGTGCTGCTGAGCCCCAGAGCTCTTGGGGTCACTGCTGAGCCCCAGAGCTCCTGGAGTCACTGCTGAGCTCAGGAGCTCTGGGGCTGATCCAGCTCCTGGGGTCACTGCTGAGCTCAGGAGCTCCTGGGGTCACTGCTGAGCTTCAGAGCTCCTGGGCTGATCCAGCTCCTGGGGTCACTGCTGAGCTCAGGAGCTCCTGGAGTCACTGCTGAGCTCAGGAGCTCCCAGAGGAATCACTGCTGACTCCAGAGCTCTGGGGCTGATCCAGCTCACTGTTAGACTCCAGAGCTCCCCGAGTCACTGCTGAGCTCCAGATTTCCTGGGGTCACTGCTGACCCCCAGGGCTCCACAGCCAAGCCCCCTCACAGCACAGCTCCAGAGCTGACCCTCAGCCCCAGAGCAGCCCCCAGTCCTGCTCAGCACCCCAACAGGGCTGCTCGTGGGCTCCCACAGTGCCAAGCGCCAGCACAGTCCTGCCAAGGAGCACCCCTAAGGCCAGGCTTTGTCCGTGCTGGCACCCTGGGGCCCTCACCCTGAGGGTCACCACCAACTGACCGCATCCTCTCCACTCCAGGTCACTCTGGGGGAGAGGAAGGAAGGGTTAAACACAGGAGGAAGCACCGAGGAGCCTGTGGTGCCACAAGCTGCTGCACAGGAACGAGCAGTCCCAAACACAACTTCAAAAAAGCAGTCCCAAACACAACTGCAGTCCCAAACACAACTGCAAAAAAGCAAAAAAGCAGTCCCAAACACAACTGCACCAATCCCTCTCTCTTTCAAGCACATCTTGACAGGCACCTGGGATCCTGCTCTCAAGCGCAGGAAACTTCAGGATTTCTTCTGAAAACCAACTGTCCTTGCAACAAAGCCCTCTGGTTGTAGGCTTCAGCCTCCTGCACAGCCTGTGCTGTCTCCTCCTCAGTGCACCTCCTGCACGAGCCCCCCTGCCCAGGGACACTGCTCCCTGCATCCATCCCCACTGCTGGCACACAAATGTCTTCATGGAGCAGGCATCCATGCAGCCCCGCAGGGAGGAGAGCTGAGCCCCAGCAGAGGCTGAGCTGGCAGCCAGGGTGATTTCTGACAGGTTCCCACCCCTGAGCAGGCACCGCAGGCTCTGCAGTGGGTCAGTGCCTCCTCAACTCAGTCCCCAGCTGAAATAACCTTTTCAGGTGAGGATGATGGGTCCTGGATGAAGGGGACTTGGGACAGCTTCAAACATTCCTTCTGAGGAACTTCACCAGCAGTGGGAAAACCGGCCTCACCCCGAGGGAGCACAAGATGAGCTGCATTGGCTCACACAGAGCAAGGCAAGCACCCACTGAGGGAAAGGACCTTTTCCTGGGCAACCCGAGCTCCAGCAGGGATGGGAATGCACACCTGGAGCATGTGAGTTACAGCAGAAGCACTCCAGCACCTTCCAGGGACCCACATCTCACCGCTGAGATCTGCTGATGTCAGACTGGGATGGAGACCCGGCCACATCCTGACCTCTGCCCACCCAATTCAAAATCCTCAAACCCTTGGGTGAGAACTGGGCTGAGTCCCTCATCCATGTATTCCCATTCCACTGTGAGGAACCTCCTCAGGCAGGGACCTCTGTGTGTCCCCAGCCAAACATGGTGGTTCAGCTGAAGAGAGCCCAGGACTCCCATCTCTTAAGCCCCAGTATAACCAGTAAGGCCAAACTTCAGAGCCCAAGCTGCCCTAAATCCCAGTGCAGCCTCCATCAGGCTGTGTGTGGGGGGCAGCACAGGGAAGGGCACACTCCTGGCTGCACTGACATGCTCCAGGAAGCACTGTGCCAACAAGTGTTTCCTGGAAACAAATCCACACAGGGACAAAGCTCATCCTCCTGTGAACCAGCAGTGAGGAGGAGGCTGGAAGGAGCAGCAGAACCCACCAGAGGTGAGACAGAACTGTCCCTGCAGCACGTGGCATGGGGCTGGTGCAAGGAGCTGGACACAGTGGAGGTGTCAGACAGCCACACAGCACAGCCCTAGGGCAGCCCCTAGAGGCCCCGTGACCTGCAGCTCTGCCCAAGTGCTGCAGCCTCCTGCCAGAGCCTTCCTCAGCACCACATCAACCTGGCTGCTGGGCCACAGGAGCAGGGGGCAGGTCTGCAGCCCTGTGAGCTCCCCTTCCCCACAAGACCTTACCTTCACGGAGGGCTGAGCAGACAGAGCTCCATTCTTTCTGTCATCCTCATCCCACGCTTCCTCCTGATCCCTGGGCTCTGTGTTATTATTGCAGCCTCCCAACTCCTCTTCCTCTTTGGGGACCCCATCGCTGCTCAGCCCCTGCAGGAGTGCCACCACTGCCTCTGGCTTGGGCAGCTTGGTGATCTTGAAGTGTTTCTTGTAATGGGGCGTGTCCTTGCGGATGAGCCTCTGCTTCTCCACGGGGAACGGCCGCTCTTCGTCCTCATCCTCATCCTCGCTGCGGATCAGCGTGTCCTCGGCAAAGTGCACGGTGGGCTGTGACAGGAGAGCCCAGACACAGCGTGAGCCTCAGGGGACACAGGGCTGGCAGCACAGAACCTGCTGTCCCTGGGACCCCTGTCCCACTCGGGCAGAGCCAGGGGCACTGCTGCTGTGCCCAGCACAAGGCAGGAATGCATTCCCAATTCCACATCCTTGTCTTTTCCCACAACCACACCATCCTCAGGCCAGCAGCACTGCTGCTGTGCCCAGCACAAGGCAGGAATGCATTCCCAATTCCACATCCTTGTCTTTTCCCACAACCACACCATCCTCAGGCCAGCAGCACTGCTGCTGTGCCCAGCACAAGGCAGGAATGCATTCCCAATTCCATATCCTTGCCTTTTTCCACAGCCACACCTTCCCCAGGCCAGGGGCACTGCTGCTGTGCCCAGCACAAGGCAGGAATGCATTCCCAACTCCACATCCTTGCCTTTTTCCACAGCCACACCATCCTCAGGCCAGCAGCACTGCTGCTGTGCCCAGCACAAGGCAGGAATGCATTCCCAACTCCACATCCTTGCCTTTTTCCACAGCCACACCATCCTCAGGCCAGCAGCACTGCTGCTGTGCCCAGCACAAGGCAGGAATGCATTCCCAATTCCACATCCTTGCCTTTTTCCACAACCTTCCCCAGGCCAGTGGCACTGCTGCTGTGCCCAGCAAAAGGCAGGAATGCATTCCCAACTCCATATCCTTGCCTTTTTCCACAGCCACATCTTCCCCAGGCCAGTGGCACTGCTGTGCCCAGCACAAGGCAGGAATGCATTCCCAATTCCACATCCTTGCCTTTTTCCACAACCTTCCCCAGGCCAGGGGCACTGCTGCTGTGCCCAGCACAAGGCAGGAATGCATTCCCAACTCCATATCCTTGTCTTTTCCCGTAGCCACACCTTCCCCAGGCCAGTGGCACTGCTGCTGGCACAAGGCAGGAATGCATTCCCAATTCCACATCCTTGCCTTTTTCCACACCCACACCTTCCCCAGGCCAGCGGCACTGCTGCTGGCACAAGGCAGGAATGCATTCCCAATTCCATATCCTTGTCTTTTCCCACAGCCACACCTTCCCCAGGCCAGCGGCACTGCTGCTGTGCCCAGCACAAGGCAGGAATGGATTCCCATTTTCTTTTTGCCTTTTCCCACAACCACACCTTCCTCAGGCATTCTTCTGTCAGCTCTAGGGATGGAGGGCATTCAAACCCTCACAGTCACCCCAGCTTTCCTACAGCCTGCCAGGCTCCCACAAGCTGCCTCAGCCTCTGCTTGCACTGCCTTCCACGGCCTGGATCTGCCTCCAGTGATGCCCAAACCCCATATTCATTTACTTGCACCTCTATTTCCCACCTCCTCTGAAACTTCCAGCTCCCTTCACTTTTTCTCACGACCCTGCTGCAGTTCCCAGGCTCCTACCTCATTGTATTCCACTTCCACATCTTCCTCCTCGTGGTCAGCAGCCTCCTTGTGCTCCTCCTGGGCCCTGGGCTTGCCCTCCTTGTGCAGCTCCCTGTGCAGGTCGGGCAGCTGCCCGTTGGGCCAGCCCCTGTCCCTGTCCTCTGCCCTGCCCTCCACGGAGGCCGTGCTGGTGGACAGGTGAGAGTCCTCGCTGCGGTTGGACGTGGCACTCAGCCTCTTCTCCTGAGAAAAGGCTTGTGGTCAGCATGGAACCAGAGCAGTGTGACTGCTGTGAGGGGGGAATGCAGCACCAACAGAACCAGCTTTTCCTCAGGGTGCCCACAGCTTCCCCTTCTCTGCTCCCTCTATGTGACTGGGTGCACCCTCCTGTGTGGGGATTTATTCCCAGCTCCCACCAGGGCAGCAAGGTGCCTCCTGCCTCCATTCCCACCACTCTTTACTGGGAATATCAGAGCCTTCTCTCCCTCTCCCTGTGCTATAAAATTGGTACTGACACATACAATTCCCCTTCCACTGTTCTCTGCCTCCTGGTTCTATCTCCTGCTCTGTTTCACAGGCCCCCCATGACATCAAAAGGCAGATTCCCAACCTCCCCAGGCAATCCAATCCCAATCTTTCCCAAAGTCAGTCCTTTTATATGCTAGATATTCCCAGTGGAAGATGTCTTTGCCATGGCATGGAGGTGGAACTCGGTGATGTGTAAGATTCCTCCCAACCCAAACCATTCCATGACTGTCACAGACACATTTTATGAAAAATTCTTTTGCTAGGATCTTTTCTCCTGGGAAGCTGAGAGGCCTCAGAAACAAAATGCAAACAATGGTTATCTGCTGCTGTGGAATGCAACAGGTGCATCTGGGATTGGTCTCATGTGGTTGTTTCTAATTAATGGCCAATCACAGTCCAGCTGTCTTGGACTCTGGTCAGTCACAAGATTTTATTATCATTCCATTCCTTCCTTTCCTTGCTAGCCTTCTGATAAAATCCTTTCTCTATTCTTTTAGTATATAATTTTCTTTTAATATAATATATATCATAATAAATCAGCCTTCTGAAACATGGAGCCAAGATTCTCATCTCTTCCCTCGTTCTGTGAACACCACCACACGTGATCCCCTGCTCTCTGTGGTTCTCCACTCCCCAGGGACCAGCACTCACCTCCGAGTTGGGAGAGCTGGGGTTGGCATCAGCCTTGGCAGCGTTCACCTCGCTGCGCCGCACCTCGATCACCTTCTTCATCACCTTCAGCTCGCTGGGGTGAGGGGTGGCTCTGCGCTGCAGGCCCTGCAAGGAGAGACCCTCAGCAGGGCATTCCAGCCTGGCAGCACTGCCAGCGTCCTGGCTTGTAAGATGTGTGTGTATTCTATCACCTCTGCCAGAGGTGGGGCAGTTATCTGCTGCTCATTGAGCAGTTTATCTCTTCCACAACCAATCCTCCCTCCAGGACACAGCTTCTGTTCATGGGCCATTCATTATTAATTATCTTCTGTTAACGGGCCAGTGAGTGCCACTGCATGGCTGATAAAATGCCATCATCCCGTTGGGAGATGCTCCACCCAGGCATTCCTACCTGGATAGAATCTGACTTTGGGAGCACCACATCAGCCTTTGCCCACTGCAAAGCAGTGGAGGAGGAGGAGGAGGAGCAGCCTTCTGTTCCCCTGCATTCCCAGAGGAGCAGCCTTTGCCCAGTGCATTCCCAGAGGAGCAGCCTTTGCCCAGTGCATTCCCAGAGGAGCAGCCTTTGCCCAGTGCATTCCCAGAGGAGCAGCCTTCTGCTGCCCTGCATTCCCAGAGGAGCAGCCTTTGCCCAGTGCATTCCCAGAGGAGCAGCCTTCTGTTCCCCTGCATTCCCAGAGGAGCAGCCTTTGCCCAGTGCATTCCCAGAGGAGCAGCTTTCTGCTAGCCTGCATTCCCAGAGGAGCAGCCTTTGCCCACTGCATTCCCAGAGGAGCAGCTTTCTGCTGCCCTGCATTCCCAGAGGAGCAGCCTTTGCCCAGTGCATTCCCAGAGGAGCAGCCTTTGCCCAGTGCATTCCCAGAGGAGCAGCCTTCTGCTCCACTGCATTCCCAGAGGAGCAGCCTTTGCCCAGTGCATTCCCAGAGGAGCAGCCTTTGCCCAGTGCATTCCCAGAGGAGCAGCTTCCTGCTGCCCTGCATTCCCAGAGGAGCAGCCTTCTGTTCCCCCTGCATTCCCAGAGGAGCAGCTTTCTGCTGCCCTGCATTCCCAGAGGAGCAGCCTTTGCCCAGTGCATTCCCAGAGGAGCAGCCTTCTGCTGCCCTGCATTCCCAGAGGAGCAGCCTTTGCCCAGTGCATTCCCAGAGGAGCAGCCTTCTGTTCCCCTGCATTCCCAGAGGAGCAGCCTTTGCCCAGTGCATTCCCAGAGGAGCAGCTTTCTGCTAGCCTGCATTCCCAGAGGAGCAGCCTTTGCCCACTGCATTCCCAGAGGAGCAGCTTTCTGCTGCCCTGCATTCCCAGAGGAGCAGCCTTTGCCCAGTGCATTCCCAGAGGAGCAGCCTTTGCCCAGTGCATTCCCAGAGGAGCAGCCTTCTGCTCCACTGCATTCCCAGAGGAGCAGCCTTTGCCCAGTGCATTCCCAGAGGAGCAGCTTCCTGCTGCCCTGCATTCCCAGAGGAGCAGCCTTTGCCCAGTGCATTCCCAGAGGAGCAGCCTTTGCCCAGTGCATTCCCAGAGGAGCAGCTTCCTGCTGCCCTGCATTCCCAGAGGAGCAGCCTTCTGTTCCCCCTGCATTCCCAGAGGAGCAGCTTTCTGCTGCCCTGCATTCCCAGAGGAGCAGCCTTTGCCCAGTGCATTCCCAGAGGAGCAGCCTTTGCCCAGTGCATTCCCAGAGGAGCAGCCTTTGCCCACTGCATTCCCAGAGGAGCAGCCTTTGCCCACTGCATTCCCAGAGGAGCAGCCTTTGCCCAGTGCATTCCCAGAGGAGCAGCTTCCTGCTGCCCTGCATTCCCAGAGGAGCAGCCTTCTGTTCCCCCTGCATTCCCAGAGGAGCAGCCTTCTGCTGCCCTGCATTCCCAGAGGAGCAGCTTCTTGCTGCCCTGCATTGCCAGAGGGAGCCCAGGCCCATCTCCAGCAGCCCTGGAGCTGCAGAGGAAAACTCCCCCCTTGTGCAGGATCCCTGCTCCAGCAGAACCACAGCTGGCACTGCAGGAGGGCTGAGCCCCCATGGGATGGGGCTGTGCCACCCCCTGACACACAGGGGACAGGGCCTGCTCTCACTCTGGCAGTGGTTTGGGGTTTTTTGTACTGTTCCATTTGTATTTTTAATTTTCCTAGTAAAGAACTGTTATTCCTGTTCCCATATCTTTGCCTGAGAGCCCCTTAATTTCACAACTATAATAATTCAGAGGGAGGGGGTTTACATTTTCCATTCCAGGGGAGGCTCCTGCCTTCCTCAGCACACACCTGTCTGTTCAAACCCAGACACCAGGCCATGACCCTCTGCAGGTGACCAACACCTTTATCAGAGTCAGAGCCCCAGGGGGACACCACCAACACCTCCTGCTGCAGGATCTGCTCCAGGCCTTCCCCAGCCTGCAGCTGGAATGGGGAAAGAACAGAGGCAGGGAGCCCTGAGAGCTCCCTCTGGACATCAGTCTGCTCTCCAGCTGATAGGGCCTTTGGGAAGAATGATGGAGCTGGGAAGTTTAAAGTGGTGTTTCAGGCTTAGTAAATAAAAAACTCTTGACAAAACTCCTCCAGAGCACAGGTGAAAAATCTTGGGGTGTCCTCCTAACTCCTCTGGACTTAACAGGTCTGCCCAGCCCCAATGCAGCAGAGTTGGTGCTGCTTAGTGAGTTCCATCCCAGGTGGAGAGCCAAGAAAACCAGCATTCTAAAACTAGTCACAATGTTGAGAACAATTCCAACAAACCCCAAAGCTCCCAATGCCAGCGGCACACACGCACTGCCAGGACAGCTGCCAACACCATTCATTAGAAGGATTCAGACCATAAGGATGGCTTCCCAAAAACTAAAAAGGAATAAAGTCCTGCAGACTTTATTCCTCAGAGCACTCACTGAAAACTGCTGTCCTGGCCTTTGCATATGCCCTGGTAGCACAAAACCACCTCTTGCATGTTTTGAGGCAGGGTTTAGTACTTTACTAACGGGACACTCTGCAGCATGGGCTGCTGGAACCCTGGCTGCTGAGAATTTCAGACTTTCTGTGCTGACAGACTCTGACCCCCAAGAGAACACTGCATTGACCTGAGGCTGTGGAGAAAACTTCCAAAATGGAATGACAGAACTGGGATTGTGGGTGCGGAGTTTGAACAGAAGTGTGTAATATCACAGGGTGAAAACCCTACAGTCAAAGGTTTTAGAATATAGTAATATATATAAAGCGAGATGGAGGTTCTAGGGCAGAGGCTGCTCCTTCTTCTTCACCTTCTTCTCCATGGGTTTGGGTGGTTTTGTGTAATTGGATAAAAAGGTCCACACTGTGGTCCATGGGTGGTTGGTTATTGGGTTAAAAGTAAAAATAATTTATGTGCCATTTCTTAATTGGACAGTTTACACTTAAAAGGCCTTGTAGAGAGTGAGATACAGCTCCATTTTTTAGTTTGTTAGAGTGAAGTGCTGTAGAACTCAGGGTTTGTGAGACTGTAACATGGATAAGAACTAATAAACATCTGAGTCCCAACAAGAAATCCCATCTCACACATTTAATCCTGACCCTGGCAAAAAGAACCCTGACAATGGGCTGCACTGCCTGCATGCGTGGAGGGATGGGGATGGCCTGGGTTGGGCTGGGCAGCCTTTCCCCATGGTGGGGGTGAGCTAAAACCCTACCCTGACAGTGCTCTACTGGGATCTCTGGACATTTTGAGTGCCCCACTCCCATAGAAGAGCCTCAAAATATGGCTCTGCACCACAGCTGCAGGGAATTCATTCCCTTCCCTCCTGCTTGGGCACCAAAGAGCCTTCAGACTGTGGAAATCACACACCTATAGCAGTGCAAAAACATGGACACCACAGTGGCCCCATCTCTGGAAAGCTCAGCTTGTCCCTGTGCTCCCACAGGAGCCAGCAAGCTCCAGGAATTCCTCACCCGTCTCTCAGCTCCAGACTCCTCATCCTCATCTCCTTTGGGCTCATCCAGGAACTGGATCACACTGACTCTGTTCAAGTTGCTGTCTGTCCAGCTCTCATCCACGCTGTTCTGCAGCAGGTTCTCTGGGGAGCAAGAGAACACAGTGGGAGCTCCTTTTGGGAAGAGCAGGGTTGTAGGTGTGGATGGAGGTCAGTTCTTATCCCATTAGGGAGCTTCTTCTTGTGTCTGCCGATGGCATCAGAGGCCTTGAGGACAAAGGCTGTGGCCTCACCATCCTGTCACCCTCTGTACATCTCCCACCAGACCTACAGCAGCCTCCAGAAGTGTCTGATGCTTCAGCTCCAGCACTCCTTACTCAAGGAGTGCAGGAAAAGGCAGAATTCCGGCAGGAATAGCTGCAGCCATGATATTTTCTGAAAAATCCTTTCCTTAGGATTTTTTCTCCTGAGAAGCTGAGAAGCCTCAGGAACAAAATGTAAACAATAATTTTCTGCTGCTGTGGAATGCAACAGGTGCATCTGGGATTGGGCTCATGTGGTTGTTTGTAACTAATGGCCAATCACAGCGCAGCTGTCCGGACTGTCTCGGTCAGTCACGAGCCTTTGTTATCATTCCTTCTGTATTCTTAGTTAGGATTTCCTCAGAAGGCTTTCTTCTATTCTTTTAGTATAGTTTTAATATAACATATATCATAAAATAATAAATCAGCCTTCTGAAACATGGAGTCAACATTCTCATCTCTTCCCTCATCCCAAGACCCCTGTGAACACCATCACAAATAGCATGCTGACAGGACAATGAAAATTAACTGCTTGATCACCAAATCCAAGCAGAGCACTCAAAGATGAGGCTGCAGGGCCTTGCCACCTGTCATAAAGCAGTTCCTCAATTTTAACAGTCACTGCCTGGGAAAGGTGCCCCAGATCCATCCAAACAAGAGCCTGGATGTGCCACAGGAATCACAGCAAGGACAGCCCAGCCCAGCAGAGAAGGTTCAGCACCCTCCAGAGCACGAGGCTCTGCAGCCAGTGCTGGTGCTGCAGATTCTTACCCAGGCTGGGAGAGGGCTGCTGAGGGAGCAGGTAGCAAGTGAGAACCTTTTCTCCTGTCTTCTCATCGTCCTCGGTCTGGAACTTCAGCATGGGCTGGGACTGGTTTTCTGCCAGCCACAGGGCTTTCAGATTAAGATTTGTCAAAGCAAAGGGCAAGTTCTGCAGCCTGCAAAAGAGAACAGCCACTGCTTGTTAAACTCACCTGGTCAGGAATGAGCTTCACCTTAGCTCCTGAGTGCCCCACCTGAGCAGAGAGGGACGGAGCCACGCTGCTGAGGATGCCCCAGCCCTGTTCCCAGCTGGTTTTGTCCCTGGCTGTGGACTGGGCTGCAGTACCCCATCCTCACCAGCCTCTAGCAGGTCCAGCTCCCTCCAACAGTGTGGAGGGGTTCACAAACAGGAAAGCCATGCTCTCGCAGACCAGTGTACAGAATGCTCCCCACAGAACCTCTGGTCAGCATCCAGCTGCTCCCAAAAGCACCAACCCCAAAAACAGAACCACAGGAGCTCTCAGAACAGCTCCAGGCACCCACACACCACGGATGAGGCTTTGGCACCTGAGCACTGATGACACAAACCCCAAAAATCTGCAGGGAGGAAGGGAAGGGGGAAAAGGGAGGGGGAAAAGGAAGGGAAAGCGGGGGCTCACAGCTCAAGCCCTCAGCAACCAGCCTGGCTCTCCCACCCCGTGGATGCCGGGATCCACACAGCTCCAGCACCTCCCTCTCAGCAGCTGTCAGAGTCCTAGATACCAAGGGTTTTAAACTTTCGATACTAACAAACTCTAACTCCCAAGAGAACACTACATTCGACCTGAGGCCATAGAAAATACAACCAAAATTAACTGATAACACTAAGATTACAAGTATGTAGTTGATTAAAAGTAGGTAATATCACAAAGTAGAAAATTCAGAATTTTAGAATTTAGCAATTTAGTTTTATTTACTATTTTTATTATATAAACTTTTAAATTTATATATATAAATATAATTATATATAATTTATATCATTTTTATATATAAAGATATATTATTATATTTTATATATAAATTATATAATAATAGATTTTAATAATAATTAAGTATTAAAAATTTGTAATAGCTCTATTATAATTTTTTAAAAAAATTTAGTTTTAGAATATAGTAATATGTATGTAGCTAAAATAGAAGTTTTAAAACAGCAACTAGTCCTTCTTTTTCACCTTCTTCTTCCGGAATTTAAGTAATATTTTATAATTAAACAAAAAGCTCACATTACAAACTTTAAGTAATTAGTTATTAAATGATAAGTAAAAATAATTTAAATACAATTTCTTAATTAGATAATTTAACCTTAGAAGACCTTATATAGAAAAATAATTAACCCTTTTGTAACTTGTTAGTAAAATACTATAGAACTTATATTATGAAGTTCTATAATATAGAACTTATATTATAAAGTTCTCACAACTAAAATTATAAATAAAAATAACAAACATCTAAAACTAAACACAAAATACCATTTCTAACACTTCATTCCCAACTTTAACAAAAATTAGAAAACCCTCAATGTCCTCGGTTGCCAGGCAATGTGTATTCTATCACCATCTGTTACAGGTGTGGCAGGTTTTTTTAATCTTCTGTTAAGTGGGCAGTTTTCTCTATCTCTTGCACAAACCAATCCTCCCTCTGGGGAGACATCTGCTATTGATGGGCCATTGAGTTTCACTGCATGACTGAAAACAATAACACAATCCCATTGTGAGATGCTCTGCCCAGAGGGAGGAGGCAAGCGTTCCTAACTGGAAATAATCTGAGATTTTGGGACACCAGAACAGCATTTCCACTGGATTCCGAGAGGAACAGCTGCTTCTTCCACTGGATCGTCAGAGGAAAACTCCACCCTTCTCCAGGATCCCTGCTCCAACAGAACCATACCTGCCTGTCACTGTGATATTTTATGAAAAATCCCTTTGCTAGGATTTTTTTTCTTGAGAAGCTAAGAAGCTTCAGCTTCTCCATGTATTGTTATTTTGAAATGTGATTTGGAAAACTGTTTACTTAGCATGTGAGTTTTTTTTAATTAATGGCTAATTACAGCTAGCTGTGTCAGACTCTGAGTCTGTCATGAGTTTTTATTATTCGTTCTTTGTTAGTTTTTAAATTTTTTTTCCCTTTCTTTGGTATCATTTTATGATATGATATGATATAAAATAAATCAGCCTTCTGAGAACTTAAGAGTCAATTCTCATCTCTCACCTCATCCTGGGGACACTCACAACAACACCACAACAATTAATAACCACACCTGCTACTCCAAGGGCTGCAGCCACAATTCCACTTGGACTCCTGCAGGACCCCTGCTCCAGCAGAACCACACCTGACACTCCAAAAAAACTGCAGCCATAATTCCAATAGGAATTCTACAGGATCCCTGATCCAACAGAACCACACCTGACACTCCAAAAAAACTGCAGCCATAATTCCAATAGGAATTCTACAGGATCCCTGATCCAACAGAACCACACCTGACACTCCAAAAAAACTGCAGCCATAATTCCAATAGGAATTCTACAGGATCCCTGATCCAACAGAACCACACCTGACACTCCAAAAAAACTGCAGCCATAATTCCAATAGGAATTCTACAGGATCCCTGATCCAACAGAACCACACCTGACACTCCAAGGGCTGCAGCCATAATTCCAATAGGAATTCTACAGGATCCCTGCTCCAACAGAACCACACCTGACACTCCAAAAAACCTGCAGCCACCATTCCAATTGGATTTCTACAGGATCCCTGCTCCAACAGAACCACACCTGACACTCCAAGGGCTGCAGCCACCATTCCAATTGGATTTCTACAGGATCCCTGCTCCAGCAGAACCACACCTGACACTCCAAGGGCTGCAGCCACCATTCCAATTGGATTTCTACAGGATCCCTGCTCCAGCAGAACCACACTTCAGGAGGGCTGCAGCCACCATTCCAATGGGACAGCTACCGAGACCCTGACCCACAGGGTGTCAGGTCGCATTCTGACTCTGTCAGTGTTGTTTTGATTTACTGCATCGTTTATTTTACCTTTTAATTTTCTTCCCCAGTAAAGAACTGTTATTCCTGCTCCCATATCTTTGCCTGAGAGCCCCTTAATTTCAAATTTATGGCAGTTGGGAGGGAGGGGGTTTCCAGTTTCCATTTCAGGGGCAGCTGCTGCATTTGCAGAGCCCCAAGGCCACGCTGCTCACCTGTTGCCAGCCACGTCCAGCACGTGCAGCTCGGTGGTGTTGGCCAGCTCGGGGGGCAGCAGTGCCAGGCGGTTGTCGCGCAGGGACAGCACGCTGAGGTTGGCACAGCCTCCGATCTCTGCTGGCAGCGCTGTCAGACGGTTCCGGTCCACGTTCAGGTTGGTCAGCTTGGCCAGCTTGCCCAGGGACTTGGGCAAGGCCTGAGAGGGAGAGAAGGAGCCCAGTCAGTGGTTGCAAACAAACAAACTTTTGTGGAAGTCGTAAAGCTGGTCTGTAGGAGTGTGCTTTCTGTTGATGGAGTGACAAAACTATCCTTTGTCCCTTAAAGGGAAAGAAGTCCAGAAGTTTCTCTCCTGGATTAAGCGAAAAGACTCCTCAGAGGACCCAGGGGACTCCACCTCAAACTTAAGGCTAGCTAATTGGACAGAAGCCAAAAAGTGCCACTAGAAAAGGACGTGAACAAAGAAACTAATTGCTTTTGTGAGGTGTTTTTACCAGGAACAGGAACGTCTAGCACCTGGCTCGGTTTTTCTGTTTGCTATTTTGCCTTTTATTAAACCTTTTTGTTTCCAACACTGCAACAGAAGCCATCCTGCTGATTATTGTGCCTCCAAGGGTAGCTGAGCTATCCTGGGTGTGTTATAGGCCTCCTGGAGCGCATCAGACCTGGCCTGAAGAGGATACTCTAACTGTAGTATCTATAGGATACTATCTATAGGATAACTGTAACACTGCTATGTTTATTACAGCACTGGACACATGCGGGAATTGTTCTCCCAACATGACATGGGTACCTCTAGGAACTCCAGATTTTTTTTATATCTCTCTCAAATACATATGCATGCAACTTCACAATAGGTTCATACATATTCATTCTACTGATTTCGTGTGATATTTGCTGCTAATTCTTCTTTATCAGAAAGAACTCCTGGGTCATGCTGCCTTGTTCTGTCTGCCCCTCTCCTCCTCCTTTATCTCTTGTCTTTTGGCTGAAGCAGTTTCTAAACTGGCAGTCAGACTAAACAGCAAGCTACAGACTTAAAGATGTACATTTCACCTAAATCAAAACAGATTTCTACTCTGGAAAATTTCTATGCTGTCTCACAAGAGGAAAGGGTAAACACACACAGAGGTAAAGGCACAGAGCCCTCAGCCCGGGGAACAAGCTGCCTTCCATCCCAACAGACACATTTGGGAAAACATTTTCGGGACATCTTTGGGACAGGTTTTCCCTCAGGGTCGTAGACTGATCCGTGCCCTGTCTTCCCCTCAACACAGCACACTCCAAGCACCACTGCTCAAGACTTCCCTTCTGTTTATCTGCCTGTTCCCAATCCTCATGTTTTACCAGTCAAATCACAGGTGGTTTGGAGCAGGGCCATTCTCAATCACACCACCCCAAACCCTCAGCAATGCAGCCTAGGATGGTCTTTGGGATGGGAAATCCCAGCATCCCTGCTATCCCAGAGAATGATTTCAGGGAAACAAGTCAGTGAGAGAAAGCAGCTTGTGTGAATTTGGTGAAACTGTAGAAGCAGCTGGAGCATGCTCAGGAATTCAGCTGGGAGGGCAGAAGAAGGGAAGGGATCCCTGCAGCTGAATGCAGAGAACAGCATGGGAGAGGCTTATCACTCTCTACAGCTCCTGAAAGGTGGCTGTGCTCAGGTGGGGCTGGTCTCTTCCACCAGGAATGACAGAACCAGAGCACACAGTCTCAAGCTGCACCAAGGGAAATACAGGTTGGATATTAGGAAAAAGTTTTTCATGGAAAGGGTGATAAAGTTCTGGAATGTTCTGCCTGGGGAGGTGGTGGAGTCCCCATCCCTGGGTGTGTTTAAAACAAGCCTGGATGTGGCACTGGGTGCCAGGGTTTAGTTGAGGTGTTGGGGTGGGTTGGACTCAATGATCTTGAAGGTCTCTTCCACCTGATTCTGTGAATTCTGTGATTCTATGAGGCAGGTGCCTGCTGTGCACTCACCGTCAGCATGTTCTCAGTCAGGATGAGCTCAGACAGGTTTTCACAGTCCCCAATCGACTCTGTCATGTCTGTCAGCCTGTTCTGGTCCACCTTGAGGATGGAGAGCTGCTTCAGCTGACCTGGCCAGGGCGACAAGTTAGGTGTGAGCTGCGCCAGAGAGAAGGATGCTGCTCTACACTCACCTGTGATCCTATCCAGGGTCACACAACCCAACCACGCAGGCTCTGCTTTTCCTCCCAGGAGGCCTGGTCACATGAAGCACCTGCACTGTCCTGCAGAGCTCTGCTCACCTGTCCCACCCACTGCTCCTGCCCTCTGTGGCTGTGTCCATGAATCCCTGATTCCCTGGCACAGACGAAGCACCTGCACTGTCCTGCAGAGCTCTGCTCACCTGTCCCACCCACTGCTCCTGCCCTCTGTGGCTGTGTCCATGAATCCCTGATTCCCTGGCACAGATGGAGCACCTGCACTGTCCTGCAGAGCTCACCTGTCCCACCCACTGCTCCTGCCCTGTGTATGGCTGTGTCCATGAATCCCTGATTCCCTGGCACAGACGAAGCACCTGCACTGTCCTGCAGAGCTCTGCTCACCTGTCCCACCCACTGCTCCTGCCCTCTGTGGCTGTGTCCATGAATCCCTGATTCCCTGGCACAGATGGAGCACCTGCACTGTCCTGCAGAGCTCACCTGTCCCACCCACTGCTCCTGCCCTGTGTATGGCTGTGTCCATGAATCCCTGATTCCCTGGCACAGACGAAGCACCTGCACTGTCCTGCAGAGCTCTGCTCACCTGTCCCACCCACTGCCCCTGCCCTGTGTATGGCTGTGTCTGAATCCCTGATTCCCTGGCACAGCCCAGTTTCTGTTTCTGGCCAAGGAAGCCCTGCAGCATCCCCAGCTGGCAGCACTCACCGATCCCATCGGGAATGCATTCCAGCAGGTTCTGTGACAGCAGCAGGTCTGTCAGTGCCACCAGCCCGCTGACCTCATTGGGCAGCTGCTCCAGTTTGTTCTCAGACACGTCCAGGCACACCAGGCGGCGCAGGTTGCCCAGCTCCTGCAGAGAGAGGAGAGCCCGTGGCTCAGGACAGGGCTGGGCAGGGGTGGGTGTGTGCTCATGGCTTAGGGAGCAGCAAGGCAGGGAAGTTTAGGGAACGGAAGGGAAAGTTTAGGGAAGGGAAGTTTAGGGAAGGGAAGTTTAGGGAAGGGAAGGGAAGGGAAGTTTAGGGAAGGGAAGGGAAGGGAAGGGAAGGGAAGGGAAGTTTAGGGAAGGGAAGGGAAGGGAAGGGAAGGGAAGGGAAGGGAAGGGAAGGGAAGGGAAGGGAAGGGAAGGGAAGGGAAGGGAAGGGAAGGGAAGGGAAGGGAAGGGAAGGGAAGGGAAGGGAAGGATGTGCTGAGCAGACACTCACTGGCGGCAGTGCCGAGAGCTGGTTCCGGTCCAGCCACAGCTCGCGCAGGTTCGGGAGCGCGCCCAGAGTGTCCGGCTGCAGAGACAGGACAGTGAGGGCATCAGCCAGGGCATCAGCCCCTTGCAGGGACAGGGAGAGGCTGCCCGAGGATGTGCAAACACACCACTCTGCACAGCCAGGCACTGCTCTGCCTCTCAGCCCTAGGAGCACACTGGAATACCTGGGCTGGCTCCAGTGGCAAACACTGACAGCACCAGCAGGACTGTGTCACCAGCAATGAGAACTGAGCCTGCAGCACAGCTCTGATGGAGAGCAGCTCAGGGAGCTGGGGCACAAGGGAGCTCAGGGAAGATGCTGCTTCCTGCAGCTGCCTGGCAGGAGGATGGAGCCAGGTGGGGGTCAGGCTCTGCTCCCAGGGAACAAGGGACAGGATAAAAGGTCTCAAGTGGTGTCAGGGGAGGTTTAGGTTGGATATTGGGAAAATTCCTCCTGGAAAGAGCTGTCCAGCCCTTGCACAGGCTGCCCTGGGCAGAGGTGGAGTCCTCACCCCCGGGGTGACGTTAACAGCTGTGTGGATGTGGCACATGGGGACATGGGTTGGTGGTGGCCTTGGCAATGCTGGGAGAGTGGCTGAATTCAGTGGTCTCAGATGTTTTTTCCAACCTAAATGATTCCATGATTCCAGGGGGTTGGAAGTTCTTGCCTTACAGAAGAAATGCATCTTCCTCCTCTCAGACATGAAAATGAACATTTGGGTACCACTGGCCAGCTCAAGATGACCCGGTGGCACCATCAGCTATGACAGACACATGTGCACATCCCACAGCCCCCCAAGCAATCAGGGATTGGAGTTTGCCCCACTGGAGCATGGCTCAAGTGTCACACACCTGTTCTCACAGGTGAGCTCAGCCTGTGCACAGCTAAGCTGCATGAGCCCCTTTGCCTCCCAGCTTTGAAGGGTTTCTGCCAAAACCCACTCCAGAACACAAAGAGGAAGATCCAGTAATAGCTTAATCCACAGCTGCAAATTGCAGAGTACCACAGGGTGGCCCCAAATGCCCAGATAACCTCAACTCTGAGACTGTGCCCTCGCTCTCCACATGCTGAGCCCTCCATGGAGAGAGCCCCTACACTGGGCTACCCTCACTGCCATGGACAACATGGAATGGCCCAGCACTGTGTGGGGCAGAAATCATATCAGAAAGCAGAAAGGCAGGAAGCTGGATGAGAAGAAAAACAGCTGGGGGCAGTGCAGGACAGAGAAGGGAAGCACCAGAGCCTTGCTGGAAAGGAAAGATCCTTGGCAGCCAGACAGGAAGAATCACCATCCCAGAGCCTGGAAAGGACAGGGCAGGCAGTGTGTGAGGCCAGCAGGACACGAGACACAAGGGCTGACACATGGAGAGAAAATTCATCTGGGAATGGTGACTGGGCCATGCTGGGCAGACCAGAACCTCCCCAAATAACCTGAGGGCCTATCTCTTTGCATTTCAGGTGGAAACCCCTGCCAACCACCCGAGCCCCTCCCCAGCAGCCCTCACCTACCAGCACTTCCAGGTCATTGCCACCGAGATCCAACTGCTCTAACTTGACAAGGAAGGAGAGGGAGCTGCAAGGCACAGGGGACAGAGAGATAAAACAAGAAATAAAGAGCGGAAGGTTAGCACCTGGGACACACATTGCACAAATCACACGATCTCCAGCAACTCCTACAGCAGGTGGGGCGATCCTGGCCTTTCTCACGGTCCCTCTGAGCCCAGAACTTTGTGGAGCTGCTCCCTTCCCCACGCCAGACTGTTCACCCCAGGGAATGGGTTCAGAGGCTCCAGCAGCCCCACTGGTACCAGTTTGCCTTCTGCCCCTCCCACCACGACACTCCCTTTGATTAAAAGCACAGCAGCTGAGCAGCCACACCTTGCCATGGCTGCTGCTCCACAGCAAGGACAGGGACCTGGCACGGACTGACAGGCAACAGGAGGGGCTCAGCAGAGGACAGGACATGTGTGGGGGGCAAGGGGAGCACACAGCTGCAGGGACAGGGAGGAATGACAAATTCCACAGCCTTCCCCAAACAGGATGCTCATGCTTCTGAAGAGGAAGGGAAGACAACAGGGCCTGATGTCTCGGGTGAGGGGAGCGTGTACAGACAGAAGCTCACGATGAAGGCACTGCACAGGACCTGTCCTCACCCACACCAGCAGCCCTGAGCACCCCACACACCACACCTGGGGCTGGGCAAGCCCTGCAGTCCCACAAACCCAGGGCTGGGTTCTCACGACATGGTCCAGGTGCTCATTTGTCCCCACACCTGAGTGTGACCCATCCACTCCAGCTCCCCAGAGGGCTGCTGCCCCTCACTGTGTGCCAGCTGCCAGCCCTGCCCACTCCCCAGCAGGGAACAGCTTCATTCTCCTCTTCAGGAACTGTTCCAATAGACAAATCCCCATATTTCTCTGGAAACAGGTCCACCTCTCAAGGCCACCCAAATCAGGGCTGTTGGGGGTGCAATAAAAGGGAGCTGTCTTGCCTGTAAAAACATCTGGGCTACTCAGGAAAATGAATTTCCTGCTGCATGCAGCAGTGGATTTTGAGATAAACTCCAGCAAAGGTTTACCAGCAGTTTCACCCAGAGGATCCTGTAGCACAGCACTCCTTCACCATGGATGTACACCAACTCTAACTCCTCTGGAGGTGATGCAGCCCTGACTGTCCCTCTGCACCTTCACAACTTGAATTCCCAAAACAGGAGCAAGTGACCTGGGGAATCCACATCTGGGGGATCCACAGACAGCCCTGACTGCCCCTCTGCTCCTTCACAGCTTGAATTCCCAAAACAGGAGCAAGTGACCTGGGGAATCCACATCTGGGGGATCCACAGACAGCCCTGACTGCCCCTCTGCTCCTTCACAGCTTGAATTCCCAAAACAAGTGACCTGGGGAATCCACATCTGGGGGATCCACAGACAGCCCTGACTGCCCCTCTGCTCCTTCACAGCTTGAATTCCCAAAACAAGTGACCTGGGGAATCCACACTGATGACACCTGGCAAAAGGTCTCAGTGTAGACCCACCCTCCACCATTCCATAAGAATCCAGGAGAGCTGCCCTTCCCAAGTCTCTGGCTGCGTCCCCTCTGCATGGGAGAAATGAGGGGTGATCACCAGCTGCACAAGCTGAACCATTCCAGAACTCAGGCAACATCAGAAGGCTGACCAACTACATGGAATTCTGGCAAACAAAGGTCACTGCAAGCTGGACCTTTCCACAAGCTCTACAACAACAAAACACCAAAAGGACCCTGATGCATTATGCTGCCCCAAACTCTCAGCACTGAAGCCCACCTATCAATCCACTGGGCTCAGGAACCCTGGCAACAAAGCATCAGCCATTTCTTGCTTAAGTCATTCTCCTCTTTGGCAAGGCCCCCTGATCTCATTTAGAGCTGTTTTTAGGCACAGTGTGCAGCCAGAGTCAGTCCCAGGGCCTCAGGCAGAGAGCCCCACAGCATCACTGAAATGGGTTTGGCCATGGATTCCCACCTTGTGCTCAACTGATACCTCTGATCAGATCTACCTTGGCTTCAAGATCCACGTTCTACTTCTGGAAACCACCCCAAAACAGAATTTGGGGAATTGGGGAAAGATGAAAAGAAGCTGAATTTGCATTACAGAGTGAGTATCAAGCCTGCATTAACCTTCCAGTGAAAATACCAAAACGTCACAGCACACTACAAGCATCCTGCTGGATGGCACCCAGAACTACCAAAGGGCAACATGGAGCACTGGGCAAGAGAGATCTTCCCAAAAACCCAGCACTGGGCAAGAGAGAGCTCCCCAAAAACCCAAGGGCTGTGGGCCACAGACTGAGTTCTCAGGACTCCAGAGACTTGGTGGCTCTGAGATGGCCAAAAGCTATTGGCACTAACTTCTCTGCTGTGGTGTTGATGGATTTTTAGGACAATGTGAGAGATGAGAATTTGACTCCAAGTTCTCAGAAGGCTGATTTATTATTTTATGATATTATATTAAAAGAAATTATATACTAAAACTATACTAAATAAAGAGAAAGGATACAGACAGAAGAATGAATTATAAAAACTCATGACTCCTCAGAGAGTCTGACACAGCTGGCTGTTATTGGTTATTAAGAAAACACAATCCACATGGAACCAATGAAAGAATCACCTATCACATTCTAAAGCAGCAAAACACAAGGAGAAGCAATCAGATAATTATTATTTACATTTTTCTCTGAGGCTTCTTAACTTCCCAGAAGAAATCCTGGGAAAGAGATTTTTCAGAAAATATCACAGTGACACTCTGAAGTTTGGAAGGCCAGCCTTGGATGAAGCTGCTGCACCTCTCTGCTGACATGGGGTAAGCCAGCTGTGGTACCTGCCAGTGTGAGCACCCAGAGCAGGGACAGACAGCAGAGCAGCCCACAGCAGGACCCCAACTCCTCTGCTTGCCAGTTCTCAGCCCAGAATAAGTGTCCAAGGCCAGGCTGGACGAGGCTTGGAACTCCCTGCACCTTGGAAGGTGTCCCTGCCCAAGGCAATAATGGGCTGGAACGTGATGAGCCTTGAGGTCCCTTCCAAGCCAAGCCATCCTGGGGTTGCAGGATAAGGAGCTCTAACCCAGACTGTCCTCTGTGGTGACACTCCACGTGGGACCACCTCAGCTGTCCCCTCCTGTCACCTTTCTGTGACAGAGCCACTGCTGGGCACAAGGGATGTGCTGGCTGGCATCAGACCAGGCCATCTGTGATTCTTATCTGTGCTCCCACGGGGGGAGTGCCAGCAGACAAACTGAGCTCCTGCAGGAACTGTAAGAGAGCTCTGAGGACAGGTGACAACAGCCGCACACATCACACCTTCACTGAGGAGTTCAGGTGGCCCCAAAACAACTGCTGCTCAAAAAGGAGTCAGCAGAATCCTGTCAGTGACACCCAAGGAAAGCTGGGGGAATCATCAGTGGGATGCATAAGCAGGCAGGAAATGAGCTGACAGAGCTGCTGGAGGGCAGGAAACTCAGCAAACTCTGATGGGCCAGAGCAAAGACTGAAGTAGCAACTGGGCAGTTCTCCACGTGCATCCACCTGAGAGCACCACCTCCACCATGAACCATGTTCCCTGCCAGGAACTCATCCCTATGCCTGACTCCAGCATGAGGAACAACACTTACCTCTTCTCCCTTGCTGGCTTAGCTTTGTCTGCTGCAGGGGAGGCAGGTATCCCATCCAGAACAACCAGGAGGGATATCCAACAGAACAGATGTCAGCAGCAAAACAGACCCTTCAGCTGTGCTCCTCAAATCCTGGACCTCACTGTGCACAGAGCTCCTCCTACACCCCCATCCACAGTTTTCTCTTTCTTTCCAAAAGAATCCATCGCCTGCTCCACCTCTTCAGGAAAAATGGGGTTCTCACTATTTCCAGCAGCATTTTTTGGGAACCCTGCCTATTCTGAATCAATCCTTACACAGGCTGAGTACAGGCTCTGAACATCCTTTGCTGCTCTCCAGGCCTGCACCATCCTCTCCCTCCTCACCCCAATTTAAGGAAATCCAGCAAGGTGCAGCCTATTTGTGCCCAGCCTGAGCCCTCCCAAGCCAAGTGATGGTGCCTGCACTGGTCCCTGAGGGAAATCCAGCAAGAAGGACCAGGCAGGAGACTCCTGCAGCCCCCAGACAGACACTCACGTGGGGAGAGTCTTTAGCAGGTTCTCACGCAGCTCCAAAGTCACCAGGTTTGCCAAACTGCAAGAGAAAAGGGAGCAAGAAAGCCAGGTTCACTGGACAGGGCTCAGGGATACAAGGGGCTGCTCATGTCCCTTCCCTTGGCACCACCCCTGGTGTCCTGTGCAATGCATGGATGTGCACACGTGGATGGAGATGTGAACAGCAACACGATGAAAATGGCTCTGGTGGACACGGGTGCTTGCTGCAGCCACAAGGAACAACACTGTGCTCACACTCAGGACAAGGAACACGCTGCCACAACAGGACTGTCTGCCCAAAAAGGTCAAACCCCTCTCATGAGGAAAGGCAAACCCCATGGGAGAGGCACTGCACCCCAGGAGGCCACTGGCCAGCAGCATAAATCTGAATCAAACGTCATCAGGCAGCCCACACCTGCTTGGAAAGGGGCAAATGGGCACTCAGAACACAGGGGAAAACTGGATTTGAGAAGACTGGATCAATCCTTGCTGTGCCACAAACCCCAGCAGGAGAAGCAGCTGGGATTAGTAGGAAGCTCTTTTAACAACCCAAAGCTGCACCTGGCTTGTCCCTCCAGGTCCTGCCACTGTCCTGGTGCCAGCAGCAAGGTGTCCCCAGCCCAGCCCCTCCCCAGGGGCTGCCAGAACAGGCCATACTCACTTCCCAATGTCAGTGGGGAGGCTCTGCAGGGACACATCGTTCAGGGCCAAGTGGCCCAGGCTCCGGAGCTGGGTGAAGCCCTCGGGCAGCCTGTGAGAACATGAACAGACCCCGTTAATGCTGTGTGCAAAGCACAGAATGCCCCAAAACACTTAGATCCACCAAAGCCAATCTCATCCCAGTTGGCATCAACGTGTGGAAAGGAGAACAGGAACCATCACCAACCCTGGCTGCTGATCCAGGACAAGCTCTGCTTCCCAGACCACAAAACACACTTGCACCAGGCATTACCTGTCCAGGATGGCAAACCCAGCCCTGCAGTACCTGAGCACAAATCCCAGACTAAACCATGCCATGGGAGCACTTACTCTTGAGGAAAGGAGGGCTCCCAAGCATTCCAAGTGCCCAAAACAAAGGGCATCCCTGCAGATGACACTGCAGCATTCCCCAGGGCCAAGCACCATCACAACACACCCAAGGTGTGACAGAACAGGGGAAAAACCCTGGAAGGAAATTCCTGGAGGAAATTCCTTTGCTTCCACAGGCAGCTCATAGAGCCCCCTCAGAACCCACCCCCCAACTCATCTGAACCCTGAGCAGAAAAAGCTCTGACAAGTAACTCCTGCTGCAGAAGTGCTGGTCACTCCTGTGGTACAGGGACTGTCACCAACAGGGAGGGAAGCCTGTCCCACTCCAGCAGGGCCTGGGACCAGGAGAGGGAGCAGAGCCAAATGTGCCTCAAACCTGGGCAGCACCTGCCCTGAGCACAAAGGGACAGCTGGGGCCACAGTGGCACCTGCAGGGACCCCTGCGGCATGACACCAGTGCCTGGAAACGTGGCTCACTGAGGCAGGGGAGCCACACTGAATGCCAAATTTATGTATTAAAAGCTCCAGAGTACTGAAAGACAATTCCTGCTTGGGCACAGCTCTGGGCACTGAGGGAAGAAGGGTACAAACCATGGCTGTCCTCAGTTCTGAGTAACAGAGAGTGGAAAAGGGGCTAAGAGGGGGCAAAAAGGGCTGAGAGTGGGGCCCAAAAGGGGGTCTGGGGTGCAGAAGATGGCATGCAGGCTTTTTCTGCTCTGCATTCTGGTTTGTGACCAGTGCAAAGGGAGTGACAAACTCATTGCAAGAGGACACAAGTCCTCACTGCTGGCACCAGCACAACAGCAGCTCATCACCCACAGCCCCAGGCCCTGAGGATGGAGCTCAACCAGCTCCTCCACCACCAAGTGTTCCAGTGCCAGGAGAGTGCCAGGAACACTTCCAGGCACAGGAGCCTCTCCAGGGCCAGGAGAGCAGACACTGCAGCTTTGGAAGAGGCAGGGCAACCCCAGCCTTGGCCTGACAGGGACGCAATTACAAGATGAAGATCAGAGAAAGCCAGGCACAATGTGCAATTCCACTTCTCCTTCTCAGCTGGACTAACGGGGTGCACGTGCCTTCCTACCTGGAGAGAGGATTCCCACTGAAGTCTGCGATTTCCAGGGATTTGCAGAACTTGATGCTTTCAGGAATTTCTGGAATGTCTGGAAAAAAAACAGGTGAAAGAACAAAAGAGGCCTGAGCAAATGGGACAGCAGGTAGTGGTGGCAGCCTGAGACACGTCGGAGCAGAGGAGTGCTGAGGGCAAGGAAGGGCACAGCTTCTCCCCAGCCCGGGGGCACTGTGGGGTTTGGGCACTGCTGCTGCCCAGCTCTGGCCTCACCGTTGCGGGAGATGTCCAGCTCCACCAGCTGCATGAAGTTGGCCACCTCGGGGGGCAGCCTCTGGATCTCATTGTCGCTCAGGCCCAGCTTGCGCAGGTTCAGGAGCCTGAAGAAAGGCTGAGACAAAGGGACACAACAGGGTCAGCAGCAGCTCTGGGGAACACCCAGAGCATCCCCCCGAGACCTGCCTGCTCCCACCCAGCACCCCATCCCACCAGGGGCAGTCACTGCGTGGATCAGAACCCCCATGAAGGGCTACGAGGGGTTCTTGTACCTGCGGGGTGCCCCGACAAAGGTGAGGAGTGACAAATCTGACTCCACGTGCTTAGAAGGCTCATTTACTATTTTATGATCTATATTATATTAAAGAATACTATAATAAAGAATACAGAAAGGATACAGACAGAAGGCTAAAAGATACTAACAAAAAACTCATGACTCTCCAGAGCCTCACACAACTTGGCCACAATTGCCCAATAAGTAAAAACAATTCACATGAAACCAATGAAGTAACCACCTGTTGGTAAACAATGTCCAAACACATTCCAAAGCAGCAAAACACAGGAGAAGCAAATCAGATAATTATTGTTTTCATTTTTCTCTGAGGCTTCTCAGCTTCCCAGGAGAAGAATCCTGGGCAAGGGGATTTTTCAGAAAATATGATGGTGACAAGGGATGAGGGTACAAGAAAAAAAGCATGAATGAGTTTAGGTTGATCACCGATTTAGCTTTTGGGACCCCACTGCTCTCCTCCCTCCTGCAGAGGACACAGATCACACATTGCCTGTTTCCTACATAACAGCTCCCCTCAGGCTCTGAAGCCCAGCACCACAGGGAAGTCACCTGGAGCAGCTTGCAGCAGACACTTGAATTTGTGGGGCAGGTCCAGAAGGGCCAACAAAGGAGAAACACAAGGAACGCAGCAGCCCAGAGAGCTGTCCCTGCTGCTGTGCAGCACGCTTGGTCAGGACATCAGGGGCAGGTCCCCACGCCATCAGGGACAGGCTTGTGCCAGGTGGAAAAGGCACAGGTGAGCTGTCAGCACGGCCCCAGGTAACACTGAACTAGACAAGGCACAAAAACTCCTTTCTAGAAACACCACAGCCATAGGAATGGTGGCTGGAAGGGCCCTCACAACATCTGACTTTTCCACACACCCCTTGGGGCTCCCAGGAGTCCATCAGCTGCAAATGGCTAATTCCAGGATCCACCAATCACTCCTCCAAGTCACCACAGCCCCAGCGAGCTCAGTAAACACAATGTACTGTAATTATCAACTGACCACATACTGCAGCTGATTCTAACCACTGCCAGAGGTCAGCTCCTGGACAGGATGGGAACCAGGGCTGGGGTGTTTGCTGCATTTCCTGGAGTGTTTCGGAGCACTGGGAACAACAAACAACAATGTGGGGCCACTGCAGAAAACACTCACAAGCGACCGAGGACAAACTCAGGTCTGTGCAGGGACATGCACAGGCCATGTCTAAATTACATCACCCCGTGCTTGTCCTCAGCAGAGGCAGGGAGGGGTCACAGCAGCGCAGGAGAGGCAGCCCTGGGGTCATCCTGAGGTCCCAAAGCACAGCCAGAGTCAGGGCTCCTCCTGCAGCCCACACTGACAGGCACCAAACCAGAGCAGGCTCTGAACCTCCCTCCTCAGGTGCCTTTCCAGGTGCCCACCTGCACAGGAGCTGCTGGGCAGAGATCCTCAGGAACTCCTGGTGCCTTTCCAGGTGCCCACCTGCACAGGAGCCACTGGGCAGAGCTCCCCAGGAACTCCTGGTGCCTTTCCAGGTGCCTTTCCAGGTGCCCACCTGCACAGGAGCCGCTGGGCAGAGCTCCCCAGGAACTCCTGGTGCCCACCTGCACAGGAGCTGCTGGGCAGAGCTCCCCAGGAACTCCTGGTGCCCACCTGCACAGGAGCCGCTGGGCAGAGCTCCCCAGGAACTCCTGGTGCCTCTCCAGGTGCCCACCTGCACAGGAGCCGCTGGGCAGAGCTCCCCAGGAACTCCTGGTGCCCCTCCTGGTGCCCACCTGCACAGGAGCTGCTGGGCAGAGCTCCCCAGGAACTCCTGCAGGTACCTTCAGGGCTGGGGCACCCCCAGGACCCCCAACACTGTGGAAAATGAGAGCACAGAGCAGACAAGGGAGGAGCAAGCAGAACCCTGAGAAGATGCACAGGGCACAAGCGAGCTGCTCCCCTCCTGCAGCGACAACCAGGAGCTCTGCAGGTGTACCTGGAGCAGTTTCTGCACACACCCAAGGCTCTGCAGCTCCCAGCCCCACAGGACACACTGCTGGGCACAGGTGTGTATCTGAGGGGCACAAACCCCAGCACAGCCCCTGCTGCTGTCCTGCTTCCACTCTGCACAGGGGGAGTGACCAGGCACCAACAGCACTGATGGGAACTTCACACCTCTCATGTCCTAAAGAATTATAATAATTGTGTAATGAGTAAATAAATTTAAAAAATAACCCCTCTCACCAGCTCATCAGTGGCCCTGTTTAACTCTGTTTATCTAATGCAGACCAGCTCAGTGAAAAGGAAGTGGGTGAAAGTCTAAATGACAACAAAGGTCCAGGGGAGCAGGAGTTTACAGACTTGATTTGCTATTGTTTCCTAGAGCCTTCTCCTAATTTTAGAATGCAAGGAAATTCCAGACAAGACATGGTGCTGGCCTGCCAGAGTCTGCACACTGGAAAATAACCACAGGGGCTGAGCACCCCAGCCCAGGCTGCAGCACTGCTGCCCTGGCACAGGTGGCCTCAGAACACATCTCCACACTTTTAAATGATGTTAGGTTTATTAAATGAATAAACCCAGGCTGTGCGTGGTGCAGCAGCTCCAAACTCCTTCCTTTTTCTTAGAATAAAGGTTTCTAAACCCCCTGGCACTGCCAGAGCTGGGCACAGCCCATGTGCAGAGCTGCAGGAGCTGCGTCCCACTTGGCAGAATCACTTACACTGGACTGAACAAAACATTTAGATGTGACAAAAAAAAAGTAAAACCAGCCAACAGCCATCAGGGGTAGCCAGAAAAACAAACGTGAGAATCACAGTGTTTTCGTGCCTGAATGCAGGATTTACATTTGCCAAAGAGAGATGGCAAGAGGATGTGACCAAGAGCTGCAAACGCTGCCTCTGACATGAATTTCCACGTCATTTCCAGCTCAGTATTCTGGGAGCTGAAGACTTCAGCTCAGCCCAACAACTCAAAGCAAAGGCTGCACAGGAGATTCACTTGTGACACTTGAAAGTGAGAACAAACTGATTAAAAAATTCTTACTAGAACTAAGAGTGAAGCCTTGATTACACGTCTCTGCAGACTGGCAATTATCCCTTTTGCTAATCAAAGCTTACCCCAATTCCCAGAGCTGACAAAGCAAACCCCTGGATTTGGCACCACATTTAATATCTCAAATAAAGAGAAACTCCCCCAGCTTCAACATTTTCCGATTTATAAAATAAAACACCACCAAATCTGCCCAACCCAGGTCCCTCAATGTCCAAACTGGACTCAGAGTACATTAAAAATAAAAGTTTGAAGAAAAAAAAGAAAAAAGGTAAGCCCAATCTCTCCCTGTTTCCTGGCAGCCCAAAGCCCACAAGGACCAGCACAGAAATATTCCAGCACACATGAATCCAGAATCAGCACAGGAATATTCCAGCAGCTCAGAGTGTGATGGAAGTTATCACTAACAAACAACAAAAAAAAGCTAAAGATTAGGGGTTACCAACATAATAGCAGCTGGGTGTAACTGGGGGAAAAAGCCTTTGCAAAGCAGGGTGCATTACAAAGATATTCTCTGTTGAAGCATGGGAGTATTCACAGGGTAGATAAGGCAGAAAACAGCTACAAAACTGTCCTACAATTCAAATTCAGGGACATGAGCTCTTACAACACCCAGAGCAGCCACAGTGCAGCCAACTGGAAATATATGAAATAGTCACTAATTAGGGACAGGTATAAAGAGTCTGTAAGAAACCATACGCCAACAGATAGGAAATGCTCCACAAAATGACAACATTGCAAAAAAAGGCAGAAAACTGTGAAATTCAGGCTTCAGCGGGTTTTCAGATGTAACATCCTCCCTCAGCAGCCCCTTGAGAGCCAAATGTATGCAAACACATCCAAGTGTTTTTGCTAAGTTCTGAAACTAAATTCAGGTACTTCAGTCTTCTAAAAAGTCAAAAAAGGCAACCCAGACCCATGGATTTTTCAGTCAAAACAGACTGAGCTATAACCTGATATAACATCCTTCCAATGCTTTGCATACCACCCATGATATACATGAAATAATTCATGTTGGAAGGTACCTGGGAGATCTCCAGTCCAGCCTCCTGCTCAGGACAGGATCAGGATGAGGCAGGGCAGGCTGCTCAAACCATGGGGGATGGCCCAAAACGCCTCTGGGCCCCTGGCTCCACCAAATAAAGATCCCCCCAGGGCAGCCTCTTGGCTCCAGTGGGTCACAGGCCTCTGTGAAACCAATAAAACCCCTCAAAGACCCCTCGCTGCTGCTGCCAGTCACATACTGAGGGGGTCAACAGCACCCATGAGATGGAACCAGCAGAATCTGGGGGTTCCTCGTGAGCCAAACCCTGCCCAGTGACACCCCACAATCCCTACACACCCACAAGTCCCACAGCTCCCCTCTACAGACCTGTCTCTTCCTTTCTGCATCCTGTCCTTGTCACAGGGTGGGTTTTTTCCCCCTAAACTGGAGAATGGAGACACCTGGAACTGGGTTTTCAGTGCTGAACTCTGTTTTGACTGGAAGTTATGTGATGGCAGTTTTGGGGTGCCAAACCATAGAAAGGTTTGGGAAGAAAGGGACCTTCAACACCACCCAGTCCCACTTGTTGCCATGGGCAGAGACACGTTCCACCAGCCCAGGTTGCTCCAAACCCCATCCAGCCTGGCCTTGGACGTTTCCAGGGATGGAGCAGCCAGAGCTGCTCCGGGGATCCTGTGCCAGGGCCTCCCCACCCTCCCAGGGAACAATTCCTGCCCAATATCCCATCCATCCCTGCCCTCTGGCAGTGGGAAGCTGTTTTCCCTTGTGCTGTCCCTCCAAGTCCTTGTGCAAAGTCCCTGTCCAGCTTTCCCGCAGCCCCTGCAGGTACTGAAAGCCTCAGTAAGTTCTCCCAGAGCCCTCTCTTCTCCCAGCTGAACAATCCCAGGTCTCTCAGCCTTTCTTCACTGGGGGGTGCTCCAGCCCTCTAATCATCTCTGTGGCCTCCTCTGGGCCCGTTCCAACTGGCTGATCTATGCAGGAGCGAGAAAGGATGAAAGCCCCACGCAATTATTAGCGAGCCTCTTGATCCAGAGCACTGCATTTGGCATCAGTTTATGGAAGAGGAATACCCAGTGCTGACAGCAGGATCACAGGGTGACAGCCAAAGCTGTGCCCAAAATGAGCCCTTCCAGGTCAGACTGCAGCAGGCAAGCACTGTGTCCAGTTCTGGGCCCTCAGTTTGGGAAGGATGTTGAGATGCTTGAGAGTGTCCAGAGGAGAGCAATGAGGCTGGTGAGGGGCTGGGAACACAAACCCTGTGAGGAACGCTTGAAGGAGCTGGGGGTGCTCAGCCTGGAGAAGAGGAGGAACACAAGCCATGTTTGAAGGAGCTGGGGCTGTTCAGCCTGGAGAAGAGGAGGAACACAAACCCTGTGAGGAATGTTTGAAGGAGCTGGGCTGTTTAGCCTGGAAAAAAGGAGGAACACAAACCCTGTGAGGAACGTTTGAAGGAGCTGGGGCTGTTTAGCCTGGAGAAAAGGAGGAACACAAACCCTGTGAGGAACGTTTGAAGGAGCTGGGGTGCTCAGCCTGGAGAAGAGGAGGAACACAAACCCTGTGAGGAACGTTTGAAGGAGCTGGGGGTGTTCAGCCGGGAGAAAAGGAGAACACAAACCCTGTGAGGCACGTTTGAAGGAGCTGGGGCTGTTCAGCCTGGAGGAGAACACAAACCCTGTGAGGAATGTTTGAAGGAGCTGGGGCTGTTCAGCCTGGAGAAGAGGAGGAACACAAACCCTGTGAGGCACGTTTGAAGGAGCTGGGGGTGCTCAGCCTGGAGGAGAACACAAACCCTGTGAGGAATGTTTGAAGGAGCTGGGGCTGTTCAGCCTGGAGAAGAGGAGGAACACAAACCCTGTGAGGCACGTTTGAAGGAGCTGGGGGTGCTCAGCCTGGAGAAGAGGAGGAACACAAGCCATGTTTGAAGGAGCTGGGGCTGTTCAGCCTGGAGAAGAGGAGGAACACAAACCCTGTGAGGAACGTTTGAAGGAGCTGGGGGTGTTCAGCCTGGAGGAGAACACAAACCCTCTGAGGAATGTTTGAAGGAGCTGGGGCTGTTCAACCTGGAGAAGGGGAGGCTCAGAGATGACCTTTTGCTCTCTACACCTTCCTGAGGGAAGGCTGTAGCCAGGTGGGGTCGGTCTCTTCCACCCAGCAGCACTGACAGAACCAGAGGACACAGTCTCCAGCTACATCAGGGAAGGGATAGGTTGAATATTAGGAAGAAATTTTTCACTGAAAGAATATAAAGCACTGGAATGCTCTTCCCAGGGAGGTGGTAGAATCACCATCTCTGGGTGTGTTTAAAAAAGACTGGACATGGCACTGGGTGCTATAGTCTGGTTGAGGTGTTAGGGCATAGGTTGGACTCAATGACCTTAGAGGTCTCTTCCAACCTCATTATTCTGTGATTCTGTGGGGCAGAGCCAGCCCAGCCACGCTCACCCTCAGAGGGGAGGCCAGTCCTGCCCCAGGAACATTCCCACACCCCACACGGGGCTGGACTGGGGTTACCCACAGAAACAGGAACAGGCTCAGCCGGTTTGGGAAACCAGACACACTGGTAGCAGCACACACAGCCTCCCCTGGCAGACTCACCTCTGGCTCCTGCGGAGCAGGGGAACACCTGGGCAGCCCCAGGCACCCGCGGCTGACCCTGCACATGATTCTCCAGGCTGCCCAACACCCATGGCAGAGCTTTCCAGCCAGCAAGGGGCACAGGCACCCAAGTCCCTGTCCCTGGGGAGTCACGAGGCGTGCCTGTACCTCGGGCAGGGCACAGCTCCAGGTCCACAGGGAAGCAGAGTGCTCCCAGGAGGAAGGAGATGCCCACCTGAGCCAGGAACAACCCTCTGCCCTCATAACCCTGTGTGGCATGATGGGCCAGCAGCAGCAGCAGGATGGGTGGCACTGGAACAGGCACTGGCCAACATCAGGATAAAGAGACGAGCCACTCCTGAGCAGGGACAACAGGACCCCTGTGCTGTCATTACAGTGCAAAGGTTCCATATTGCCAGTTTCATACCTCCTTGATGTTTCTTGTAGGCAGCTCCTCTAGCACCGACTCTTCCTTGTCCTTGCAGTAGCCAACTGACTCCAGCTCCCACCAATCCACTCTTTTATAACACTCTACTTATTTGCTACAGGTGTGGCCTGTTAACATCAGGCCTGCTCTTAATCTTTAGTAATTTGGGGATAAGATTACATTCTATACCACCTTCATTTACCCATACTGTATCCCCCTACACCCCTTCCTCACTCCCTGCATGGGGAAACAACTGTCCTGCTCCAAACCTGCAGCAGGCACCTCCTGCCCTGCCCCAGAGACTGAACCTGTCCTCATAGCCTGGAGCAGCACCAGGCAGGCGTCCCAGGCCCTGCAGACTCCAGAACAGAGCTGCAGGGCATGTCCAGACAGCAGGGGATGTTCTGGAGAGCCAACAGCCCCAGAACAGCAAAAGGTTCTGGAGGAGGGACAGGCTGTCAGGGACAGCAGCTCATTCCAAAAGGCAACCTGCAGCACAGATCAATGCAGAGCCACGCAGGGGGAGAGGCTGGGAGGGACCTGTTGTCCCAGGTAGTCCAAGCTCTGCTCAGAGAGAGGTCAGCTGCAGCACCTGGGGCAGGGTGTGCACACACAGCAATGTCTTGTGACATGCACACACAGCAGAGTCACACGTGACACGCACACACAGCAGTCACACACATGTACTCACACAGCAGAGGCACACGAGACATGCACACACAGCAGTCACACACATGTACTCACACAGCAGTCACATGTGACACGCACACACAGCAGTCACACACATGTACACACACAGCAGTCACACACATGTACTCACACAGCAGAGGCACATGTGACACGCACACACAGCAGTCACACACATGTACTCACACAGCAGTCACACGTGACACGCACACACAGCAGTCACACACATGTACTCACACAGCAGTCACACGTGACACGCACACACAGCAGTCACACACATGTACTCACACAGCAGAGGCACACGAGACATGCACACACAGCAGTCACACACATGTACTCACACAGCAGTCACACGTGACACGCACACACAGCAGTCACACACATGTACTCACACAGCAGAGTCACATGTGACACACAGCAGTCACACATGTACTCACACATCAGAGGCACATGTGACACGCACAGCAGTCACACACATGTACTCACACATCAGAGGCACATGTGACACACAGCAGTCACACACATGTACACACACATCAGAGGCACATGAGACATGCACACACAGCAGTCACACACATGTACACACACATCAGAGGCACATGAGACATGCACACACAGCAGTCACACACATGTACACACACAGCAGAGGCACATGAGACATGCACACACAGCAGTCACACATGTACTCACACATCAGAGGCACATGTGACACGCACAGCAGTCACACATGTACTCACACATCAGAGGCACATGTGACACGCACAGCAGTCACACACATGTACTTACACAGCAGAGGCACATGTGACACACACAGCAGTCACACATGTACTCACACATCAGAGGCACATGTGACACGCACAGCAGTCACACACATGTACACACACAGCAGAGGCACATGAGACATGCAGACACCGCAGTCACATGTACTCACACAGCAGTCACACACATGTACTCACACAGCAGAGGCACATGAGACATGCACACACAGCAGTCACACACATGTACTCACACAGCAGTCACACACATGTACTCACACATCAGAGGCACATGTGACACACACAGCAGTCACACACATGTACACACACAGCAGTCACACACATGTACTCACACAGCAGAGGCACATGAGACACGCACACACAGCAGTCACACACATGTACACACACAGCAGAGGCACATGAGACATGCACACACAGCAGTCACACACATCAGAGGCACATGTGACATGCACACACAGCAGAATCTCAAAGGCCTTCCAAGCCCATTCTCTGTCCTTAAGGAACCGTCTGCAGCAGGTTCCATGCCCTCTCTGCCATGACCAAGCCTTCAAGTTGTGTTTCTCCAGCTGATGTGACGTGTCTGTGAAGCTCCCAGCAAGAGTGCTGAGGCTGCAGCAGAGCCCCAGGACATGAACAAAGGGCTGCTGGAGCTGTTAGGTGATCTAAGAGAACCACAGTGTCCAGCGATGCCAGGAATTCAGACACCACCCCCACGTCTCCCTCCTGCTGCAGCTGATGCTCGGCAGAGCCTTGGTCCGCCCCCCACTCACTCATTCAGGCAGACCAAGAGGTGGAAAATGAAAAAAGGAGAAAGGACAATGGATAAAAGGCTCAGGACAAACCCTCTGAGCCACCACTCAGCCATGCCGTTTCCCAGAAACAGCCAAGTCCCAAGGGCAGGCCTGGAAAGCCAGCCATGAGGACTGGGGACAGAGAGGCAGCCTGGCTCTGGGGTGACAGTGCTGGGCCACCACAGCCACCCCCACGCTGGCCCAGGGGGCTGCTGCAGCTGCTCAGGCAGGAGGGGGAACGGGCTGCAGGCCTGGAACACCCCGATGGAGCTTGGCAGGGTCAGGGACAGAGGCACTGAGCTCCCCTGGCAGCCTGCTGGTGCCTGCAGCAAGCACCGAGCCCCGTGCCCATCCCTGTGCCCACAATGGCAACACCAGCCCTGGGTGCTCCTGTCCCACCTGCAGGAGACGCATCTGCACTGCCAAGGAAACACAGAAAGCGTCTGGCTGCTGAGCCCGGCACCTGGAAAACACCAAATGTGTCTGCATGCGAGCTGATCCCCCCCTCCCAGGTCAGCACCACCACTCTTGTCCAAACCTTTGTTTTCCTGAGGCTACAAAAAAAGGGTTTCTGGCCAAACCAGGGCTAAGCTCCAGCTCTCCCTTCACCTGGTGCCTAATCTGATCATGCCATCGGAGCCAGGACATGGGGGAGTCTTTGCTCCCCAGCATCACCTCATGTCCTCACCTGTACCAGAGCCATCCCCATCGGTGAAGACACAGAGAGGAGGACAGACAGACAGACAGCTGGGCTACTCCACCAGTTTCTGTGGAGAAGGAGCCATGCAGTCCTCAGCACAGACAGCTTTTGGAGCTGCCTTGGCCCCAGGACCCTCCAGCCAACAGCAGAGAGGAAAGGGGAGGCTGCTCAGTGTCCCCACAGGCTCTGGGGACATCCCTCCCCCAGCCAAGCAGCTTTAGGCAGGTTCCAGTGCAGAACCTCTGCAGGTAACAAACAGCAGCACTGCTGGAGCAGAGCAGGACATGTGTCAGGGGAAGAGGAGGCAAGCACCAGCTTAACCACAGCCACAGCAATGTCACACTCAGGCCAAGGGCTCTGGAACCAGGTGTGACAATTTGCACAGCTGCAATCAGGAACAGACTCTACACCACAAGCACAATCTTGGCTCTGGAATGGGACAGAGACTCTGCTCCTGCAGCCAAACCACCATGGTGCTCCCAGCTCTGCTGCCCAAACAGCAGGGCTCAGACACCTCCTCTCTTGTAGGTATCCTCTCCTCACGTGGGGCACCATTTATTAGTGCTGGTGTTTGGCACCAATTAACAGCAGACTCAAACTAACTAGCACCATCAGTTTATTATCCTACAGTGAAAAAAGCTTTCATACCTTCTCTGTAAACTTCCTGGGCAGCTCCACACAACATTGCCTCCTTCTCTCCTTCCCTCTTCCTTCTGCAGGACCAGCCACCTCCTTCCTGTCCCTTGCACAGCCACCCGACCCTGTCTGTCCCTCACAGCACATCCTGACCCTTCCTGCTCACAGCACAGCCAGCAAACTCTGACTCTGAAGGACTCTCAGACAGCTAACCCCCTCTTTTCTAACACCCATCCTTATTGGACACAGCTGTGGCCTATTAAGGGCAAGGCTGTTCCCAGTCTTTGGTAATTAGTACAGCTGCAATTCATCAGGGGTGAGATTGCCTTCAGCACCGTCTCTATTCTTTTACAACCTGTTCTCCCACACTCCTCTTCCTCAAAAACAACCTGTGACAAGCCAGGCTGCCCCAGACACCAGCCCTGGGCCAGCAGTGCTGGTAACATGTGATTTTCTTCAGGGACTGAGCACCCCAGAGTGCCTGTTGTGTGACCACTCCTCCAACAGGAGCCAAGGGGCTCCAAGGCAGAGGTTTTGCCAACCCTTCAGCCCTGGAAGTGCCCATGCTGAGGTGCTCCTCAGTCTCCTCACCCCTCATTTCTCCTCAGAGAATTTCAAGTCCACCTGTCCAGCCCTGCTGGAGCAGTCCCTGCCTCCAGCAGGACAGCACATGTTTAATTAAAGGCAGAATCAGACTGTGCAGCAGGAAAATAATTACAATGTTCCTTGTGATTCACCAGCAGGAAGGCCTGCTTCCCATGCCACCATGGGCTGGGCTCCTGGATGAGCTCTGAGTTTGTCTCCAGGCTGGATGAATGCATGGGACCCTGCACTGCAGGCAGGAGGTGTCTGTCCATCCATCTGTCAGCATTGCAACACAGCAGCTCCTCAAATGCTGGCAGCAAAACCAGCTCATGCATCTGAGCCTTGTGTTTCCTTTCTATTTTCCTGGTTAAACATAGGCTCGGCATGTTCCTCCTGTCCCTGGAGGAAGCAGAGCTGCTGCATGCTCCACAGCTGGGCACTGGGACACCCAGCCTGCCTCAGACACCTACAGGTGAAGTGTGAAGAGAGCTGGGGCCCTCCTTCCACAGGTGTGCTGAGAGATCTCACACCTGTGCCAGTGCCTTGTCTCTGGGGGAATCCAGCCTGCGACAGAGTCAGGAGGAGCTGGAAGCAGTGACTGCAAAGCAAAACAGCAAGGAGCTGATCAGCTCTAGGGTGAAACCCAGCACTTCCCAGTGCTCAGAGGCAGCATGGCACAGGTGAGGCCACAGAACCTGCCACACCTGTGTGCCATGGCTGGGCAGCCCAGGCCCAGCTCCAGAGGCTGCACAGCTCCCTCAGCAGAGCAGGACTCACCTCCAACAGCCCAGTGCCTCCAGGTAACATCAGTGCAGCAAACCCAAGAGACACCTCTCCCTACAGACAGAAACCAGGAAGGCAATGGTTCTTCCCAGAATAGCTCAATCCAAGAAGAATCACTGAAATCTGATGAGGATAACTGAGTTAACCCGAGCTGAGGTCAAACAAGCTATCACACTGCCGAGAGGTGGGAACATCAGTGTGGAGCTCCAGCAGAGCAGCCCCAGGGGCACCCTGGTGCCACAGAGAGGGCACCACAGCCACCATGCAGGTGTCCTTTACCTGGGGACTTGGTCTGAGCCACCTCAGGCACTGGACACAGACCAGCTGCCCCCCAACACCACACCTTCCCAGCTGTCCCACCCCACCAGGGCTTCCTTCTCCCCTCCTCAGCATTTACAGCCACATCCTGAACTAGTTCCAGGCTAGTGAACTGTGGCCTGGAAACAAAACGATCTTTGAAATGGGATCTTGTGAAATAGAAAAGAGACTCTGGAAAGGAGATATGATCAAATGAAATGCAATTGAAAAAAAATAACCAAAAAACCCCCAGAAAATCCAGAGATTTAGTGACTACAAGAAAGTGGTCTGGGAGGAAATCAGGTGCAGTGCAAAGGACCAAAAGAGGCCAAAACTAACTTCACAGATGTTGCAAAAGCAGGGGAAAAAATCAAGGAGGAAGACGCAACTTGGAGGGGAAGATATGAGGGACATGGCTAGTGACTGTGGCTGCAGGCACACGGTCACCAGCACCTGAAAGGTGGCAATTCAGTCCCAAAGAGACACTGCTGGCATGCCAGCCAGGCTCAGCTCTGCAGCCAGAGCCATGGCAGAGGGCACGGAGAAGAGGACAGAGAGGACGCTCCTTGTGTGCCCGCAGCAGGAGAGGCACAGAGGGGCTGGTGAGGCAGGGCAGGGGCACTGGGGCAGCCACAGGAGCGGCCCCACACGCTCCTGCCCACACTGGAGGCAGCGGAGCAGCAGGGCAGCCCCAGCAGGCGGCTCCCTGCCAGCCCCACACGGCCCTCCCCTGCAGCCCGGCGGATTTCCGACTATTTAACCCCAATCGGGCCCTGAGGAATGCACTGCCAAAATCTAAAAGCACTCAAGGGCTGGGAATACATTCCAGCGAAGACAAAGCGACTGTCTGGGAGCCAAGGCTTGGCAGCTGCAGCAGGGCTGAGGAATGCTGTCCCCTTCAGAGGGGCCGGGGCAGCAGCTGCTGGGCACACAGCACACGGCCAGGAGCAGGGAGCAGCCCCTGCTCCAGGTGAAACAACAAACCAACCCCAGAAGGGCAGTCCTGAGCCAGGATTAAACCCAGACACCACAACCAGCATCCCCCTGCTGCCGAGGCTGGGGAGTGATCGGTGCTCCCACGCTGATCCTCCACACGAGGCGGCAGCGGCAGCAGCAGCGGCAGCGGCAGCCGCCTCTGGCTGGGTGAAGAGGCGCCCTCAGCACAAACCCAGCACTCACAGCCCCCACCTGGGTCTGTGCAGTGGGATGGGGCAAGAAAGGAAGGACCAGAACTGCCTGTGGCAGGCACGGGGCATTCAGGGGCACTTTCCACTGAAATATATGGAATAATATACTGTAAATATATGAATATATTTCATATATTCCAGTATATAAATATGTATATATATATATGTATATATATATTCTTATATTTACAGTATATTATTCATATATATACAGTATATTATTCCATATATTTCAATGGAATATGTGCAGGCCATATTCCGTACAACCCCAGCACTCACAGCCTCCACCTTGGTCTGTGAATGAATATATTTCATATATTCCAGTATATTTATATACTGGAATATACTAAATAATCACGGCACTGAGGGCTGTGGTTTAGTTGACAAAACAGTGTTCAAAGGTAGGACTCGATCTTGAAGGTCTTTTCCAGCCTCAATGATTCTGTGACTAATTTTTTTCCATAACAGAACCACTACACATTGTACCTACTTTAAGGACCTCAGTCACTTTAAAAAATTTGCTTTTGCTTTTGGAAAAAAAAAAATCCAAATCACATTTTAATCTGGTGGTATTCCTATATCAAGCATTAAAATAGTGTAGCCTCAAGTACCTTCTGTCAGAGTAGTAGGCCAATCTCCTATAATTCTCCTAGAGAATTATAAAAAAGTATTTCTACATTTTCAGTGATGTTATATGCAGCGCTGTCTCCTCCAGCTGCTGAGAGCAGGTCCCTCCTGCCTGGTTAAATTACATACATGGAAGAAATTCGTAACTGTGCATGTAGAGAAGCACTGGAGCAAAATCATTACTCTGGAGAAAGCTGTGGAGATCATTTCAGGGAGAGCATCCTGGGTGCAGGTGAAGCAGCCAAACCCAGCACACCCCAGCTTCTACCCAAGCACCTCGGCCCCTTTCTGATTTGAACATTTAAGTTTTCCCAGCCAGGCCCCTCCCTGGCACACCTGCACCTCAGGAATCACCTCCTCCTTGGTTTTTCATTCAGGATGTGATGTTTCTAAAATTTTGATGAATACCTCTGATCACCAAGCTGTTGAGTCAGGGAGATATGTGGTACTTTCTGACAATTTTTTCATGGTAAATGACAGCAGGCATTAGTTTTGTTTCTCATTGAAAAGCAGCATAACTCAGAGTCTTAATTTTTCATGAAACAGATGCCTTGTCCCCACTGAGTCCTGGTGTTAAGGAGGAGTGCTTCTCTCATGAGCTCCATTATCATCCAAATGCCTCTTTTTGGGTCTCACTAATTTCTGATATACCCTAATGGTTTCATGTTTTGAAGAACTCCAGTGGATATGCACAAAATTAATAAACTTCCTTCGTGTTACTGAAATTCATATGATTTTGACATGTTCTAGAAGCTGTTGGGGTATTTCCTGTGTATTCCACTTCAATGTACAGAAACTTTCACAGGAAACATCGCATTGTAAGGGATGCCCATTGTCTTCAGCTTCAGCTAGAGAGCTGAGAACACATAGGAAGAACCACAAGCTGGTATTTTGCATTCCAATTTCTCCATCTCTATCGATAACAAACTAATTATCCATAAACCATATTTCACAGTCCCTCTAGTTCCTGATGGAACACTGGGAACCAGCCCCACAATTCAGCCAAGGGACACCATGTACTTCTACACCACCCTCTCAGCAAAGAAGGGTCAACTTGCAACTACAAAAAAGTAATTGACTGATCTGTAATGCCACAGCTATTAGCAGAGGGGAAAAATGCCAAAAGTTGTATTATACAATAACCTGTTGCAATTGTTTCCAATCAGATTGTGTTTTTCAGAGGCAGAAATCATAAGTGGGTTTATCCAACAGATATATTTCCAGCACAGTGAGGCACCTTAAGACCACCAAAAAAACCCCAACAAACCAGGTCTAACCCTGAAACTAGGAATGTTTCAGGGACATGGCAATGAGACCAAGCCCAGTAACTGGTGCAAAGTGGGGGACTCAAAGGCAGCCTGTACCCTTGGGGTGCAGGAAAGCACATCTGGGGGACTGGAGAAGTCTTGAGGAAGAGTTAAGTGTACCCAAACACCTCCCCCGAGCAGGAAGAGGACAAGGAAGAAGGTGCTGGAGCAGCTCCAGGGGAACAGCTCAGACATACACCAGTAAATGCCCTGGACCAGGAATGGAACGAGGAGCCAGAGCCCACAGAGGTGCTGTGATGCCACATCCCCCTGCTCAGCACACAGCTGAGCATCCATCCTTCCATCCACCACGCCCCCACCCCTGCCTCAGCCAAGCTCCTGCCAGGGAGATGCCAAAACAGGCCCCAGAATGCAGGAAACACACAGAACAGGTCAGAGGAGAGCTGAAGGGGTTAACCCAGCCCTGCCCCTACCTCCAGCATCAATGAACTAATTCTCCCTGGCAGATCCTCAGCAGCACCAAAGGGAACCTGAGACACCTGGGAGGAGCAGGCAGGGCCTCTGCAATGCCACATCAGAGACAGCCCTGGGAACAGCAGCTGGGGCTGGGGACCTGACACAGGCAACCAGCCCCAAGAGGGGCACAGCAAACCCAGCTGGCAGCAGCACACGGGGCAGGTGTTAAATCACCCAGCAGCGACCTACAGAGAGCTTAGAAGAACCCAGGAAGGATGAACAGGTGCTTCCACCTCTGGCCTCCCTGCAGGTACCAAACCAGTGCCAAGCAAGGGCTGGTGAGAGGCAGAGCCATTCCAACCACGGCCACCTGAATTTTCATCATTTTTTAGTCCTCTAAACCCCTCTACTGCCCAGCTGCCTCTGCACCTCCCATTCCACACACCTGAACCCCCTCCAAGGCCAGAGCTGGTGGGGAGACACAGGCTGGCAGCACCCCCACACCTGTCCCACAGAGCTGAACACACCTCAGAGAACTGAATGCTAACAGTCACTTCCCTTTCCCAGACCTCAAGCATAAAATCCACCTGTGCGCCTCTTTCCTGTTCCCTGTTCGTATATCCAAGAGTTTTATCAGCTCTTTTCTCCATGACTGAGCCTGTGTTTGGCTGCTGCCACCCCAGCACAGATCCTACACCTCTGCTGTCACCAGGGGAGGGTGCAGGGGAGATGGCCTGCATTTATTCTACCTTCTGGGCAGCAGCAATGCAGGACACATGGCTTTTGGAGAGACAAACACACATCCAGCTGTCCCAGTAACCCACAGGGCTGCTGAGCTCCTGCAAAGCACCCAGAGCTGTGCTGGCTCCACACACGAGTCTCACAACCAGCAAGTGAAACCAGTTTGTTGGCTGGTTTTGTTAAGCAAATGCAGCTGCAGCTCTGACACAGCCTGGGATGGAAAGAGCCACATCCAGAGCGAGAGGAGGTGCCCACCCCACATCAAGCCTTGGCAGGCTCCAAGGCTGGCTCCACAGAGCACTCCTGGCTCCCTGACTTTCTCAGGGAAGGGCTGTTAATACAGAGAGATTAGAAGGAGAAGCTTTACTCTTCCATGGAAGTAAATAAACCCCAAGATCCTCCTTACAGCCTTCACATGCCAGGAAATTAAAAGCTGCTCTTAATTAGTGTTGCGAGGCCCCTTTTTGCTTTGGGAGAGAGGGACAAGCATGGCCTTGAGCTTCTCCCGGGTGCAGTGGGATCCTGGCTGCTGGTGGGATCCCAGCTCCTGGGTGCAGTGGCATCCTGATTCCCTGTGGGATCCCGGCTCCCAGTTGGATCCTGGCTGTCAGTGGGATCCTGATTCCTGGGGGGATCCTGGCTCCCAGTCAGATCCTGGCTGGCATGGGATCCTGATTCCCAGGGGGATCCTGGCTCCCAGGTGCAGTGGGATCCTGATGCCTGGTGGGATCCTGGCTCCCAGGTGCAGTGGGATCCTGATGCCTGGTGGGATCCTGGCTCCCAATGGGATCCTGGCTCCTAGGGGCATCCTGGCTGCCAGGGCAGTGGGATCCTGGTTGCCAGTGAGATCCTGGCTCCCAGTGGGATGCTGGCCCCCAGGTGCGATCCTGACTCCTGGGTGCAGTGGGATCTTGGTTCCCGGTGGGATCTTGGCTGCCAGGTGCAGTGGCATCCCAGCCCCCCGCAGATTCTGGTTCACAGGTGCAGTGGGATCCTGATTCCTGGTGGGATCTTGGCTCCCAGGTGTGGCGGGATCCTGGCTGTCAGTGGGATTCCAGCTCCTAATGGGATCCTGGCTCCCAGTGGGATTCCAGCTCCTAATGGGATCCTGGCTCCTGGGTGTGGTGGGATCCCAGCTCCCAGTGGGATCCTGGCTCTGGACACAGCATGGGGATGCTCTCACCCCAGGCCACGGCAGCCAAACAGGAGCAGCTGCTGAAACCTAGCTGGTTCCAAAGGGCCTTGCCATGATGGAGGAGCTGCTGGAACCTGGCTGGTTCCAAAGGGCCTTGCCATGATGGAGGAGCTGCTGGAACCTGGCTGGTTTCAAAGGGCCTTGCCATGATGGAGGAGCTGCTGGAACCTGGCTGGTTTCAAAGGGCCTTGCCATGATGCAAACGGCAACAAGCCCAAACAGGGCAGGACCTGCCCTGGACAGAAATGGGCTCTTCTCCCCAGTGTCTCCCACAGCTTCCAGTGCAAGTGGGTATCAGCTCACTGGCAGTCAGAAGAGTGTTTTCTGCACTGGGCTCAGCGCAGCATGGGAGCTGCAGTGAGGAACTGCAGCCCCTATATGAGAAAAGCCTGGGGCTTCCCTCTTCAGCACCAGCACTGCTAAAAGGCCTGGGGCCACAGCCAGCCCTGGGGTTCCCCCTCTGCACAGCCCACGGCCTCAGACACTTCCAGCCCAGCACTCCCCCGGGAGGTGTCCAGCAGCCTGTCCCTGGGCACGCTCATGCTGACACACCAGAGCTCCGAGGTCTCCTCCCTCTGCTCAGACTTGTTCAGGATTTCAGTTCCTACTCAGCTCCACCCTCTTGTCCTCCTACACCAGGTCCAACCAGCTCTGCTCCACCCGGGCTTCCTCCAGCCTCCCTCCCCACACTCCAAACTGGAGCACTCCTCCAAAAGCACACCAAGAGTCTCTGGATCCTTCTGGGTTGTGACCAGCTCTGTTTGCCACCTCCGAGTGCTCCAAATTCCATGGAATGTGTTCATTCCTTCCTGCTGAGTGAGACCTGTACTTCTCAAGTGCTCAGGAGTGGCCTGGATGACGGTGTTGTTATGCAGCTCCAACACAGGGATTTAGCCAGCTGTACTTCCAAAACTCTCACCACCAAAACTGCTCTGCACCCTGCTCCTACAGAGATCCTGCAGCCACCACTCTCTGCAAGATGGGCACAGCAGAAATCAGCACAGAGCCAGTGTTTTCCACCTCTGGAATTCAGACACCCTCGTGGAAAGCACAAGCAGCTTATCAAGGGGAATTTATCATTTTCCATTAAATCGTGTGGTATCGCCCTGTCAGCAAATCCCTGCAATGGGGCAGCAGATGCTCCCACACAGATTTAATCCATCCCTCCAAACTGCCCAAGCACAGCCACCCTGAGGGGAAATTTAGGTTCAAAACAGGCAAAGTTTCCACAAGGGACAGGTGAAAAAGAAGCAAGAGCAGCCAGAAGAGGACCTGACACTGCAGGATGGAGAGAGGGAGAGGCGAGGAAGGCACAGCAGTGTCACTCAGAAATCCAGGAGAAGGGCAGAGCATCCCATGGGATCTGGAGTACAGCACCAGCATAAAGGGCACTGGAAATCCTGCAGAGGAAAACAGTGCCACAGAAAGAGCGGGAGATGCCATGTTTCTGAAACAGGTGAAATAAGGACACAGAAAAGCCAGTCTGAAACTCCCAGCTGGTGCTGGGTAAGAAACCCTCAGAAGAGGAGCCATTAAACTCAGATAAACCATATAAACTCAGGGATTTTCAAGAGACCTTCCCAAAAGCCACCCCTCCAATCCTTTCACCACCAAAATCACCTCCACAGGGAATTCTTTCCCTAAAAGCCCTGCCTGAGCCCCTCAAACACAACCTTGCTGCCCAGGGCTGTGCCTGCTCTCTCATTCCCACTTTTCTGACAGATCTTCCCATCCCTGTGTCCTTCAGACCCTCTCCCAGGGAAAGGGCACGTGCAGCCCCTCCTGTGAAACAAGCACACTGCCCTTTCTCCACCTCATGACAAGCACAAACCCTCCTCCTCCTCCCAGGGTCCCCTTCCCAAAAAAGGCCTTGTTTCCACCAAGGGCTCCTCACCTGGAAATCATCCCCCTGCCCCAGCCAGAGAGCTTTCCCAGCACCATCCTTCAGGGACAGCGTGTGCCTAACCCAGCGCTCCCACCTTCCCTCCTCCTGGAGGAAGGGCAGCTTATTTTCAATTTTCATTACTGTATTCACCTCATACCACACAGATTCCTACTCCTGCCTTAGGTGTCTGTCCCTGCCAACAGGAATATCCTGAAAAAACGCCCTTCCTGCAGTGACCTGTGTGCCTGGGACCAAAGGCACCTTGGCACAGCTCAGGGAACCTTCAGGACACACACTGGGTCACATCTAAGGTGGGTCAAACCTGCTTCCTTGTTCCTGCAGATCTCCTCCTCCTCCTCACGTGCCTCTGGAGCAGCCACAGGGAACCTGGAGGGACTGGGAGGGACAGAGGGGACTCTGCTCTCTCTGCCCAGCATGTCTCCATCCTCTGGCATGCCCACACTCCCTGGCTGCTCTCAGGAGCAGCAGCATTTGGGGCTGCTCTCCCTTCAGGTGCACCTGATGCTCACCTGTGAGGGCACTGAGCTCTGGCTGGGGATGGGAGGACACCCAGCATGGCCACAGAAAGCCCTGGGCAGCTCCAGACAGGGGCTGGGAAGGAAGAGCGTGAGTACAGCCAAGCCAAACTCCCTCCAGGCCTCTCTCAGGAGGGAGTGCAAGCACACAGTGGTGTCTCTGCAGACCCTCAGTTTTGGTTGTTTTCTCCTTCCTGAACTGCTCCAGCTCTCTCCTGAGCTCGTGCTAACCCACAACACTGTTATGCCATGTGCCAAGTGGTTCTGCAGCTCAGTTAAACTACATTTTGCATGAAGAATGATGTGATTAGCTCTGAACTGAGCCCTCTTTGGTTGCACTCAGTGCTCTCCTGCAAGCAGCAGAAGCAGCAGTGGCTCCCTGTCCCCTCCTCTGGGCCATCATTCACCCTCCAGGCCCCTGCCATGGAATGGGGAATGGTTTGAGGAATGGCTCCACCTTTCACCACCTTTCCCAGACAGATGCAGACACCCTGAAAGCCTTCACCTCCATTATGCAAAGCTGTTGTACACTGGGTCTGGTCACACCCCTTGCTCTCCCCATCCTCTTTACTCCATCTCCGGAGACCAGGGGACCAGCATCTCACTGCTCTGTTCATTTGTTCCTCTCATAACTCTTTGCCAGGAGGTTCCAGAACGGGAACTGACAGCCCAGAGAGGAGCCCATGAGCCCAGCACAGCCCAGAGAGGGGCCCGTGAGCCCAGGATAACCCAGAGAGGGGCCCGTGAGCCCAGGATAACCCAGAGAGGAGCCCGTGAGCCCAGCACAGCCCAGAGAGGAGCCTGTGAGCCCAGGATAACCCAGAGAGGGGCCCGTGAGCCCAGGATAACCCAGAGAGGAGCCCGTGAGCCCAGGATAACCCAGAGAGGGGCCCGTGAGCCCAGGATAACCCAGAGAGGAGCCCGTGAGCCCAGCACAGCCCAGAGAGGAGCCTGTGAGCCCAGGATAACCCAGAGAGGGGCCCGTGAGCCCAGCACAGCCCAGAGAGGGGCCCATGAGCCCAGGATAACCCAGAGAGGGGCCCATGAGCCCAGGATAACCCAGAGAGGGGCCCGTGAGCCCAGCACAGCCCAGAGAGGAGCCTGTGAGCCCAGGATAACCCAGAGAGGGGCCCATGAGCCCAGCACAGCCCAGAGAGGGGCCCATGAGCCCAGGATAACCCAGAGAGGGGCCCATGAGCCCAGGATAACCCAGAGAGGGGCCCGTGAGCCCAGCACAGGCCAGAGAGGGGCCCGTGAGCCCAGGATAACCCAGAGAGGGGCCCGTGAGCCCAGGATAACCCAGAGAGGGGCCCGTGAGCCCAGGATAACCCAGAGAGGAGCCCGTGAGCCCAGCACAGCCCAGAGAGGAGCCTGTGAGCCCAGGATAACCCAGAGAGGGACCCATGAGCCCAGGATAACCCAGAGAGGGGCCCGTGAGCCCAGGATAACCCAGAGTGGAGCCCGTGAGCCCAGGATAACCCAGAGAGGAGCCCGTGAGCCCAGCACAGCCCAGAGAGGAGCCCGTGAGCCCAGGATAACCCAGAGAGGGGCCCGTGAGCCCAGGATAACCCAGAGAGGGGCCCGTGAGCCCAGGATAACCCAGAGAGGGGCCCGTGAGCCCAGGATAACCCAGAGAGGAGCCCGTGAGCCCAGCACAGGCCAGAGAGGGGCCCGTGAGCCCAGGATAACCCAGAGAGGGGCCCGTGAGCCCAGCACAGCCCAGAGAGGAGCCTGTGAGCCCAGGATAACCCAGAGAGGGGCCCGTGAGCCCAGGATAACCCAGAGAGGAGCCCATGAGCCCAGGATAACCCAGAGAGGGGCCCGTGAGCCCAGGATAACCCAGAGAGGAGCCCGTGAGCCCAGGATAACCCAGAGAGGAGCCCGTGAGCCCAGCACAGCCCAGAGAAGGGCCCGTGAGCCCAGCACAGCCCAGAGAGGAGCCCATGAGCCCAGGATAACCCAGAGAGGGGCCCGTGAGCCCAGCACAGCCCAGAGAGGGGCCCGTGAGCCCAGCACAACCCAGAGAGGAGCCCGTGAGCCCAGCACAGCCCAGAGAAGGGCCCGTGAGCCCAGCACAGCCCAGAGAGGGGCCCGTGAGCCCAGCACAGCCCAGAGAGGAGCCCATGAGCCCAGCACAGCCCAGAGAGGAGCCCGTGAGCCCAGGATAACCCAGAGAGGGGCCCGTGAGCCCAGGATAACCCAGAGAGGAGCCCGTGAGCCCAGGATAACCCAGAGAGGGGCCTGTGAGCCCAGCACAGCCCAGAGAGGGGCCCGTGAGCCCAGCACAGGCCAGAGAGGGGCCCATGAGCCCAGAGAGGGGCCTGTGAGCCCAGCACAGCCCAGAGAGGAGCCCGTGAGCCCAGGATAGCCCAGAGAGGGGCCTGTGAGCCCAGCACAGCCCAGAGAGGAGCCCGTGAGCCCAGGACAGACCAGAGAGGGGCCCATGAGCCCAGAGAGGGGCCCGTGAGCCCAGCACAGGCCATGGAAGCAGCTCTGATGCTCCAGGCTGAACAGATGCCACAGCTCTGTGACACAGAAGCTCTTTGGGTGGCTCAGGAGGGCACTGAGGGCACGCACACAGCACCTGCCATCACAGGCAGGATTGCACCCACACAATTATAGACTAAGCAAAAACCCAGTATAAAATCTGCATTTACAATCCTAAAGATGCTCTTCCAAGCTCACAAACCCCAGTCTGTCCCAATTCCAGGGGTCCAGTGCAGCAGAAGGCCAGGCTGGGGCTGCTCAGCAGGGTACACAGAGCTGAGAGCACAGGGCCCAGAAGGTTCTGCTCCGTGGGTGTGTCACAATCACCTCCTCTGCAGACAGACTCAGAGCCATGCCCAGCCCCAGCCTGCCCACAACACACACATTTTCCAGCAGCCTGGGAAATCTTTCTGCCTAAAGTACAGCAAGATGCTGAGCTACCTGAGAGAAGAGCTCAGAGGCTCTCACTGGTGTCTCCACACCTGAACAACCTCACACTGAATGCCACAGGCAGCCCAGCTCACCAGGAAGAGACAAGCAGGAAAGAGAAACAGAACCCAAAAACACCAGAGCAGGAACTGCTGCTTCCACACAAGACAACCTGCTCAGGTGTGGATGTTTGTATGTGTTAACAAAACTGAACCAAACCACTCTGGCCTGAATCAAAACTGAGTTTCTGCTTAGTAAGGGTTTATTTTATCTACATTTGATGGCAAAATCCGTAACATGTCAGTACTCAACAAAAACATCAAAAGCTAATGACCCACCTCTCAATTTTTTTAATAATTGCACAACTCAGTCAGCATTCCCTGAAGAGCATCTCTCCAAACACAGGGCAGCCAAACACCTTCTCTCTCTGGCACAGGCAGAACTTCAATAACTTCTAAAAATCACACAGTTTCCAAAGGGGATACACAATAAAACTTCCTCTAGAGTATCCCACAGCCCAGTTACTGTCTCCAAGCCTTTTCCTTCCCCAGAGGCAGGCTCAAATTCCCACCTGCAGCATCCCAGGCAGAAAGGGAACACCATGGCTGGATGGTGCTCCAGGACCAACGACGAGAGCTCCCCCGTCCCAGCACCCTGCCCTGCAAAAGCAAACCCTGGGGAGGCAGGAGATGCTGGGCCAAGCTGGCAGCAGGGCAGATCTCCATCCTGCACCCTGCAGGGATCACGGTGGCATGGAGCAGCTTATCCTGGTGCTCCTGTGGGCAGAGCTCTGTGCTGGACAGAACAGAAGCTGCAAGTGCAGGCTGCAGCCCCAGATCATGGACTGGGTTGGGATGCAAGGGATCTCAAACACCACCTGGTCCTAGTCCCCTTCCATGAGGGAAGTGCGTATGGACAGGTATCCCTGGCCACGGGCAGGGCCACTTCCACTGTCTCAGGCTGCTCCAAGCCCAGTCCCACCTGGCCTTGGACCCTGCCAGGAACGGGGCAGGCACAGCTGCTCTGGGCAGCCTGTGCCAGGGCCTCACCACCCTTCAGGAAATAATTTTTTCCCAATAACGCCTTTAACCCTGCCCTCTGACAGTGGGAAGCCATTCTCCCCATTCCCCCTTGTCCCAAGTGCCCCTCCATCTCTCCTGGAGCCCCTTTGGGCACTGCAAGGGGCTCTGAGCTCTCCCCAGAGCTTCTCTTCTTGAGGCCAAACACCCCCAGCCTGTCAGCATGGCAGAGATGCTCCAGCATCATAGTTATGATCATAACTACAAAGCAGTTCTATCACTTTTCATTAACTTACCTGACACTTTTTGCAGCTTACTGCCTAGACCAGAGTTTTTTAATTCATGCTATGCTTGGCTTGGCAGTGGCTGTGACTGTCACAGGGCTGATGTCCGGGGTAAAGGATCTCCCGGGCGGGCAGGGGACCCCTTTATCCCGGTGACTCGGGTACAGCATCTCCCGGGCATGCAGGGGGACCCCTTTATCCCACTGACGGGTAAAGGATCTCCCGGGCGGGCAGGGGATCCCTTTATCCCACTGACCCGGGTAAAGGATCTCCCGGGCGGGCAGGGGGATCCCTTTATCCCGGTGACCCGGGTACAGGATCTCCCGGGCGGGCAGGGGATCCCTTTATCCCGCTGACCCGGGTAAAGGATCTCCCGGGCGGGCAGGGGGATCCCTTTATCCCGATGACCCGGGTACAGGATCTCCCGGGCGGGCAGGGGGATCCCTTTATCCCGATGACCCGGGTACAGGATCTCCCGGGCGGGCAGGGGGATCCCTTTATCCCGATGACCCGGGTACAGGATCTCCCGGGCGGGCAGGGGGATCCCTTTATCCCGATGACCCGGGTACAGGATCTCCCGGGCGGGCAGGGGGGACCCCTTTATCCCGGTGACCCGGGTACAGGATCTCCCGGGCGGGCAGGGGATCCCTTTATCCCGATGACCCGGGTACAGGATCTCCCGGGTGGGCAGGGGATCCCTTTATCCCGGTGACCCGGGTACAGGATCTCCCGGGCGGGCAGAGAACCCCTTTATCCCGGTGACCCGGGTACAGGATCTCCCGGGCGGGCAGGGGATCCCTTTATCCCGATGACCCGGGTACAGGGAACCTCTTTATCCCGCTGGGCGTCAGCCGCGATGCCGTTCCCGGCCGAGGGGCTCCTCCCCGGCCCGGGGTGGCCGCACGGAGCCCCGGGCACCCCGAAGCGCTCGGTGTCGGCCGCGGAGCACGGGGAGGGCTCGGCCGGGCCCAGCGGGGCGGCGCAGGCCGGGATAGCGCTCGGGAGCGGCGGGGCCGGCGCGGCGGGGCTCACCTTGGGCAGCTCGCGGAGCTGGTTGGCGTCCAGCAGCAGCTCCTCCAGCGAGCGGCTGTAGCGGTAGATCTCCTCGGGCACGGCCTGCAGCGAGCAGTGCCGCCGGTCCAGCGCCTCCACGTGCCGGTTGCAGCGCCAGAGCGGCGGCATGCAGCGCAGCATCGCGCCGGGCCGCGCCGCCACAGCACGGGCCGGGCCGGCCGGCAGCGCCCGGGCCGCGCCGCCACGGGAGCACGGGCCGGGCCTGCGGCAGCGCCCGGATGTGCGGGGGCCGCGCCGCGCCGGGCCGGGCCGGGCTGCTCCCGCTGCGGCTGCGGCAGCGCCCCCGCCCCGCTCCGCTCGGCTCCGCCGCCCTGGCCTGCCGCCGCTCCCGGCCGCTCCCGGGCCGCGCCGCCCTCCGCGGGTGCGCCTGGGAAACGGAGTCCGGGAAACGGGAAATGGAGTGCTGGGAAAGGGAATGCTGGGAAATGGAGTCCGGGAAACGGGAAATGGGAAATGGAGTCCGGGAAACGGGAAATGGAGTGCTGGGAAAGGGAATGCTGGGAAATGGAGTCCGGGAAACGGGAAATGGAGTGCTGGGAAACGGAATGCTGGGAAATAAAGCCTGAGAAATGGGAAATGGAGTCCTGGGAAACGGAATTCTGGGAAATGGAGTCCTGGGAAACGGGAAATAGAGTCCTGAGCAATGGAATGCTGGGAAATGGAGTCCTGCGAAACGGAATGCTGGGAAATGGGAAACGGAGAGTCCTGGGAAATGGGAAACAGAGTCCTGAGAAATGGAGTTGTGGGAAATGGAATTCTGGGAAATGTAGTCCCGGGAAACGGGAAATAGAGCCCTGGGAAAGGGAGTCGGCTCCGCCCCGCGGCACCGGCGGCGCTGGTGCTGGGAGGGACCCGGCTGTGGGCACACCAGCTCTGGCTGTGAAAAATGCGTATTTTATGATTGGCTTTTCGCAAATATTAAAATGAATATTATATGTGCTATGTTTGAAAGTTGTGCCGTGTTAATTTTCTTAAGTAGTGTGTTAAATATAGTTTTAGGTTATAACAAAATGTTAAAATAGAAACTATGCTATGTAAGATACTTTTTCAAAGAGAGAACTTGCAGCAAGATAGCAGCCACAGGACACTTAAATCTTTCAGAAAAAAGGAACTTATTGCTCCGTTATCAGAAGAAATGAACTTCCCACCTCGCTCAGCCCCGAAGACACCATCAGGATTCAGAGGAAGCAGCTGACACTGCCCAGACAGAATCCTGTGTTTGAACGGAATTTATGCATCATGGATGAGGTGCATGAATATGCAACAGGCTGTTGCTTTTAAGGGTTAATCCTCTGTTAACGTGGGTCCTTTTTCGGGCTTATTTTTCCCAGAAAAGGTACCCGGACTGTAACTCTTTGTTTTTATTATCTCATATTGTCCTAATCCAAATTATTTGATTAGGAATTGTCCAGATTATTATTACTCTTAATTGTATTGCTATTTTTATAACCATTTTATTACTATTAAACTTTTCAAATTTTAAAAACAAGTGACTGGTGTTTTTCACAGAGGAGGAGAGTGTGAGGAAGAGGAAGGAGCCCTGGCACACCCGGGCAGGCGAGGAGGAAGTCAGTGCCCCTTTCCCCCTCTGTCCTGCTGCATCTCCCAGACAGCACAGTGGAACCTGGCTGGGTGGGATCCCCCTGCAGGGCCCCCCTGTGACCTCAGCTCATCTCCATGGACACGGCTCAAACACACAGAGCCAGCCAAGAGCCGTGGGACCCGGGAAAACCTGGCAGCAGGGAAGGTCAGTGCCCTAAAACACCACATTTTATACCCCAACTTCGTCCTTTTCCCACGGGGACGGGGGAATTCTCTGACCCTCACACATCCCCCGCACCAACCCCCCGAAATTCCCCAAATCCCTGCAGCCTGGGCTGGGATTTTACTGGATTCATTCTGTTTTTCACCCATCTTCTGGAATTTTGTGGTTTTTTCCTTAAGAATTTACATGGGTTGTATTAGGAAATGAGAATCTGTAATTACAAATATTCACTGAAACCATCAGACTTGTCAGACTCCAGCTCTAAATCCTGCAAATTCCAGCATTCTACACTGGAACAAATAGTTCAGAAATTCAGCCAGTCCTGAAATTAATGCTTAAAAAGTGTTTAAAAAACCTGAATCTCATTAAATGAATGCTGACAAATATATTTTTAAAAGAGAGTCTCCTGAAATTGGGATGTGAGATGCTGGTTTTGGACAGGAGGTACTGGTTTGGGATGCAGCTGCCTCTTCAAACACTGGAATTAGTGAGGGAGGAACGGGGCAGAATTGCACTTTTCCCTCTAAACTGCAGGAATATCCCAACACTACATGGCAAAAAAAGAGAAATCTTTAAAAATGTGCATTTTTGTTTCTCTGTTGAGGCAAATCAGGATGGGAAATGCAAATCCAGGAATGGCACCAAACAGTTTTGGGTCAAACATTTGAGCTGCTGGAGGAACCAGTTGGAAACTCAAGGGCAGGACTGGGGCAAAAACTCTGAGGTGCTGTTTTTTTCCCCTCTGTTTCAGTTTTTCACCATCTGATGGAATATGGCATCCAAAACAAAGAAAAGCAAGGATGAAGAGCCACCCCAAGAAAGCAGCGACACGGAGGACCCCGTCCGGGAGAGGAAGCTGTACCTGCAGGAGGAATGCAGGATCCTCTCCCAACACCTGGACACCTACCTGGGCAGGGCGGAGCAGCTCCTGCAGGGCACCAAGCACCTGGAGAAGGAAGCCCAGCGCACTGAGGAGCAGAGCCAGTCCTACCTGTGCTGCGGGGCGAAGCTCAGCCAGGACCCCCCGGGCATGGTCATCACCCTGAGCGACCAGAACCGCCAAGACCTGGTCCAAATCCAGGCGCAGAAGGAGGAGCTGGTGCCGCGCTACGCCGGCAAGGAGCGGGAGGTGCGGAGCGCCCTGGAGGACACGGAGGCCGAGGCCTCGCGCCTGGACACGGAGCTGCGGCAGCTGGAGCCCTACAAGGAGCAGAAGGTGCAGGCGGAGCAGAGGGTGAAGGCGCTGGAGAAGGAGCTGCGGGTGACCAGGATCCGCTGTGCCGAGGAGACCCACGCCGTCAGGAGCAAGTTCCTGCAGGACAAGGCCGAGTGCGAGCAGCAGTTCCACCGCAGGATGCAGCAGCTCACCTGGGGCGCGCAGGAGGTGGCCATGAGGGCTCTGATCCAGCACGTGGAGCAGGTGAAGGCCGAGAACAGGCTCCTGCGCCACGAGCTGATGGGCCTCCTGCAGCACTGCCAGCTCCTCAGGGACACCAGGATCAAGCTGCAGGACCAGCAGGAGCAGCTGCTCCGGGAGAACCGCTGCCTCCAGCTCACACCAGCGCGGCGCCGCAGGGACAGCCTGACCCGCTCGCCCGTCAGGGCCAGCCACTGACCCCAAACCACCCCAAACCACCTGGCCCTGACCTGCAGGAGCCAGGCAGGGAAGCAACCAAACCCTTCTGGCAGTGGGAGCGCTGAGGGCTTGGAGCTCTTGTCACAAGGACCCATCAAATACATTTATGGACCAGATCCATACCGATGTTCTCCTTCTGTCCCGGGGAAAAGGTGGCTGCCCCAGCCCTGGAAGGGCTCAAGGCCAGGCTTGGACACAGATCCATACTGATGTTCTCCTTCTGTCCCAGGGAGGAGGTGGCTGCCCCAGCCCTGGAAGGGCTCAAGGCCAGGCTTGGATGGGGTTTGGAGCAGCCTGGGCTGGTGGGAGGTGTCCCTGCCCATGGCAGTGGGGTGAGATTTTCCAGAATTCCATGAAATTATGGATCTCAGTGCAAATGGCTCCCGTGGGAGCGACCTGTGCCTGCAGCAGCAGCTCTTGGGCTCTGCAGGAGGGAGGTCCCAGGGACCCTCCCCGGGAGCTCTGATGCCATTGGGAACAGGTGGGATGGAGCTGGAGCTCTGCTCCAGGCTCTGGCTGAGCTCCAGGTGGGAATTGTTGGATCAACAGAGGCTTCCCTGCTCACTCTCCACACAACTGCTGGGGAAAAGCCTGGGAATCAGCTCATACAAAAAAGCCCCTAAAACAACACCAACAGCTGTAAATTGAGGTGATTTCAGCCACCCCTGGGTTTGGCTGCAGGTGAAAGACTCCTGGAGCATGGCATCCCCAAATCCCAGCATTCCAAAATCCCTGCATCTCAACATCCCAGCATTCCCAAATCTCTGCAACCCCAAATCCCTGCACTCCAAATCCCTGAATCCCAAAATCCCCAAATCCCAAAACCAGCTGCTGTAGGCGCAGCATCCCCAAATCCCAGGATCATAAAATCCCTGCATCCCCAAATCCCAGCATCCCAAAATCCCTGCATCCCAAACCGCAGCTGCTGCAGACACAGCATCCCCACATCCTCATTCCATCCTGCCAGGGGCACAAGCTGGAATCATCAGGCTGGAATATTTCATGTGCTGTGATGGAAAACCCCAGAACTGTGTTTGGCTCGAAATTCCTTCTCTGAAATAACACCTCTGCCAAGAGTTTTTCAGGGAAAACCAGGCCCTGCCAGCTGACAAAGCTTCCAGTAACTTAAAATATTTAAATCCCAGTAATTAAAAACATTTAAAAGATACAGACAAGGTGATTCCACAACTCCTGGGGTTGCCCCAGCTATAATTTGTGTAATTTGAATAGAAGATGTGTAATTTGAATAGAAGCATGCAATATCATGTGGTGGAAAACTTAGAGTTCAAGGTTTGAAGATTGTAAGTTTTCAAACTTAAATTCCCAGAAGAACTAAAGCTCAGCAGCACAGCTAAGGAATCCTTCTCACACTTGACAAAAAATCTGCATGGATTTTAAAATCTGCAGTAAATAAGGCAAATTCTAAACATTTTCCTCTCACTATTGCTTGCTCCCACACAGAGCTCCCTGCCCTGCTGAGGGCCAGGATCAGCTGCATCCACAGCTCATGGAAATGTCATTTTGGCTCTGCAATAACTCTGGAATTCCCTTATGGCTGAAATTTTTAACCCCCCAATAACAAAAAAAGACAATTTACAAAACCAATTCAATTTTCCAGCATGTGGTGATGTATTCCCAGATGTGAACTGCTGGCACTGCCACAAACAGCTTAGTGGTTTTATATTGCCATTTAACATTTGGTGGCACGTGAGAGGCTTGAGGTCACTTAAAGAACCATCAGCAAAGGCATCAGCATAAGGAGGTTTAAAATAAAAGCAAAAGCACAACAAGGACTGTGGGCAAAGCTCACTCTGCTGCTCACTCAGTGATTAAAGCACACAGAGACAAAAATCTAACACTGGTTGATCTACAGCTAAAATCACCCCAGCCTGACTCACCCCAGATCTAAAGGGTGAATAACGACAATCACTTGTTTTTAAAATCTGAAAAGTTTGATAATAACAAAATGGTTATAAAAATAGCAAAATAATTAGAGCAATAATAATTTGGACAATTTGGATTAGGACAATATGAGACAATAAAAACAAAGAGTTAGGGACAGTCCAGGTACCTCTTTCTGGGCAAAATAAGCCTGAAAAAGGACCCACGTTAACAGAGGATTAACCCTTAAAAGCAACAGCCTGTTGCATATTCATGCACCTCACCCATGATGCATAAATTCCATTCAAACACAGGATTCTGTCTAGGCAGTGTCAGCTGCTTCCTCTGAATCCTGACTGCTCTTCAGGGCTGAGTGAGGTGGGAAGAAGTTCATTTCTCCTGATAATGGAGCAATAAATTCTCTTTCTCTGAAAGATTTCAGTGTCCTGTGGCTCCTATCTCGCTGCGAGTCCTTTCTTTAAAAAAAAGTATCTTACACAGCATAGTTTCTATTTTAACACTTTGTTATAACCTAAAACTATATTTAACACACTACTTAAGAAAATTAACACGGCACAACTTTCAAACATAGCACATATAATATTCATTTGAATATTTGCGAAAAGCCAATCATAAAATACGCATTTTTCACAGTGAAGGATCCCAGGGGAGCACCCCCGGTGTGTTTGTTGCACGCAGTCACACCCCAAACAGAGAGCTGAGGAGCTGGCAGTGATAGTATAGGGATAAAATGTTTCTAAAATCATGGAATATTCAGGGGAGTTAGAAAGGAAGGATAGGCCTGGGAAAATGTTAGGCTGCACCTGTATAATCATTTAATGACTATGATAAATGATATGATTGTTAGATGTGATGATTGTTTGGCAATTGGATGTAATTATTGTTTAATTGTAACAAGAATAATGAGAAACGATGTCGGGGGGGTTTGATAGAAATTTTAAAAATCCATACTTGGATGTATACAATAAAAAAATATAAGTTGCATAATTAATATGTAGTTATATAACGATAAAGATATAAAAATGTGTCCATCCCTGTAAAAAGGCTCCAGGAGGCGTTTGCAGGTCACAGGAGAGAGGGTGGACTTTGGCCATGGTCCTTTTCCATCCTGGCTGCAGTTTGGGCCTGGAGCTCTCTCTGAAAGTTCCACAGTGAAAATGTTCCACTTGGGTTGTTCTTCAGGCAAGAAAAATGAGTTTCCAAGGCTGTTTGTTAAAGGAGGAGCTCATTATCCATCCAGCAGGAATTCCTAGGAGCAGACAGTATTCCTGATCAGCTTGGAGGAGCTCAGAACAGGTGCTGCTCGTTGGGGTCTGATGGCATTTCTGAGATTATAGAGCAGCCCCAGGCTCGGGGAGAGAGGAAGCACCACCAATTTATTGATGAAAAACCCCTGATGGTTCGCTCAGGAAACTCTTTTTCCTTTCAAATCAGGGATTTTCCCTCTTTACCCGCTCATCTCCTGGAGTTGCAGTTCAGGAATTGTCCACCGGAGGGCAGCAGCGAGCACGGGAAATCAGCGGCACTGCGCATGCGCCGCCCCCAGCTGCAGTTCTGGGTGCCAACAGCAGGCGGCAGCACGAGCTGCTGGCGCTGCCCAGCGCCCGCCCCGCCCCATCCCGGCCCCGGGGGCTCTGCAATGGTTTGGGATGGAGCGACCTTAAAGCCCGTCCGGTGCCAGCCCTGCCATGGGCAGGGACATCTTCCCCTGGGCCAGGCTGCTCCAGGCCCTGCTCCGTCCAACCTTGACCCTTCCAGGATGGGGCAGACACATCTTTGTTATAGATGGGTAAAGTGATGATTGTCTCACAATTAAGGGATGAATATTGTGTGTATGTTAAGAGAAGTGTTGGTATATGGTTATGTTATTGTAGTTTGCTGTTTGGGCACCCTCTGTTCTCCCCACAGTCTCCTTTCTCCCCCTCTGTATTGTTGTCACCAGATGGCCCAGCCTGTCAGGGTTGTCAGGGTCATGTGGAGGGAGGGTGTGTACCTGTGGTCCTTGCATTGGGCAGTTGCGAAAGGGCCAAGCCTTTTGCTGGGGAGGCGTGGCATGAAAAGACCTCACCTCCAGTCAGACTGCCTAAAGGTCTTCACCAATGGACATCAAGGAAGAGTAAACTGGTAGATTTTGGGAGGGGCCAGGCATTTATATGGAAAGTTTTTGAGTATTTATGACTGCTTACCAATTTGTATTTTCCTGATGCAACACCAGGGGTATAAAAGGCAGAGCCACCATTTTGTAGCTGAGCCTCTGACAGTTGGCCATGCTCCCAGTGTTGTCTCTTTTTCCTTATTCAGTCCCTTTGTGGTGTTGTTTTGGTTTAATAAAACTTTAACATTTTAAAGTGAGGCCTCATTTCTCACTGGTTTCTTTCTTTTTGTTTCTCTTTACTTTCAGAATTTTTCCCATAAGTTGCTAGGAAACACTAATGACTGGGTCCTTAGGAAAAGTAAAAGAAGTGGCCAAGCTCAGGGAAGGAGGGCATCAGGTTGCATTTCTCTTACCTGGGAGTCTCTCTCTCTGAGGGGCGGAGATACCGTGAGAATTGGCCAGGTGAATGATGCAGCTGGGGCAGCTGCTGGGTCTCTCTCTCTCTCTCTGTCTCCCTCTCTCTCTCAGCTTTGGAGAGGGACATTTGGAGCTACTGCTTGGGGAAGGGAATTCACTGCTGCTGCCACAGCAAAGCCCAGAGCTGCTTCTTCTGCTGTGGGGTGAGCCTCTGCTTGTGAAATGTGAAAAATTTAAAAAGTTTAATAAAGGAGAATAGGAGACTAAGACAGTAAAGCAAAGATTATGGCTGGGTGTTTCTCAGCACTCAGCCAAGAGCACACTGTCACCATCAGGGAAACCCCTTAAATACCTTTTCCATTACATCAGCCCGTTGCATATTCAGAGACTGTTATGCATATCCATAGTTTTACATAAACTAGTAACATATTCCAGGAACTATTTCACATGGCCCCTCCTTGGGTGTGCCTTTTTAGAGCATGCCTGCTTCTTGGCTGTGGTTTTGGCTCTTTCTCACTTCCAGTCTGGGCCTTGGTCCATACTTTCTTCAGACAGCAGATGCTGAAAGTTGGCATTTCAACAGCAGGGTCCTCATGACATGTCCACTGGGTGTTATCTCAACCAAACAGACAGTTCACTGGTGACAATATCAGCTACCACTACTACTATGTCTAAGATTTTGTTAATAGCAGAAATAAATCAAAGTTATTTTAACATATACATGTAGCATTTGTCTTAATATTTGCAAAAAGCCAAGAGATTTGATTTGTCTTCCATTTTGTTTAACTTTTTTTCTCTTTTCCTCCAGGGAAAATGGCAGGGGTGGCCTTGGCATCTAGAGGACCTCATTTTTCTGGGGGTCATGGTGCCCTTGGTGATAATGGAGACCATGGTGAATATGAGAAACAACTGCTCACTTTAAATATTTAATGGTTTAATAAACCGCAACAACACAACAAAGGGACTGAATAACGAAAAAGGGACAGCACTGGGAGTGCGGCCAACTGCCACAAAATGGTGGCTCTGCCTTTTATACCCCTGGTGTTGCATCAGGAAAATACAAACTTTTAAGCAGTCATAAATACTCAAAAACTTTCCTTATAAATGCCTGGCCCCTCCCAAAGTCGGCCAGTTGACTTTTCCTTGATGTCCATTGGTGGAGACCTTCCTGCAGTCTGACTGGAGGTGAGGTGTTGTCATACCACGCCTCCCCAGCAACAACTTCTCCCATTCCCAGCTGTCCTAAGCAAGGGGCACAGGCACACGCCCTCCCTCCACATGACCCTGACACTCTGACAACCAGGGCCATCTGGTGGCAACAATATGGGACGAGGGAAGGGGACTGTGGGGAGAACAGAGACTGCCCAAACAAGAAACTACAATAACATAACCACACATCAACAAAACTTTTGTTACATACACACAATATTAACCCCTTAATTGTGAGAGCCGGTCATCACCTTACCTATCTATAACAAAGCTGTGGCCGCCCCACTTCTGGAAGGGTTGCAGGCCACATTGGGAAGGGCCTGGAGCAGCCTGGCCCAGGGGAAGGTGTCCCTGCCCATGGCAGGGCTGGCACCGGATGGGCTTTAAGGTCGCTCCAGCCCAAACCATTGCAGAGCCCCCGGGGCCGGGATGGGGCGGGGCGGGCGCTGGGCAGCGCCAGCAGCTCGTGCTGCCGCCTGCTGTTGGCACCCGGAACTGCAGCTGGGGGCGGCGCATGCGCAGTGCCGCTGATTTCCCGTGCTCGCTGCTGCCCTCCGGTGGACAATTCCTGAACTGCAACTGCCAGAATCCCCAAATGCCAGAATCGGTCAGGCTGGAAGGACCCAGAGTGGGCACCTGGCCCAACCTCCCAGCTCAGGCAGCATCATCCCTGAGACCAGGATTGGGTCCAGAGCAACCCAGAACTGGACACTGCACTGGACAGAGCAGGACACAGCACTCCTGATGTGCCTCCCTGGGAAGGACAGAGGGGAACGATCACTTCTTGACCTCCTGACCCTGATCTTGCCAACACCCCCTGGCTCCCTCCTGGCCTCAGGCCACACAGCCAGCTCCACTGGTTACACACCAGCACCTCCTGGTCCTTCTCCAGAGCTGCCCCAGCAGGTCCCCCTGAGCCAGGACTGGCACTGGGGACTGTCCCTCCCCAGGGACAGGACCCTGCCCTTGCCCTCTTGAACCTCCCAGTTTCCAGCCTTTAAGGTCCCCCTGAAGCACAGGATGTGTCAGGATGCTCTGCCTGGAATGTGCCCCAAGGACAATGCTGCATTTCTGGCCATTGGGGCTGCATTGAGAGGGGTCTGCTGCTGATTTTGGTGCTGAATTGGGCTAAAACCAGCCCAAATCACCAACTCTGAATTGACAAGTGAGGATGAAGCACCAGAGCTGGGCCTGGCCATCCATCAACTGACCCTGGGAACATCCAGTCCCCTCTCAGACAGAGATTCCTCTCCCCTATTCCACCTGGGAATGAAATTTGTGTGAGGTTCCTCCCTCAGGAAGGGGATGCTCCTCAAGGATCCTTCCTGAGGCTGAGAGAAAGAGACGTTCCCATGAGTGTTGGTGTGGAGAGTAACATCAAGCCCTGCTTAAGAATGGTCGCTTTTTGCATGCTTTTTCAGATTTATTAATGGAATTGTTTTGATTGAATTTTTAAATAGAATTCTTTGCACAATGGCCTTGGTGGCCACACTGGCCCAAGTGGTATCCTTGTGGCTGAGGGAGTCTTGGTGATCATGGTGGCCACAGCTGCCACAGTGACCACAGTTACCTTGGTGCCTTGGTGGCCTCATGGCTCAGACGATCCCAGTGGCCACTGCCAGGGCTGCGGTGGTCAAGAGGAGTCCACTGAGATGGAAGGAAGCACTGGGGATACTCCCACCTGGGGGACAAAGAGGGGCAAAATGGGAGACAACTGGGGGAGTGAGGGGACGGCCATAATGGGGGGTTGGGTATGACAGGAGAGATGGGGCCATGAGGTGACAGGTGACAGGGTGTTGAGGGGAGGCATGGGGGGGTACGGGGGCCAGGGACGCCAGGGGAGTCATGGTGGGCTAAGAGGTGACAGCGATCAAGGGGAGTCAGGGATTGCCATGGGGGGTTTCAGGGGGTTACAGGGTTTCAGGGATTGCCATGGGGGGTTTCAGGGGGTTACAGGGTTTCAGGGAGTGCCATGGGGGGTCCTGGCCCACCTGGGTTCTGTACACAGGACCCATCCCCACAACACTGCCTTTAGTGGGGAAGGACATGGTTGGTACCCTCGGGGTCCCTGTCTCTGTCCCTCTTCCTGCTCCTGTTGTCCCCTGGCACAGGTGTTCCTGTCCCTGTTCCCTCCCAGAAGTGGGGGTCCCCATCCCTGTTCTCTGTCATGTGCATTGCTGTCCCTGTGCCCACAATGGGTGTCCCCAGACTTGGTGTCCCCAGCCCAGGGTATCCTTGTCCCCCCACACACTGTGAGTGTCCCTGTCCCCCATCCCCAGTGAGTGTCATTGTCCCCTGTGCCTTATCATGGCTGTCCCCATCCCCCCTGGCTGTCCCCTGTAGTGTCACCTCCCAGCCACTCGCAGTTGTATTTGGTGAAGGTCTCAGTGGAGCGGAGCTGGATCTGTGTCTTGTCCCCTTCCTGGGTGTATTGGGTGACCTTGAAAGTCTCAAAGGGTGGGATCAGCACGAGTTTAGGTTCCGGATGTTCACTAAAAAGTGTGATTTCCATGCCATGGCACGTGTGCAGCTCGAGCATTGTCTCACCGGGGCACTCGCCAATTTGATTGCTCAGGAACACTGGCATGAAATGACCGAACCGGACGGTGTCACCACGCTGTGCCTTGTACTGGGTGTCACACACCTTCAGGTACGTGGCCCGACACTGCCCTTTCTGAGCGTCCCTCAGCGTGGCCAGGGCATCGGTCAGCAGGAAATGCAGCGTTTTGAAGTGGAAGTTGTCTCGGTATTCCTGGCTGGAGCGTCCGGCCACGCGCACGGCATCATTGAATTTTCTGGCTTCAGTCATTGTGAAGGCCATGATGGCTGTGGCCTGGTCTGGGGACAGAGGGCTCATGAAGGGCCTCTGACTCTGAATCTTGGCTGAAGCCTTTACCCAGGCCTTGGCAAAATTCTCGTTCTGCTGGAACTCGGAGAAGTTGAGGGCTGGCAATGCCGCCTTCATGGCAGGGCCGCAGCCCCGGTACTGGTCATCAAAGGAGTCTGGGGCCATGTCCAGGGGGATCACATCGACAGCTGTGGTGGCCATGGCCATTGCCAGCAGCGCCAGGGTCTGAGCCAGGGGGGCCATGGCAGGGAGAGGCCACAGGGACCGGTGTGGACACTGGGGGACACAGAGGGGACACAGGGGAGACACGGGGAGGGTTCATCAGTGAGGGACTGTGGAGGGGAGTGAGGTCAGCCCAGGGGGAAGGGAGGCACTCCTGCCCAGCAGAGCCCTGGGCATTTCTGGGCTCCCTGATCCCAAATCCTGGGGTTACTTATCCCTCCCCAATGTCCCCCAGCCCCAGGAACCCCAGTCCCACAGTACCGTGTCCTCCTGGCCGCCCAGAAGCCCAGTCCTACTCCCATCACTACAAGTCCCCTCAGCCCCATAGGACCCCAACCCAAAACCTGGGCTCCCTCCCCGAGGCCCCCATTGTCCCCCTTGGCCTGTCTCCAGACCCCATTCCCGCTCCCATTTCCCAATTTCTTCAGTGTCACCCCAGAACCTCAGCACAAATCCTGGCATCACCTCCTGCTCCCAAAGAGTCTCCCAGACCCCCCATGACCCCAGTCCCACTCCCACCATCTCCCCTCATTTTTCCCCAGAGGAGCCCGTGACCCCAGTCCCAGTCCTGTGACTCCCCAGTGTCCCCACAGGACAGCAATATCAATCCCAATCCCAATCCCAATCCCAATCCCATGGTCACATCTCTCCCCCCACCAGGGATCCCCTGGACTCCCCCCAGTCCCTGATACCAGAATCAGCCGGAGTGAACTCCCTGGTGGAACTGGGATTCTTTCTCAGCTCAGACTCACAGAGGATCTCTCCTGGTCCTGCAGATCAGGGGGGGCTTTGCCACATGCAATTTATTCAGCAAAATTATAAATATTCATTAAAATGGGCCTCCTAGCCAATACCAAAACAGCGCTTCTCCTGTAAATAATTTGCATGGCTCCGCCTCTCTCTGGAAATCCCTTTACTGCCCTGGAGACTTCCTGAATAGTGATCAGGAAGCCATTTTCAATGAATGTCTCAATACCACACATAACCTCACCTCAAACTTTCATTTTCGGGAGGCACTGCCCTTCCTGTGCTGCAGAACCTGTCAAAAACTGCACTAGGGTTCCTTTTAATCTCCTTCTCCTCTGCTCAAGAAATTGTCCTAAGCAGGTAAAAGATCTGAAAATCTCTAAAGAGATGGGCACAGAGGAGGAGGAATAGGGAGGTCATAGGCTCTATTTTCTGGGGGGACAAATACCATGTAGAGCCTGGGATAACTTTAAAAGTGGGTTTCCAAGAAGAAGAAGAATTGGAAATATTCCAAAAAGTTATAGTGTAAGCAAAAGCACTGTAAAAGTAACAGGAACAAAAGGAAAGATTTTCCCAGCTCCTGTCATTAAAAGATGTAGTAATTGAAGGAGAAACTAAAATTCGGATGGAGGATGTCTTATTAGTGCCTGGAGCAGATAACAACTCATTAAGAAAAGGCTTACAGAAAAAGAATAGAGGTTATATCACAAGAAGGGAAAATGACAAGTAAAGTTTTAAAATTAGACCAAGAGAATGAAAAAAAAAAATTAAACAAGGAAGTTTGGGCTGGGAAGGAAATAGGGGAGGATTAAATATTGACCCCATAAGGGTTACAACTGAGAGAGAAGATCGTCCCATATGTGTAAGTCGGTACCTCATATCTTTAGAAGGACTGGAAATTTTGAAGCTGGTGTGAAAAATGCATGTATTTTATGATTGGCGTTTTGCAAATATTAAAATGAATATTATATGTGTTGTGTTAGAAAGTAATGCTGTATTAATTCTCTTAAGTAGTGTGTTAAATACAGTTCTTGGTTATAAAAAATGTTAAAATACAAACTGTGCTATGTAGGATATTTTTTTAAAGAAAGAACTCACACCAGACAGCAGCCACAGGACACCTGAATCCTTCAGAGAAAAAAATCATTGCTCTGTTATCAGAAGAAATGAACTTCTTCCCGCCTCGAAGGCGCTGTCAGGATTCAGAGGAAGAAGCTGACACTGCCCAGACAGAATCCTGTGTTTGAATGGAATTTATGCATCATGGATGAGGTGCATGAATATGCAACAGGCTGCTGCTTTTAAGGGTTAATCCTCTGTTAACGTGGGGCCTTTTTCGGGCTCGTGCTGCCAAGAAAAGGTACCTGGACTATCCATAACTCTTTGTTTTTGTTTTTATTGTCTCATATTGTCCTAATTCTAATGGTCCAAATTATTATTACTCTAATTGTATTACTATTTTTATAACCATTTTATTACTATTAAACTTTTAAAATTTTAAAAACAAGTGATTGGCGTTTTTCACATCGGTAATAAAAAAAACTTATAAGAGATGAGATATTAGAACTTTATATGTCTTCTCATAATACCCCTATTCTTCCAGTAAAGAAGTCCAATAAACTAATTTTTTTTTTGGAGAAACCGAAGTTAAAATTAGAGAAGCTACTATATAACTTTTGAATTTTCTGGGGAGAAAAGGATTAAGGGTATCAAAAGGGAAACTGCAATTTGTAGAACCAGAGGTAAAATATCTTAGACACTTAATAAATAAAGGTAGCTGGAAACTCAACCATGAGAGAATTGCAGGAATTTTATCCCTTCTCTCTCCGTCTTCAAAGAGGGAGATCAGAAAACTACTTGGATTATTGAAATATTACAGATTATGGATTGAGGGGTACACACAGGCAGTAAAATTTGTGTATGAAAAATTGACAGAGGGAAATTATATAAAATGGACCAAGGAAGATATTGTTAAATTAAAAGAGGTGAAGTTAAAACTAGCCTAAGTACCAGCTTTAAGCTTACCCTTGTTAGAAAAATCCTTTATCATTTATACATAAATATAGAAAATAAAGTAGCTCATAAAATTTTGATTCAGGAGTCAGGAAGAGTGAAAAAAACCCAAACTAGTAGCTTATACATCAAAGATGTTAGACCCAGTAAGCCACAGCTAGCCAGTATGTATTTAAGCTATAACAGCTACTGCAATCCTAGTAAAAGAAAGTTGTAAGCTTACTTTTGGAAGTAAACTAGTTGTGTGTACACGTCTGAGGTGTGTTGAATCAAAGAAAAGAGAAAAAGATAAGGAAAGAAAAAGAAAGTTAGACGAGAAGAAAGAGAGAAGTTGAAGCAGGGGGGTGGTTAGCAGACTCTGGTATGTTGAAGTGTGAAGACGCCTTGGTGCTAGAAGAGAGCAGAAGTGTGAATGCGGTTTTTTGTTTGCATGAAAGGCAGGAAAGTGTCCTAACACACGGTTGTTAGGAGGTTATTCAATGCCGAACTGAGGTCCAGAAAGGGTTTAGCAGAACGGGCCCTCCTTGAAGGGAAAAGAGGAGAAGTGGACTAGAGAAAGGAAAAGAATGTCAGGAGCACCTGGGGACGCCAGGTTTGGGGTTATCAATGTTGGTAGGTGTCTGACCGCTCCCTACGAGCGGCGGGGTCTCGGGGGCTGCGGCAGGCACCGATCCATGGAGGTGACCCGGTGGCGGTGCTGGCAGCAGGGGACACACGGGTTTGCCGGGCAGGAGCAGGCTGGCTCCGTGGCGGAACTGCCGGGGGGGCTCCCAGGCTGCCGGGGTCCCGAGTCGAGGATGGCAGCGTCGGCCCCGGTAAGTGGGCCGAGAGAGAGAAGGAAAGAGAAAGAGAGAGAGGGCAAAAGGGACCCAAGGCTGCCCCCAGGGTCCCCATGCCCGTGGCTGCTCTCCCCTGCTCCGGCCCCGCAGCGAAGTGGCAGCACCGGGGGAAGAACAGCATTGACAGCAAGGCCGTGAAAAGAGCGGGAGGGGGGCTAGCACTAAAAGATAAAATCAAAGCAGAGATTGCTGACTCTCCAAACCTCACAAAGTGGTTTCTTTTTTAAAGTAAGGGGGTTTTTTTCCGTTTTGTTTGCTGTTAAAAAGAGGAGGCATTTGTTCTGAAAAGTGGGTTTGTCAGACTAAAAGAGTTAAATGCTGCCCAAAAAGTAAAAAGCCATAGATGTGATTCATCTCGTGTTAAAATTAGCCTGGCCTTTCTTATTTAACTAACTGTAACTCACAGAAAGAAGAATTTGCCTCTGCAGCTATTAGCACAGCTGGGTACAAAAAGAAGAGGCTGCTGTGGAGAAAGCTTTTAGCTAAACCCAGAAAGTTTGGAAGAAAAGTGAATGGTAAAAGTTAATGCAGTATTGTTTTTCTTTTATTACTATGCTATTAAGAAGTCCTTTCCAGGTACTACTGAAGTAACAATCAGAAACATGGAAAGAGGGTGAATTCATGCCAGCAGAATCAAAGGACTTGTGAAGGAACCTGAGGAATGGACTATCACGTTTAAACCAGGTGATACCAAACTGACTTTCCAATGGGGACTGAGTGGTAATAGTTTGGAAAAACCCAAATGATCCAAGGAATGTACAAAGAATAACACCTAATTAAGAAATACAGCAACTCTTATATCACTGGTTTCAAGCACTGCCTGAATAAAACATCTCCTTGGGGGAGGAATACTCCAGATAGAAGGATCAAGATTGTTTTTGTATTCTGACCTTAGCCTGTGAATTGTACAGGGGAGAAGGGGAATTACCATTTCCATCAGTACCATGCTGTAAACTTTGATGCTAGCTGGGTTATAAGTAAATGCTTGAATTGTGAGAATAATTAGCATTGTACTTCACAAAATTTATGCTCTTGTTGCAAGAAGTGTTAAAATAATAATTTTGTTTTGTAGATGGGAATTATTAGTGCCTGTTGAATGAGAGATACCTGAGGAACGGTGGGAAACCACAGTCAAATGGTGTCAAAAATGATTTCCCTGGAAATTAGCTAAGAGTAAGTGACAAGGAAATAGAGGGCAAGACCAGATTGGCCTCTGTATTTCACCACCGAGAAGATCAAATACACCTGCTGTGGGTTGCAACCTCACAGGCATGGCAGACGGGAGTATAAGGCATACTGGAGCTCTGTTATTCCTGTTTCTGGCACTCATTTGTTCTCTTTTCCCTTTCGGGATACCAGCAAGATTGTGTCACAAATGCTGCAGAAAGCATCACGTGGAAAGAAACCAAAGTACCTCTTTTATTACACATACCTATGTCAACAGCCACTGTTATAACCCATCCAAATTAAGAACCTGTAGGCAAAATGGAGTAAATTATTGGATTACAAGAAACTTAGGAAAAAGTGATAATAGATTTGGAATTGAATGTCCAAAAGGAGAGAGATGGATTTGTTTTACATTTAATCTTGAAGATACGGTTCGAGATTTGGTAAAAAAACAAATAATAAAGGAAAAGGTAAAACCAGCACAGCAACTTAACTCTGTATTGACCCCAAATTATCTATTGAGTCATATTACAAGACTCCAAGCAGTTATAGAAATGGTAGCAAATGGAGCTGCCCAGGCATTGGAGTTAATATCAAGTCAGCAAAGCCAAACAAAACCTGTAGTGTATCAGAATGGTTGGCTTTGGACTATTTATTGGCTAAAGAAGGGGGTGTTTGTGGAAAGTTTAATATATCAGATTGTAGAAAATTGATGACCACAGGAAAGTTATTCCAGAAAAAGCAAAAGAAATCAAAGGAAAAAAAATACATATAATAACCCAGGTACCAGTACAAAAATTAGAAAACAATGTTAAAACCTAGCTGGTGATGTAATATATTAGAAGAAATTAAGATTTTTGATTTTATGTGTTACAACTGTTTTTATATTTCTTCCTTGAGTAGTCCCCTGTTTTATTTTGCCAGCATAGTCCAGAAGGTGCAAGTAGACAAGAAATATTGCTCAAGCCAAATGATTTAAAAAGAACAGAGTGGGGATTGTGAAAAATGTGTATTTTATGATTGGCTTTTTGCAAATATTAAAATGAATATTATATGTGTTGTGTTAGAAAGTAATGCTGTGTTAATTTTCTCAAGTAGTGTGTTCAATATAGTTCTAGGTTATAACAAAATGTTAAAGTAGAAGCTACGCTATGTAGGATACTTTTTTTTCTAAAGAAAGGACTTGCAGTGAGATAGCAGCCACAGGACACCTGAATCTTTCAGAGAAAAAGAATTTATTGCTCCATTATCAGGAGAAATGAACTTCTTCCCTCCTTGCTTGGGCAGGACGCTGTGTCAGGATTCAGAGGAAGAAGCTGACACTGCCCAGACAGAATCCTGTGTTTGAATGGAATTTATGCATCATGGATGAGGTGCATGAATATGCAACAGGCTGTTGCTTTTAAGGGTTAATCCTCTGTTAACGTGGGTCCTTTTTAGGGCTTATTTTGCCCAGAAAAGGTACCCGGACTGTCTGTAACTCTTTGTTTCTATTGTCTCACATTGTCCTAATCCTAATTGTCCAAATTGTTAATACCCTAATTGTATTACTATTTTTATAACCATTTTATAATGATTAAACTTTTAAAATTTTAAAAACGAGTGATTGGTGTTTTTCACATACTACGAGCTGGGGGAGGACACCATCCGCCAGGCCTTCGCCCCCTTCGGGCCCATCAAGAGCATCGACATGTCCTGGGACTCGGTCACCATGAAGCACAAGGTGGGACGGGGCTGCCGGGAGGTTCCCTGCCTGCGGCACGGGGTGCAACTGGAGGAGCTTTAAGGTCCCGTCCCGGCCAAACCCTTGTGGGATTGCCTGGGTCTGGCAAAGAGGAGGTGAACTGTCCTGGGAAGGGGTGGAATTCCTTGGGGGCAGCGAGAGCTGGTGGTGCTGATGCCCCAGTGGTGAGGCCTTTTGGGGTCTTCTGCAAGGACATTTCTTTCAGCCGTGTGTCCTAAACACAAAAGAAGCGGCTTTGCAGAATTCTGGAAGGAATCCTTCCCTGTGAGGGTGGGGAGGCCCTGGCACAGGTTGCCCAGAGAATTTGTGGATCCACCCCATCCCTGGAAGCGTCCAAGGTCAGGCTGGATGGGATTTGGAGCAACCTGGTCTAGTGGAAGGTGTGGAACTGCATGGGCTCTAAGGTCCCTACAACCCAAACCTTTCCATGATTCCATGATTCCCATCCCTCAGGGAACATCCTCCTCTCTTCAAGGCTTTCCAGATGCAGCCAGGAGAGGAAAGGGCCTCTATCCCTGTGAAGAACAGGCTCCTTTTAGCACTGGGGGTGAATGTTTGCAGCTCCCTGATCTGCTTAGGGCAGGATTCTGTGGTGGGAGCTGGGGGTGTGTGGGGTGAAGTGCATGGAATCAGAATGCACAGCATCTCTGAGCTCGGGGGCACCCACAGCACCTCTGAGCTCAGGAGCACCCACAGCACCTCTGAGCTGTCCCACAGCACGTCTGAGCTCACCCACAGCACCTCTGAGCTAACAGGCACCCACAGCACGTCTGAGCTCACCCACAGCACCTCTGAGCTAACAGGCACCCACAGCACGTCTGAGCTCTCCCACAGCACCTTTGAGCTCACAGGCACCCACAGCACCTCTGAGCTCAGCAACACCCACTGGATCTTTGAGCTCTCTCACAGCACCTCTGAGCTCAGCAACACCCACAGGATCTTTGAGCTCTCTCACAGCACCTCTGAGCTCACTCACAGCACCTCTGAGCTCTCTCACAGCACCTCTGAGCTTGGGGCACTCAGGGGCACCTGCAGATTCCTCTGAGCTCGGGGGACTCAGGGAACACCTGGCCTCACTCTTCAGGATTGATTTACATGGGCCTGGAGTGCCAGGACAAGGGAATGGCTTCCCATTGCCAAGGGGGCAGGGTTAGGTGGGATTTTGGGAAGGAATCCTTCCCAGTATTCCATATAATCATATCCTATAATATCCCAATAATGAGGGTTTTTAGGGCACTCTGAAGCTGTGGCTGCCCCATCCCAAGGCTGGGCAGGACTTGGAGCCCCCTGGGATGGTGGGAGGTGTCCCTGCCCATGGCAGGGGTGGGACAGGATGGGCTCTTGGTCCCTCCATCCCAAACCATCCTGGCATTCCCTGATCTTCCCCGAGTGCCTTGGAGGGCTCAGAGCAGGCCCTGGTGAGGAGTCTCTGACTGAGCTCTGGTGTCACTGGATCCAACCCCAGTGGCCTTTGGGCTGGAAGGGTGGGACTGGCACAGGCCAGGCCAGTCTGTCCCGAGAACCAAGTTCACCTTTGCCCCACTACATCCCATAGAGGGGTGAGTCCTGTGCAGAATCCCAGAGGAGCCCCCAGTCTGGGTGACAGGGTGGGCCTTGGCTGGACTCAGTGGTCTTGGAGGTCTTTTCCCACCTGAATTGATTCTGTGAACCCCTGAGGTGCTGATCAAACAGAAGTTCATGGGAATTGCAGTGAGGAAGAGGACAAGAATGAGGGGTAGAAAAAGAACATTAAACAGAACAATGGATTCACGGATTTTTGTGGGGGCTGTCAGAGGAGACTTGGTGATCTTGCCTGGGCACGTCCAGTTTGTTCCTTTGCTGGAGTCTCCTGGCAGATTTCCTGAGCTTTGACAGGGAACCTAAGGCATTTCTTCCCCATTTGCTGATAGGGACAATGCTGACAGCATTCCCAGGGAATGAGGCTTCCCTCCTCTTCCCAAGGGTGCCTGAAGTTAAACACACCTTGGGGCTCCTGTCCCAGCAGCCACAACCACCTCAGTCCATGGGACAGCCTGGCTTGGGAAAAGCTGAGCAGAGCTAAATAGTCTCATTTAAGGTTTAAAAAATTTAAAACCCCCAAAAACCAAAACTTGCAAGTCTTTTTTAATATAATGCTCCATCCCAAGCTGTTTGGGATTCTGAGCCTACAAGTGCCCTTGGCTTGGGCTGTGAGGAGCAGCCACAGGAAATGTGTTCATGTGGAGCCTGGAATGGGATGGGGCAGAGCCTGGAATGCCCCAGGTGTGCCAGGGCCAGGTGCACAGAGCAGCCTGCCCAGAGGGGAGTGGAATTCCTGTCCTTGAAGGCACCAGAGGCCACCTGGACGTGGCCCTGGAGCTCAGGCCAGGTGATCTGAGAGCCCGAGGGGCTCAGTCATGGAGGGGCTGGGTGCAGGTGTGTCACCCATGTCACCCACCTGTGTGTCCTGTTGGGGGCACCTGGGGAATCCTTTACTGGGAGGGGAGGAAAGGAACACAAAGAGAATTGTGACAGAATTGTTGAGGAAAAGCCAACAATACCTGTGTGGTGTTTTCGGGGTCCCCTGTCGAAGGCGAGGAAAATGATGAATCTGACTCCATGTTCTTAGAAGGCTAATTTATTATTTTATGATATTATGTTATCAAAGAATACTAAACTAAACTATACTAAAGAATACAGAAAGGATACAGACAGAAAACTGGAAAGACACCAATGAAATCTCGTGACTCTCCCCAGAGTCTCGACACAGTTTGACCATGATTGGTCATTAAGTAAAAACAATTCACATGAAGCCAGTGAAGCAATCACCTACACATTCCAAAGCAGCAAAACACAGGAGAAGCAAATCAGATAAATTATTGTTTACAGTTTCTCTGAGGCTGCTCAGCTTCCCAGGAGAGAAATCCTGGCGAAGGGATTTTTCCAGAAAACGTGCCAGTGACATACCTGGATGGCAGCAGCACAGGGAAGATGAGAGTGGTGCCCAAGGCTCGTTGTGCTTCCAGGAGTGCCCCAGGAAATGGCACACAGCATTCCCAGCCAGGGGAATTCTGATCCAGGGGCCAGCAGCACACAGGCCTGGAAACTTTCTGCCACATTTCTCTTCACAGAGAAAAGCAAGGCACAAATCTTCCCAAGAATATTTCTGAGTTTCACATTCTGTGAACATCAGAGAAAGGAAAAACAATTCTTATCATTTGTTGTGCCGAAGTGGAATGCAGTGTGGGGATTGTTTACCCAGAGTGATGGTGTTTTGTTTCCTTGGCCTGTCAGCCCCAGGTGTGTGTGTGTGTCCTGGACTGCCTGGACAGTCACAAGGGAGGGTCAGGAGATGAGTGCAGAGAGCAGTTGTGTGCAGAGTGAGTGCTTGGCAGATTCACTTTAGATGGAATGTAACATAGTATAATAAAGTAATTAATTAGCCTTCTAGTAAGATGAAGTCCTCCTCATCATTCCTCCTTCACCGGGTTGCCAGGCAGCAATAGGAACTCTGTGATTATCCCTGAGAGGCTGAGCCTGCAGCCCTCTGGAGGGTGCCTGTGTGCCAGTGTTCACAGGGGTCCCAGGATGAGGGAAGAGATGAGAATCTGACTCCATGTTTCAGAAGGCTGATTTGTTATTTTATGATATATATTATATTAAAACTATACTAAAAGGATAGAAGAAAGGATTTCATCAGAAGGCTTGAAAGGAATAGGAAAGGAATGATAATAAAATCTTGTGACTGGCCAGAGACTCTGAGACAGCTGGACTTTGATTGGCCATTAATTTAAAACAACCACATGAGACCAATCAAAGATCTACCTGAGACAAACACTACATGAGACCAATCAAAGATGCACCATTCCACAGCAGCAGATAATTATTGGTTACATTTCATTTCTGAGGCCTCTCAGCTTCTCATTCTAGCGAAAGGATTTTTCATAAAATATCATGGCTGCAGTGCCTGCAGTGGGGTTTGGGGTTTGGGGTTTTGGTGCTGGGCTGTGCCCCGTGCGCGTCTCCAGCCTTCACCCCCTCCTCTCCTCCCTCCCTGCAGTCCACGGTGATGGTGCTGCGAACATGGTGAATCCCAAGGACATCGATGACGCCAGTCGACCTGACTGACGGAGGAGTGTGGCAAGCAGGCGGGCAGGAAGGTGGTGGCCGAGGTCTACGACTCAGCATGAACTGCACCCTGCACCCCGGAGCTGGGGATGGGCCTGGATCTGACCCTGGGGCTGGAGATATCCCTGGCCTGATAGTGATCCTGGGCCCTGGAATAGACAGAGCAGGAGACTTTTTCTCCTTTTAATGCCTTTATTAGTAGTGATCAGCTCAAGGTTGAGACCCTCAACAGATCTGCAGTTACTGTCACCTCTTCCAGAGTGACTTAGACAAAGGGGAGACTAGGCACAGCTTCGTCCCCTAAAAGCAGCCCTGGGAACCCAATCCCCATAGTAGCCTCTTGGGCATGATTGAAATGTTACATTATGCTTTTCTCACTCTCTCCCCCTGGTTTAGGATGATTTTCGTGGTCAGGGTGAGGGGCCACGAAAGTTTTCAGCATCTCTGCAGGCTCAGCACTCTGTTCCTCAAGTCCAGACATCACTCCAATTTCCCAACTCTGTATTGGCTCGTTGTTTTGGGGGTCTTTTCAGTAAGTTTGGAGTAGTAGCTTCTCATGGCATGCTGGTCCTGAGGTTATTTCGTATGCCCCCCTCCCACGTCTCGTCCTTTCTCTTCATTGTCTGGGGAGGTCCCCTCCCTTCACTGTCTCGGGAGAAGAGCCATTAACTTAGCCCTAGCCAGGGCCTTTACTGATACAAAAAAGAACCATTAACGACAACGACTTGTAATTATCATAACAAACAGGTAGCGCTTTAGCAGCAACAGTGGTCTGACTAGTTTTTGTAACCTTTTTCTCACAAAAAAAAAATTGGCATATTTTTTGTTTATAACAGGCCTGGATCTGATCCTGGGGCTGGGATGGGCCTGGGACTGAGCCTGGGCCTGGGTCTGACTCTGATCCTGGGGCTGGGACAGGTCTGGAGCTGGGGATGGGCCTGGGGATGGGCCTGGATCTGATCCTGGGGCTGGGGATGGGCCTGGATCTGGGGATGGGCCCAACTCTGATCCCAGAGCCTTGATCCAGGAAATGGGCCCAGCTCTGATCCTGGGGCTGGGCCTGGGCTCTGCTCTGATCCTGGGCCTGGGGATGGGCCAAGCTCTGCTCCTGGGGCTTGGCTGAGCTTGGCTTCTGGGAATCGGTTTATCTGTGATCCTAGAGCCTGGTTGAGCTCAGATCCAGGGAATTGGCCAAGCTTGGATCCAGGGAATCAGCCCAGCTCTGATCCCAGGGCTTGACCAAGCTTTGATCCAAGGAATCGGCCCAGCTCTGATCCAAGGAATTGGCCAAGCTTGGATCAAGGAACTCAGTCCAGATCTGTCCAAGGAATTGGCCATGCTCAGATCCAGGGACTCAGCCCAGCTCTGTCCAAGGAATTGGCCAAGCTTGGATCCAGGGAATCAGCCCAGCTCTGTCCAAGGAATTGGCCGAGCTTGGATCCAGGGAATTGGCCCAGCTCTGTCCAAGGAATTGGCCGAGCTCAGATCCAGGGAATCAGCCCAGCTCTGTCCAAGGGTTCTGCCCTGCCCCCTCTGTGGGGTTTTTGTAGCCGTGTGTAAAGGACATTCCAGGACATTCCAGGGCGGGCACAGGGATCTGGTGTCTGGGGAGTTGAGATAAAAATGCAGAGAAAGCTGGTGTCACTTGTGTGTGTGTGTTACAGGGCTGGCACCACCTTGGCCTGCCTGGCACGGGGCTGGCACTGCTCTGGCACAGGGCTGGCACTGCACTGGCACCTTCTTGGCCCGGCCTGGCACTGCTGTGGCACTACACTGGCGCCTCCTCAGCCCAGTTTGGCACCTCCTTGGCCCATGCTGGCACAGGGCTGGCACTGCACTGGCACCCGGGGGAGCAGAGCTGCCCTCAGGAGGTGCTGTGGGTGCCCCTGCCCAGCCCCAGCTCCCTCAGGCACACCGGGGTCAGTTCCCTGGGGGGCAGGAGGGGCCCTTCCCCTCCGGGATGGGCTCCAGGGGGTTGGGATGGAGCCAAGGGGGACCCTGGGGAGGGGGAGTCACCCCTGGGGGCTCCTGTGCTGGGAGGGGGAGTCACCCCTGGGGGCTCCTGTGCTGGCACTGGGGGAACTGGGGGTGCTGGGAGGGAGCCCCGATCCAGAGAACTGAGCTGAGCCTGTACTCAGGAATCCCACAGGACTGGGACCCAGCTGGAGGAAATGGTCCTGTTACTCCAGAAATGCAGATCTGAGCAGAGTGACCTCCAGGGAACTGCAGCCGGGAATTCGGGAATTCTGAGCCTGGCCTCCCTCCGGGGGTTGCTGCCAGGCCTGGGGATGTCCTGGAGCTGAGCTGGGACATTCACCCGGGGCTGGAACGGCTCAGCCTGGAGCGCAGCCAGCAGCTGTGTCCTCAGCTGGCATGGTGGGAGGCTGGGACGCCGTGTCTAAAACAGCTGGGATTTTGGGATATTGGGATTTGGGGATGCTGTGCCTACAGCACCTGGGATTTTGGGATATAGGGATTTTGGGATATAGGGATTTGGGGATGTTGTGCCTACAGCACCTGGGATTTTGGGATATTGGAGTTTTGGGATGCTGTGCCTGCAGTAGCTGGGGTTTGGGGGTGCAGGGTTTTGGGATGCAGGGTTTGGGGATCTGTGTCTATAGCAGCTGAGATTTTGGGATATAGGGATTTTGGGATATAGCGATTTTGGGATGCTGTGCCTACAGCAGCTGGGGTTTTGGGATGCTGTGCTTACAGCAGTTGGGATTTTGGGATATAGGAATTTTGGAATGCAGCAGCTGGGATTTGGGGATGCAGGGATTTGGGGATGCTGTGCCTACAGCAGCTGGGATTTGGGGATGCAGGGATATTGGGATGCTGGGACTTGGAGATGTTGTGCTACAGCAGCTGAGGTTTGGGATGGAGGGATTTGTGGATGCCATGTCTACAGCAGCTGGGATTTTGGGATATAGGGATTTTGGGATATAGGGATTTTGGGATGCTGTGTCTGCCGCAGCTGGGATTTGGGGATGCAGAGATTTGGGAATACTGGAATATAGGGATGCGGGAATTTTGGAGGTGCTGTGCCTACAGCAGCTGGGGTTTTGGGATACTGGGATGTTGGGATGCTGGGGTTTTGGGTTGCAAGGACTTGGGGATGCAGGGATTTGGGGATGTTGTGCCTACAGCTGCTAGGATTTGGGGATGCAGGGATTTGGGGATGCTGTGCCTACAGCAGCCAGGATTTTGGTATGCAGGGATTTTGGGATGCTGGGTTATAGGGATGCTGGGGTTTTGTGATGCAGGGATTTTGGGATGCTGTGCCTACAGCAGCTTTGCTGCTGTCTTTGGCAGCCCCAGGCTTTCGGGGCTAACTGCACAAATCACTGAGCAGCTCTGCTTGGGGCCACCTGTCAAAGGAGGCTCTCGTGTTTAGGGAAGACATCCCAAAAATGCAGGGGGTAAGCACAGAAGAAACAGTGCACCCACCGGGCAGCGCTGCTCACACCAGCACGGGACAGCCTGTCCTGCTCGCCCATCAGGGCGGGCCATTGATGCCAAACCACCCCAAACCACCTGTCTGGGACCTGCAGAAATCACACAGGGAAGCAACCAAACCCTTCTGGCAGTGGAAGCACTGAGAGCTTGGAGCTCTTGTCACAAGGACCCATCAAATACATTTATGGACCAGATCCATATCGATGTTGTCCTTCTGTCCCAGGGAAGCTGTGGCTGCCCCATCCCTGGCCGTGTCCAAGCCCAGACTGGGCAGGGCCTGGAGCAGCCTGGCCCAGGGGAAGATGTCCCTGCCCATGGCAGGGCTGGCACCGGACGGGCTTTAAGGTCGCTCCATCCCAAACCATTGCAGAGCCCCCGGGGCCGGGATGGGGCGGGGCGGGCGCTGGGCAGCGCCAGCAGCTCGTGCTGCCGCCTGCTGTTGGCACCCGGAACTGCAGCTGGGGGCGGCGCATGCGCAGTGATGCTGATTTCCCGCGCTCACTACTGCCCTCCGGTGGACAATTCCTGAACTACAACTCCAGGTGATTAGCGGGTAAAGAGGGAAAATCCCTGATTTGAAAGAAAAAGGAGTTTCCTGAGCAAAACACCAGGGTTTTTTTTCCATAAATAAATGTGTGGTGCTTCCTCTGTTCCCATTTCTCTATTTTATTTTTCATCCTTCTTCATTTTGTTTGTTTTTCTTTTTCTCCTCCCAGTGCTTCTTCTATAGCGTTACCTCAAATCAGGAAGTTTGGAACTGGCCCCAAACTGAATATTAATCCTTTTTAAATTGCACTGAGCAGACCCTCCCAGCTCCCTCAGCCCTTCCTGGTGCTCCAGACCATTCCCCAACTCCATCCCTTCCCAAGACATGCTGCAGCCCCTCCAGGTCCTGTGTGAGGAGCTGCAGTGAACGAGGAAAAAGGGAGGAACATTTGACAAGGGCCTCTTTGACGATCAAGGTTTGAAAAAGAAAGCTTTAAATTTCCTCTAAGGAAAACTCCAGGATGGGCTTTATTTTAGACAATGAGGCATCCTGCAGGAGAGGCATTAAAAGATCTGTAGTGGATACATCAGGTGAGCCAGCAGCAAATTTTGATAAACTTTTGATAGACCAGGCAAGCAAGGATCAAATTTCTGATAAACATTTGATACACTAGGTGAGCAAGGATCATGTGTTCGATACATGTTTTATACCCCAGGTGAGCAAGCAGCAATTTATTGCTACATCAGGCGAGGCAGCCAAGGAGCGTCAGCAGGTGGCCGTGACATTGCCACTCCCAAACTCCTGTATGGGGAAATAACCAAGTGTCCCCAGGGGCTGCCCAATCTCTGCTGCCCGTGCTGTCCTGCACTGTTCTGGCTGCTCCAGCCCCCCTTGTGCTGGTCCTGCTGCCCTGGAACTGCTCCCTCGCTGGGCAGCTCTCGGAGGGGCTTCTCCTGGTTGGACGCCTTGTTACAGTGACCATGGTGGCCACAGTGGCAATAATGGCCACAGTGACCACAAGGGTAACAATGGCCACAGTGACCACAGTGGACAAAGTGACCATAGTGGCCATAATGGCCTCGGTAGCCTTGGTGCCCTCATTTCTCTGGTACTCCTGGAGGCCTTTATGATCAAGGTGGCCACAGTGGCCTCCAAGACCACTGTGACCTTGGTGGCCTTGTGGCTCAGAGGGTTCCAAGGGTCACTGCCACGGCCATGGTGGTCAGGAAAAGCCCCCCAAGGTGGGGAGAGTTCCTGGGGAGGCTCCCACCTGTGGAGACAAAGAGAGGGGTCAGGAGGGCCATGGGGAGAGGGACAGGGGTGATGGGGGGTCCTGGGAGTGTGGGATGTCAGAGGGCGCCATAATGAGGTCCCTTTCCCCTGTGCCCAACCATGGGTGGCCTTGTCCTCCCCACCCCTGTGGGTGTCCCCAGCACTGGATGTCCCTGTCCCCCTCACCTAGCACTGGGTGTCCCCATCCCCTGTGCCCGGCAGTGGCTGTCCCTGTCCTTGTCCCCAGCTCTGGGTGTCCTGCCTCCCCCCACAGTGGGTGTCCCTGTCCCCTCTGGGCCATGGGTGTCCCCAGCACTTTGGGTCCTTGTCCCCAGCCCTCACTGAGTGTCCCCATCCCCCCGGTTGTTCCCATGATGTCACCTCGCAGCCACTCGCAGTTGTAGTTGCTGAAGTTCCCGGTGGAGCGAAGCTCAATCTGCACCTTCTTCCCTTCCCTGGTGACTTTGGTGACCTCAAAGGTCTCGAAGGGTGGGATCAGCACCTCCTTCTCGCTTGGATTGAAGGAGAATTTCTGGATGTCTGCTCCATGGCAGATGTGCATCTCAAACATCGTGACGTTCCCATAACCCTGGGCCGCCGTTTTGTCCAGGGACAACGAAGTGAATTGACCAAAGCGGACTTTATCACCAGCTGTCACATTGAACTGGATTGTCCTCACCCCACGGAACACATCTGGACACTCATCAGGGCGTCTCAGCTTCTGGAGGGCCTGGGTCAGCAGGAAATGCAGCGTTTTGAAGCGGAAGTTGTCCCGGTATTCCTGGCGGGAGCGCCCGGCCTGGCGCACGGCCGGGTTGAGCTGCTTGTGCACGTCCGGCATCGTGTAGGCCATGAGGGCGATGGCCTGGGCTGGGGACAGAGGGGATGAAGAGGAGCCCCGCTTCCGCCACTCGGCCGTGGCCTTCACCCAGGCCTGGGAAAACTCCTTGTTCTCCTGGAACTCGGAAGCGTTGAGGGCCGGCAAGGCCTCAGTCATGGCAGGGCCACAGTTGAGGTACTGGTCATCAAAGGAGTTCTGGGCCATGTCCAGGGGCACCACCTTGATGGCCGCAGTGGCCACGGTCATTGCCAGCAGTGCCAGGGTCTGAGCCAGGGGGGCCATGGCAGGGAGAGGCCACAGTGGCCACTGTGGGACACTGGGGGACACAGAGGGGACACAGAGGACAGACTGTGTGACACAAGGAGGACACTGGGGGACACCAGGGGATGCTGAGGGGACACTGATGGGCACCAGGGGACACTGATGGGACACAGGGGACACTGAGGGACATGGTGGGACATAGGGAGGCTTCCTTGGGGAGGGGCTGTGGAGGGACAGTGGGGTCAGCCCAGGGAGGGGAGGCAGCCCTGGCCAGGAGACCCCAGGATGTTTCTCCTGGGACCCTGTTCCCAAATCCTGGGGTCACTCCTGATGGCCCTGGTGTCTTCCAGTCCCCCCCCGGGACCCCAATCCCACTCCCACAGTTTTGAGTCATTCCCCTGGGGTCCCCTCAGCCCCCCCAGGACCCCAACCCAAATCTGGGGTCACTCCCTGACACCCTGTGTGTCCCTCTCAACCCACCCCCAGACCCCAATCCCACTCCCAGTCTGGTGTCCCCTTTGGGGTTGTTGGACATTATACACCCCAGGACCCCAACCCAAATCCCAGGATCACCCCCTGCCCCCTGCAGTGTCCTCCAGCCCTCCCATGGCCCAGTCACACTCCCAGTTCCCCCCTGCTGCCCCCAGGACTCAGTGAACCCCAGTCCCATGTCCCCCAGTGTCCCCCAGCTTCTGCCAGGAGTCCAACCCCACATCACTTTCACCCCCAGGGTCCCCCCAGTGTCCCCCAGGGCCCCAGTCCTGATGCCAAGGTCCCCTCTCCCCCATCCATGTGTCCCCTGGAGTCCCCCCAGCCCCTGATACCAAAATCAGCTGGAGTGAACTCCCTGATGGAAGTGCAGGTATCAGAAAGCCGGAATTCTTTATCAGCTCAGACTCACAGAGGATCTCTCCTGGTCCTGCAGCTCGGGGGGACTTTGCCACTTCTATCCACTGTAATTATAAATATTTATTAAAATGGGCTTCTTAGCTAATACAAAACCAGCACTTTTCCTGTAAATAAGTGCCATGGCTCCGCCTCTCTCTTCTTTTATTTTTCTGGAGAATTCCTAGGAAGTCAGCTGGCGGTCATTTTCACTAATTGCCCCCATATTCCAGATGACATCGCCCGAAATTCCTCTTTTGGCAGGCGCTGCTCCTTCTGTGTTACAAAACTTGTCAAAAACCCCTCCAGAGTTCCCCATTTTCTCTTTCTCCACCACTTTGAGCCGTGTTTATTGTCCTGTGTAAATACTTTTACATCCTTTTATCATTTTTTGCCAGTCAGACTTCAAGCTCTACCCAGCACCTTCAGCATGTGAGGAAAAGCCACACTGTGAAAAGCCAAGGGTCCACAAAGCAGTCTTGAAACTTGGTTTGAATAAAGGGACAGAGTTTCCACAGCCATATCCCTGTGGGGTTTCTTTCTCGAGGTTTTGGAGAGTGCAGCCTCCTTTTATCCCAAACTCCTGGCCGCACATTGCCCTCTCCCTTTCCCCACTTGCTGAGGTATAGGAAGGTGCAGCTGTCCCAAAGCACCTACCCCACATCCCCCTTGAAGCTGTCATTTTCTCCCAAGTTCGGAAGTTCAGGCTGTCTGGGTTATGGAATAGACTGTGTGGGGACGCATTTCTCTTATTGCCTGAATGGTCAGGACTTCCAAATTTCTGGTCAAACCGCCAGGGTTCTGTGACAAACTTCATGTCTTCTCATGCACAGATGTCAAGAACCATTTTGAAGACACTGACAACAATTTCTCCTACAGACCCCTGTCATGGTTTGACGCTGGCGCAGTGCCAGTGCCCCCATGAAAATACCTTCTCCCTGGTGTCTGCTGTGAGATGTGACCAGGAATAAGCAAAGCAGGCTCCCACTTAGAAATAAAGAAAGGAAAACTTTATTAACTAAACTACAAGTAAAAAGGAACACACATGGAATATGAAAACCTTCCAAAAACATTTTCTCCTCCCCCCACCAAATTCCAATACATCCATCCCTCAGATCACCAACTCTTGTTCCATCACCACCCTTTAGGTAATCAATTCTCAGGTCATCAAGAGGAGAGGAGTCCTTCTTGTGCCATAGGCTTCCCCTGGAAACACAGTTGATACCTCTTGTGTTTCCTGTCACAACGTGGCACCGCCCGGAGAACATTTGCCATCATGACATCTTCCTTCCATGCCCAGTGCTCTCACCACTGCGCATGGACCAGGGCTGCTTCTAGGGTTTTCCTTTTAAGGATGCTTTGTCCAGTTCCAAAAAAGAGCACAGTCTCTCACTTTTGGGACAGCTGTCCCCCCCAAATTTCACCCCCCCGGGGCCGAGGGGTCTCAAAAACAGAGATCTTCTCCACTGAAGAGCGAGGGCACCAACCACCACCCTCCTCACCTGTTGTGTCTGTTCATGCACTCCCATAACATCACTGCACTCTCTCGGCTCCAAGCCATTGCCTTCCCCTGAATGCAGTCTCTGTGTCACAGGGAAAAAAAAAATTGTTGCATCCATGGCTATACAAGAAAAATCCAGCCAAAAGGCCACTCCATCATCTCCTCCCACCTAAGATTCTTCTCCAGTTCCCTCGTGGCCCATTTCCTCTTATCTCATCTCTTATCTCTCTTCTCATTCAGCTCCAGGAGGATCAGCATTTGTAAGGTTTCCATCATGCAAGAAAAGGGTTAAAAATCTCAGTTTCTGCCTGTCCAGAGCTCTGTCCAAGCCCCGGGCCTACCTCACCCAGCCACATGGCTGCCCCTCCCCCACCCAGCTGGGAGCTGGGCAAGGGAGGTCCGACCTGTTTCCCTTGCCGGAACCAAGAGAGCTTACCACGGGAGTGCTCTGCTTTTTAACCCCTGTGTTCTCAGAGGCGTATCCAATGTCCCAATGGCCACGCCAGGTGCCAATATTAAAATCTGAGCACCCATTGGTTTGACCACAGCATCCCAGAAAACCTATTTCCTGTCAAACCACGTCAACCCACAACACTCTGAGTCATTTTTCAAAGACATCACCTCCCACCTTTCCTATAAAATCCTTCCCTGTAATGGTGGTGATGCCCTGGCACAGGCTGCCCAGAGAAGCTGTGGCTGCCCCATCCCTGGCTATGTCCAAGCCCAGACTGGGCAGGGCCTGGAGCAGCCTGGCCCAGGGGAAGATGTCCCTGCCCATGGCAGGGCTGGCACCGGACGGGCTTTAAGGTCGCTCCATCCCAAACCATTGCAGAGCCCCTGGGGCCGGGATGGGGCGGGGCGGGCGCTGGGCAGCGCCAGCAGCTCGTGCTGCCGCCTGCTGTTGGCACCCGGAACTGCAGCTGGGGGCGGCGCATGCGCAGTGACTCTGATTTCCTGAGCTCGCTGCTGCCCTACAGTGGACAATTCCTGAACTGCAACTGCCAGAATCCCCAAATGCCAGAATGGGTCAGGCTGGAAGGACCCAGAGTGGGCACCAGGCCCAACCTCCCGGCTCAGGCAGCATCATCCCTGAGCACAGGATTGGGTCCAGAGCAACCCAGAACTGGACACAGCACTGGACAGAGCTGAACATGGCACTCCTTATGTGCCTCCCTGGGCAGGGCAGAGGGGCACAAACACTCCCTGATCTCCTGGCCGCACACTTCCCAACACCCCCTGGATGCCTCCTGGCCTCAGGCCACACAGCCAGCTCCACTGGTCACACACCAACACCACCAGGTTCTCCAGAGATGCCCCAGCAGGTCCCCACCAGCCAGTATGGGCACTGGGGACTGTCCCTTCCCAGGGACAGGACCTCAGGACCTGCCCTTGCCCTCTTGAACTTCCCAATTTCCAGCTGTTAAGGGCCCCTGAAGTACAGGATGTGGCAGGATGCTCTGCCTGGAATGGGGTCCAGGGACAATGCCGCATTTGTGGCCATTGGGGCTGCATTGAGAGGGGTCTGCTGCTGATTTTGGTGCTGAATTGAGCTAAAACCAGCCCAAATCACCAACCCCAAATTGACAACTGAGGCTGAAGCACCAGAGCTGGGCCTTGCCATTCATCAGCTGATCCTGAGAATGTCCAGTCCCCTCTTAGAAAGACATTCCCCTCCCCTATTCCAACTGGGAATGAAATGTGTGTGAGGTTCCTGCCTCGGGAAGGGGATGCTCCACAATCCTCCTTGAAGCTGAGAGAAAGAGAAATTCCCAGGGGTGTTGGTGTGGGGAATAACATTGAGCCCTGCTTAAGAATGGTCACTTTTTGCATGCTTTTTCAGATTTATTAATGGAATTGTTTTGATTGAATTTTTTAATAGAATTTGCACAATGGCCTTGGTGGCCACACTGGCCAGGGTGGCTGTGGTATCCTTGTGGCTGAGGGAGTCTTGGTGATCGTGGTGGCCACAGCTGCCGCAGTGACCACAGTGACCTTGGTGCCTTGGTGTCTTCATGGCTCAGAGGATCCTGGTGGCCACTGCCAGGGCTGCGGTGGTCAAGAGGAGTCCTCCAAGTTGGAAGGTTGCCCTGGGGATGCTCCCACCTGGGGGACAAAGTGGGGCATCAGGGGAACGATTAGGGGAGAGAGGGGGTCGGGGATGGCCATAATGGATTGTTAGGGGTGACAGGCAAGATGAGGGCCATGAAGTGACAGGTGACAGGGTGTCAGGGGGGAACACAGGGGGGTACGGGGGCCAGGGAGGTCAGGGGAGTCATTGTTAGCTTAGGGGTGACAGAGGTCAAGGGGAGTCAGGGATTGCCATGGGGGGTTTCAGGGGGTTACAGGGTTTCAGGGAGTGCCATGGGGGATCCTGGCCCACCCGTGTTCTGTACACAGGACCCATCCCCACAACACTGCCTTTATCAGAGACCTGGTTATGTTGGTACCCTGGGGCGTCCCTGTTTCTCTCCCTCTCCCTTGTCCCCTGGCACGGGTATTCCTGTCCCTGTTCCCTCCCAGAAGTGGGGGTCCCCATCCATATTTTCTGTCACAGGTGTTGCTGTCCCTGTGCCCACAATGGGTGTCCCCAGACTTGGTGTCCCCAGCCCAGGGTATCCTTGTCCCTCCACACACTGTGGGTGTCCTTGTCCCCCATCCCCAGTGAGTGTCATTGTCCCCTGTGCCTTATCATGGCTGACCCCATCCCCCCTGGCTGTCCCCTGTGTTGTTACCTCGCAGCCACTCGCAGTTGTATTTGCTGTAGGTCCCGGTGGAGTGGAGCTGGATCTGTGTCTTGTCCCCTTCCTGGGCGTATTGGGTGACCTTGAAGGTCTCAAAGGGTGGGATCAGCATGAGTTTAGATTCCGGATGTTCGGTGAAAGACTGGATTTCCACGCCATGGCACGTGCGCACCTCGAGCATTGTGCCACTGGGGCACTCGCCAATTTGTTTGCTCGGGAACGCTGGCATGAATATACCAAACCGGACGGTGTCGCCATGCTGTGCCTTGTACTGGATGTCACACCCCTTCAGGAACATGGCCTGACACTGCCCTTTCTGAGCGTCCCTCAGCGTGGCCAGGGCATCAGTCAGCAGGAAATGCAGCGTTTTGAAGTGGAAGTTGTCTCGGTATTCCTGTCGGGAATGCCCGACCACACGCAGGGCATCATTGAATTTTCTGGGGTCAGTCATTAAGAAGGCCATGATGGCGGTGGCCTGGTCTGGGGACAGAGGGGACTCAGGGGGGCCCCGACTCTGCCACTCAGCTGCAGCCTTTACCCAAACCTCAGCAAACTCCTTGTTCTGCTCAAACTCGGAGCTGTTGAGGGCTGGCAATGCTGCCTTCATGGCAGGGCCGCAGCCCCGGTACTGGTCATCAAAGGAGTCTGGGGCCATGTCCAGGGGGATCACATCGACAGCCGTGGTGGCCATGGCCATTGCCAGCAGTGCCAGGGTCTGAGCCAGGGGGGCCATGGCAGGGAGAGGCCACAGGGACCAGTGTGGACACTGGGGGACACAGAGGCGACATGGGGGAGACACGGGGAGGGTTCATCAGTGAGGGACTGGGCCGGGGAGTGGAGTCAGCCCAGGGGGAAGGGAGGCACTCCTGCCCAGCAGAGCCCTGGGCATGTCTGGGCTCCCTGATCCTGAATCCCGTGGTTACTTATCCCTCCCCAATGTCCCCCAGCCCCAGGAACCCCAGTCCCACAGTACCGTGTCCTCCTGGCCCCCCAGAAGCCCAATCCTACTCCCATGACTACAGGTCCCCTCAGCCCCTACAGGATCCCGACCCAAATCCTGGGGTCACTCCTTGAACCCCCCTGTGTCCTCCTCAGCCAATCCCCATACCCCAATCCCACTCCCCTTCCCCAATTTCTTCAGTATCACCCCAAGACCTCAACCCAAATTCTGGCATCACCCTCTGCCCCCAAAGAGTCTGCCAGCCTCCCCATGACCCCAATCCACTCTCACCATCCCGTGTCCCCCCTCATTTTCCCCCAGAGCCCCCCATGACCCCAATCCCAGACCTGTGACTCCCCCAGTGTCCCCCCAGCACCACAATCCCAATCCCTCAGTCCCGTGTCCCCCCAAGAGTCCCCCTGGAGTCCCCCCAGTCCCGATACCAAAATCAGCCGGAGTGAAACTCCCTGATGGAACTGGAGGTATCAGAAAGCCGGAATTCTTTATCAGCTCAGACTCACAGCGGATCTCTCCTGGTCCTGCAGCTCAGGGGGACTTTGCCACAGGGTCTTTATCCACTACAATTATGAATATTCATTACACTGTGTCCCTCACCTAGTACAGAAACTTCACATTTCCTATTAATAATTTGCATGGTTCAACCTCTTTCTGGAAATCCTTTTATGGTCCTAGAGAGTTCTAAAAATGAGTTTTCTCAATGTGGTTTTTACTGAGTGCCCCAATATCCCAGAAGACCTCAGCTTGAACTTTCACTTTTGGCAGACACTGCTCCTTCTGTGTTACAGAAAATGCCAAAAACCCCTCAGAGGAGTTCTCTTTATCTCTTTCTCCATAGGTTCCACCCACCTTTTCTCTGCTGTGCCTACAGTTCTACATCCTTTTATTGTTTTTTGCTCGTTCTTTTTTAAGCCCTATCCAATACCTTCAAAACAACTCAAACTTTCTGTTCTCTCTCTTATTGCACACCCCCCAAAACCCCAATCCCACAGTCCCTTGTTCCCCCAGTTCCCCCCAGTCCCAGTCCCCACAGCTCACTGAGTTGTTGCCACACCTCAGATACCAGTTGGGGTCCCCTATCAGATGCCATCCCTGCAGGCACCTTGAGCCTGGGGATGATCTCTTGGGGGAGTGCCTGGGTGACTTCCCTGGCTGTACTGGTGTGGCAGGAGAAGTTCCGGACTCCCAAAAAAGGGATCCACCAACACCAGGAGATACCTGAGCCTATGATGGTGTGGTAGCTCAGAAAAGCCATTTGCCAGTAATCCCCAGGAGTGCTACGACTTTCAATGATGCCTGGAGGTGATGGTTTTGAATTCAAAGGATTCTTTTGAATGCTCTGTAACAGACCTGACAGTTTTTTCCTACAGGCACTGAGGATCTGAGGCTGCAGACCAGTGCCCATCGCATCGATTCCCCAGAGCTTTGCTGGTGCTTTCCTCCTTTACAAATTGCAGCATCCGCTGGGGTGGGCCTGATCTGGTTATTGGGAGTTTCCTCTCACCCACCCAGCCACCCATTTATTGTGGGCTTTTAGATAAGCAGCCAATTTTCAATCTGCCCAACTCTATCCAGGCCTCACCTCTGTGGGTGAAATTCCATTCTCAGGAATTAACACCAGCATGCTTTGTTGTGAAATCTCTCATGCAGCTTTATTGCAAGTCTATTTCCCACAGGGATTTGTCAGTCCCCAAGCTGGTGGGCCCTGGATTGTGGTACGGCCACTTCTTTGGGCAGCTGGGTGGAATCAAGGAGGGACAATAATTCTTGTTTCTATTTAATTGGTGATCCCTGTGCAGTTAATTGACTTGTTTCTTTGCATATGGCTCCATGGGCATGAGCAATGCTCAAAGCAGATGCCAAGTGAGTTCCTATGCTTGTTCTTTTTGCTGCTGCCAATTCCAGAGCTCTTTGTTACCCTGCGAGCTCCTCCCTTTGTTCCACATCCCCTTGAGTCTATGGCAAGCAGAGTATATACGATAAAGCTTGGTTCCAAACTGGATTTCCTGGCCTCTTGGATGAGGAACACAGTTGCTGAGGAGTGGGACTGGGGTCCTGGGAGGTGAGAAATAAGACAGAAAATAGAAAGTTTCCGATCCCTTAATGGTACAGGAGAGAGCTTCAAGATGAGTGAGCAAGAAACAATAGAAGGATGTAAAAGTGTGGCCACAGCAGGGTAACAGTGGCTGGAGCCAGTGAAGTTACAGATAAAGGGAACTCCTGTGAGGGGTTTTGGGCAAATTCTGTAGCACAGGAGGAGCAGAGAAAGCAAAAGTTCAGGGTGAGGTCATCTGGGATATTGGGGCACTCAGTGAAAATCACACCCTGACACCCCATTTTTATGACACTCCAGGACAATAAAAATTATTTCCTAAAAGAGGCAGAGCCATACAAATTATTAATGGGAAAAATGCTAGTTTTATATTAGGTAAGAAGCCCATTGTAAGGAATATTTATAATTACAATGGATAAAGACACTGTGGTAAAGTCCCTCCCTGACTTGCAGGACCAGAAGAGATCTGCTCTGAGTCTGAGCTGATAAAGAATTTTGGCCTTCTGATACCTCCAGTTCCATCAGGGAGTTCACTCCGCCTGATTTTCGTATCAGGGGGTGTTGGACAATGGAGACTCGAGAGGGAAGATGGGCCTGAGATTGCAGAGTGGGGCATGGAGGGCTCCAAGGGGACATTGTGGGGGCAGGGGGTGACCCCTAGATTTGGGTTGGGGTCCTGGGGTGACATGAAACGGGGAATGGGACTGGAGCTGTGACTTGGGTCTGGGAGCGAGACCTGGGGGACACTGGGGCCCGTGAGGGAGTGGCTTTAGGAATTTGGGTGAAGTCCCAGAGGGGCCTGGGGTCACAAGAGGCTTGCAGAGAATTGGGAGCAGGATTGAGTTTCTGGGGAGGACTGTGGGGACATCAGAAGGGTAAACACAGGACTGGGATTGCGATTGCACTGCTGGAGGGACACTGGGGGAATCACAGGACAGGGATTGGGGTCATGAGGGAGCTGGGAGACTCCGTGGGGGCAGAGGATGATGCCTGGATTTGTGTGGAGATCCTGGGGTGACAGCAAAGAAATTGGAGACTGGAAGTGTGATTGGGGTATGGGGATGGACTGAGGGGGACAATGGGGGGGGGCTCAGGGTGTGACCCCAGGATTTGGGTCAGGATTCTGCTGGGGCTGAAGGGACTTGTAGTATGGGAGTAGGATTGGGCTTCTGGGGGCCATGGTACTGTGGGATTGGGGTCTATAGGGCTGGGAGATGCTGGGGAGGGATAAGTAACCCCAGGATTTGGGATCAGGGACCCCGGACATTCCCAGGGCTCTGCTGGCCAGGAGTGCCTCCCTTCCCTCTGGGCTGACCCCACTCCCCTGCCCAGTCCCTCACTGATGAACCCTCCCCGTGTCTCCTCTGTGTCCCCTCTGTGTCCCCTCTGTGTCCTCCAGTGTCCACACCGGTCCCTGTGGCCTCTCCCTGCCATGGCCGTCCTGGCTCACATCTTAGCGCTGCTGGCAATGGCCGTGGCTATCATGGCCAACGAGTTGGTGACCCTGGACATGGCCAAGGACTCCTTTGATGACCAGTACTGGGGCTGCAGGCCTGCCGGCAGTGCGACACTTCCGGCCCTCCACTGCTGTGAGTTCTACCAGAAGCGTGTGTTTACCCAGATCTGGGCAAAGGCTCTGGCCAAGTGGCTGAGCTGGGGGCCCCCTGTGACCCTTCGGTCCCCAGACAAGGCCACCGCCATCATGGCATAGGCAGTGGATGGCCTGTACTTCCTGTTCAATGAGGCCGTGCATGTGGCTGGGCATTCTCACCAGGAATACCAGGAAAACTTCCACTTCAAAACACTGCATTTCCTGCTGACCAACGCCCCGGCCATGCTGAGGGACCCTCTGAAAGGGCACTGTCTTGGCCTGTTCCAGTGGGTGTGTGGGGTCCGGTTCGACAGACAGCGTGGCAACACCGTCTGGTTCGGTGAATTCACATCAATGTGGCTGAGCAAACCAAGCGGCCAGTGCTTTGGGAAGGAGACGGTGTTCGAGGTGCACACGTGCCACAGTGTGGACATCCACTTCTTCTCTGAAAATCCAGCAGTAGGGGGTGTTGATCCCACCCTTTGAGACCTTTGAGGTCGGCAAAGTCACCCAGTACAGGGACAGGACATGCATCCAGCTCCACTCCAGCAAGAACTTCAGCAAATACCACTGTGAGTGGCTGTGAGGTGATTCCGCAGGGGACAGCCTGGGGGCATGGGGACACCCACTGTAGCCACAGAGAAACCCATGGGATCAGGCACAGGGGACAACGACACTCACTGGGGATGGGGGACAGGGAGAACTACTGTGGGGGGGGGGACAAGGACACTCCATGCTGAGGACACCAAGCCTGAGCACACCCATTGTGGGCACAGGGACAGGAACACTCATGACAGGGCACAGGAATGGGGACCTGCACATCTGGGAGGGGACAAGGATGCCCCTGCCAGGGAAGGAAAGGGACAGAGACCTCTCCATTCTGCCACTCTTCCACCGCACCAGAGGCAGTGGTGTGAGGACAGTCCATGTGTGATGGATGCGGGTGGGCCGGGACTCCCCCCAAGAGCCCTCCCATAACAGTTCCTGAACCTCTGTAAGCCCCACTGACCCTTATGGCACCCCCTGAGTCCCCCTGACCCCTATCACCCCTAAGACCACCCTGACACCCCTGAACTCCCTGGCCCCCTATACCCACCCATGCCCCCTCCTTCCTCACACACTGGCCATCCCGACTCCCTCACTTCCCCCAGGACCCTCTGACACCCCTCTTTGTCCCCCAGGGGGAAGCGGCATCCTCAGGGACACCTTCCACCTCGGATGACTTATCCTGGCCACCGCAGCCCTGGCAGTGCCCACTGGGATCATCTGATCCACAAGGCCACACATGTCACCAAGGTGGCTGTGGTCACTGTGGCAACCATGCCTCCATGATCACCAAGACCTCCAGGACCCCCAGAGAAACGAGGCCATCCAGGCTACCAATGCCACCATTGCCACAATGACCACCTTGGCAAATATTGCCACCATGAGGATACCGGGACCACCACTGTCACTGTGGTCATGGCGGCCTCCACAGCCACTCTGGCCACCATGGTCTCTATGACCACCAAGGCCACTATGACCACCTTGATCACCAAGACTCCCTCGGCCACAAGGCTACCACAGCCACTGTGGCCACTGTGCACAACAAGGCCATTGTGCAAAGCAAATCTATTAAATAATAATCAAAACAATTGCATTAAATAATTCTGACTAAGCCAGCAAAAAATTGACCATTCTTAAGCGGGGCTCCATGTCATTCCCCACACCAACACTCCTGGGAACGTGTCTTTCTCTCAGCATCAAGGAGGAACACTGGGGAGCATCCCCTTCTCGAAAGGGAGCCTCTTGAACATTTTGTTCCCAGCAGGAAGAGGGGAGAGGAATCTCTGTCTGAGAGGGGACTGGACATTCCCATGGTCAGGCGATGGATGGCCTGACCCACCACTGGTGGTCCACCCTCACTTGTCAATTTGGGGTTGGGTATTTGGGCTAATTTTGGCTCAATTCAGCACCAAAATCAGCAGCAGACCCTTCTCAATGCAGCCCTGGTGGCCACAAATTGGCCATTGTCCCTGGGGCCACATTCCAGGCAGAGCATCCTGCCTCATCTGGAATTTCAGGAGGACATTATAGGCTGGGATTTGGGAAGTTCAAGAGGGCAAGGGCAGGTCCTGTCCCTGGGGAGGGACAGTCCCAAGTACCAGAGGAGGCTGGGGGGACATGCATAAGCAGCTCTGGAGAAGGACATGGGGTTACTGATGGGTGACCAGTGGAGCTGGTCGGGTGGCTCTTGGGTGAGGGCAGATCCAGAGGGCATCAGGAGGAGCAGAGCCAGGAGGTCAGGGAGTGATTGTGCCCCTCTGCCCTGCCCAGGGAGACACATCAGAAAAGCTACGTCCAGGTCTGTGCTGTGCTGTGTCCAGCACGGTCTCCAGTGCCGTATCCAGATCTGGGCTGCGCTGGACCCAATCCTGTGCTCAGGGATGATGCTGCCTGAGCTGGGAGGTTGGGCCTGGTGCCCACTCTGGGTCCTTCTAGCCTGACCCATGCTGGCATTTGGGGATTCTGGCAGTTGTGGTTTGGGAATTGTCCACTGTAGGGCAGGAGCGAGCGCGGGAAATCAGCGTCACTGCGCATGCGCCGCCCCCAGCTGCAGTTCCGGGTGCCAACAGCAGGCGGCAGCACGAGCTGCTGGCGCTGCCCAGCGCCCGCCCCACCCCATCCTGGCCCCGGGGGCTCTGCAATGGTTTGGGAAGGAGCGACCTTAAAGCCTGTCCGGTGCCAGCCCTGCCATGGGCAGGGACATCTTCCCCTGGGCCAGGCTGCTCCAGACCCTGCTCCGCCCAACCTTGACCCTTCCAGGATGAGGCAGCCACATCTTTGTTATAGATGGGTAAAGTGATGATTGTCTCACAATTAAGGGATGAATATTGTGTGTATGTTAAGAGAAGTGTTGTTGATATATGGTTACGTTATTGTAGTTTGCTGTTTGGGCACCCTCTGTTCTCCCCACAGTCTCCTTTCTCCCCCTCTGTATTGTTGTCACCAGATGGCTCAGCCTGTCAGGGTTGTCAGGGTCATGTGGAGGGAGGGTGTGTACCTGTGGTCCTTGCATTGGGCAGTTGCGAAAGGGCCAAGCCTTTTGCTGGGGAGGCGTGGCATGAAAAGACCTCACCTCCAGTCAGACTGCCTAAAGGTCTTCACCAATGGACATCAAGGAAGTGTAAAATGGCAGATTTTGGGAGGGGCCAGGCATTTATATGGAATGTTTTTGAGTATTTATGACTGCTTACAAATTTGTATTTTCCTGATGCAACACCAGGGATATAAAAGGCAGAGCCGCCATTTTGTAGCTGAGCCTCTGACAGTTGGCCATGCTCCCAGTGTTGTCTCTTTTTCCTTATTCAGTCCCTTTGTGGTGTTGTTTTGGTTTAATAAAACTTTAACATTTAAAATGAGCCCTCATTTCTCACAGGTCTCTCTTTTTTTGTTCCTTTTTACTTTCAGAATTTTTCCCATAATTTGCTAGGGAACACTAATGACTGGGTCCTTAGGAAAAGTAAAAGAAGTGGCCAAGCTCAGGGAAGGAAGGCATCAGGTTGCATTTCTCTTACCTGGGAGTCTCTCTCTCTGAGGGGCGGAGATACCGTGAGAATTGGCCAGGTGAATGATGCAGCTGGGGCAGCTGCTGGGTCTCTCTCTCTCTCTGTCTCCCTCTCTCTCTCAGCTTTGGAGAGGGACATTTGGAGCTACTGCTTGGGGAAGGGAATTCACTGCTGCTGCCACAGCCCAGCCCAGAGCTGCTTCTTCTGCTGTGGGGTGAGCCTCTGCTTGTGAGATGTGAAAAATTTAAATGTTTAATAAAGGAGAATAGGAGACTAAGACAGTAAAGCAAAGATTATGGCTGGGTGTGTCTCAGCACTCAGCCAAGAGCACACTGTCACCATCAGGGAAACCCCTTAAATACCTTTTCCATTACATCAGCCCGTTGCATATTCAGAGACTGTTATGCATATCCATAGTTTTACATAAACTAGTAACATATTCCAGGAACTATTTTACATGGCCCCTCCTTGGGTCTGCCTTTTTAGAGCATGCCTGCTTCTTGGCTGTGGTTTTGGCTCCTTCTCTTTATCACTTCCAGCCTGGGCCTTGGTCCATACTTTCTTCAGATGGCAGATTCTGATAGTTGGCATTTCAACAGCAGGGTTCTCATGAAATGTGCACTCAACCAAACAGACAGTTCACTGGTGACAATATCAGCTACCACTACTGTTTGGTGTTATCTCAACCAAACAGACAGTTCACTGGTGACAATATCAGCTACCACTACTACTATGTCTAAGATTTTGCAGAAATAATAGCAGAAATAAATCAAAGTTATTTTAACATATACATGTAGCATTTGTCTTAATATTTGCAAAAAAGCCAAGAGATTTGATTTGTCTTCCATTTTGTTTAACTTTTTTTCTCTTTTCCTCCAGGGAAAATGGCAGGGGTGGCCATGGCGCCTTGAGGATCTCATTTTTCTGGGGGTCATGGTGGCCTTGATGATAAAGGGGACTATGGTGACTGTGAGAAAGAACTGCTCACTTTAATTTTTAAAGGTTTGTTAAACCTCAACAACACAACAAAGGGAATGAATAAGGAAAAATGGACAGCACTGGGAGTGTGACCAACTGCCACAAGATGGTCGCTCTGCCTTTTGTACCCCTGGGGGTTGCATCGACCAAATACATATTCCTAAGAAGTCATACATATTCAAACATTTTCCTTATAAATGCCTGGACCCTCCCAAAGTCAGCCAGTTGACTCTTCCTTGATTTCCATTGGTAGACACCTTCCTGCAGTCTGACTGGAGGTGAGGTATTGTCATGCCACGCCTCCCCAGCAACAGATTCTCCCATTCCCAGCTGTCCTAAGCAAGGGGCACAGGCACACGCCCTCCCTCCACATGTCCCTGACAACCCTGACAACCCGGGCCGTCTGGCGGCAACAATATGAGAGGTGGGGACTATGGGAAGAACAGAGACTGCCCAAACAAGAAACTACAATAACATAACCACACATCAACAAAAATTTTCTTAACATACACACAATATTCATCCCTTAATTGTGAGAGACAATCATCACATTACTCATCGATAACACAGCTGTGGCTGCCCCATCCCTGGCCATGTCCAAGGCCAGACTGAGCAGTACCTGGAGCAGCCTGGCCCAGGGGAAGATGTCCCTGCCCATGGCAGGGCTGGCACCGGACGGGCTTTAAGGTCGCTCCAGCCCAAACCATTGCAGAGCCCCCGGGGCCGGGATGGGGCGGGGCGGGCGCTGGGCAGTGCCAGCAGCTCGTGCTGCCGCCTGCTGTTGGCACCCGGAACTGCAGCTGGGGGCGGCGCATGCGCAGTGACGCGGATTTCCCGCGCTTGCTGCTGCCCTACGGTGGACGATTCCCGAACTGCAACTCCAGGAGATGAGCGGGTAAAGAGGGAAAATCCCTGATTTGAAAGAAAAAGGAGTTTCCTGAGCAAAACACCCATAAATAAATGTGTGGTGCTTCCTCTGTTCCCATTTCTCTATTTTATATTTCATTCTTCTTCATTCTATTTCTTATTCTTTTTTTCCATCCAATGCTGCTTCTGTTATATTACCTCAAATCCGTAACTTTGGAACTGGCCCCAAACTGATTATCCATCCTTTTTAATTTGCACTGAACAGCCCCTGACAGCTCTCTCAGGCCTTCCTGGTACTCCAGACTATTCCACAGCTCCATTCCTTCCCTGGACATGCTCCAGCCCCTTCAGTGCCTGTGTGAGAGGCTGCAGTGAACGAGGAAATAGGTAGGAACATTTGTCCAGGGCCTCTTTGAAGATCAAGGTTTGAAAAATAAAGCTTTAAGTTTCCTCTAAGGAAAACTCCAGTATTTCCTTTATTTAGGCAATGAGGCACCCTGCAGGAGAGATGTTTAAGGACCTTTAGTGGATGCATCAGGTGAGCCAGCAGCAAATTTTGGTAAAATTTTGATATGCTAGGAAAGCAGTGATCAAATTCCTGAAAAACATTTGATACACTAGGTGAGCAAGGATCAACTTTTTGATACATTTTTATACCCCAGGTGAGCAAGCAGCAATTTATTGATACAGGAGGTGAGGCAGCCAAGGAGCGTTAGCAGGTGGCCGTGACATTGCCAGTCCCAAACCGCTCTATTGGGAAGTGACCAAGTGGCCCCAGGCGCTGCCCAACCTCTGCTGTCTGTGCTGTCCTGCCTGCTCCAGTCCCCCCATGCTGGTCCTGATGCCCTGGCATTGCTCCCTCGCTGGGCAGCTCTCGGAGGGGCTTCTCCTGGATGGACGCCTTGTTACTGTGACTGTGGTGGCCACACTGGTAATAATGGCCACAGTGACCACAGTGACCACAGTGACCATAGTGGCCTCGGTAGCCTTGGTGGCCTCATTTCTCTGGGACTCCCGGTGGCCTTTGTGACCATGATGACAACAGTGGCCTCCAAGACCACAGTGACCTTGGTGGCTGTGTGGCTCAAAGGGTTCCGGTGACCACTGCCATAGCCACAGTGGCCAGGAGAAGCCCCCCAAGGTGGGGGGAATTCCTGGGGAGACTCCCACCTGTGGGGACAAAGAGAGGGGTCAGGGGGACCATGGGGAGAGGGACAGAGGTGATGGGGGGTCCTGGGAGTGTGGGATGTCAGAGGGCGCCATAATGAGGCCCCTTTCCCCTGTGCCCAACCATGGGTGGCCTTGTCCTCCCCACCCCTGTGGGTGTCCCCAGCACTGGATGTCCCTGTCCCTCTCACCTGGCACTGGTGTCCCCATCCCCTGTGCCCGGCAGTGGCTGTCCCTGTCCTTGTCCCCAGCTCTGGGTGTCCTGCCTCCCCCCCACAGTGGGTGTCCCTGTCCTCTCTGGGCCATGGGTGTCCCCAGCACTGTGGGTCCTTGTCCCCAGCCCTCACTGAGTGTCCCCATCCCCCCGGTTGTTCCCATGATGTCACCTCGCAGCCACTCGCAGTTGTAGTTGCTGAAGTTCCCGGTGGAGCGAAGCTCAATCTGCACCTTCTTCCCTTCCCTGGTGACTTTGGTGACCTCAAAGGTCTCGAAGGGTGGGATCAGCACCTCCTTCTCGCTTGGATTGAAGGAGAATTTCTGGATGTCTGCTCCGTGGCACGTGTGCACCTCAAACATCGTGACGTTCCCATAACCCTGGGCCACCGTTTTGTCCAGGGACGACGAAGTGAATTGACCAAAGCGGACTTTATCACCAGCTGTCACATTGAACTGGACTGTCCTCACCCCACAGAACCTGTTTGGATGCTCATTAGTGCTTCTCAGCTTCTGGAGGATGTTGGTCAGCAGGAAATGCAGCGTTTTGAAGCAGAACTTGTATCAGTACTCCTGGCAGGAGCATCCAGCCTCGCGCACGGCTTCACTCAAGTCACTATACACGTCCTCCATTTTGTAGACCATGAGGGCGATGGCCTGGTCTTTGGTCAGAGTGGATGAATAGGAGCCACGTTTCTGACACTTGGCTGTGGCATTTGTCCAGACCTTGTCAAACTTGTCATTCTTGAGGAAATCAGAGTGCTTGACTTCTGGCAACTTCTCAGTCATTTTATCCCTACAGTTGAGGTACCGGTCATCAAAGGAGTTCTGGGCCGTGTCCAGGGGCACCACCATGACGGCCGTGGTGGCCACGGTCATTGCCAGCAGTGCCAGGGTCTGAGCCAAGGGGGCCATGGGGACGAGAGTCCACAATGGCCACTGTGGGACACTGTGGGACATAGATGGGACATAGAGGAAAGACTGAGAAACACAGGGAGGATACAGGGGGACACCAGGGGATGCTGAGGGGACACTGATGGGCCAAAGGGAATGCTGAGAACATGGTAGGACATGGGGAGGCTTCCTTGGGGAGGGGCTGGGGAGGGAGAGTGTATTCAGCCCAGGGAGAGTGGGGGCAGCCCTGGCCAGGAGACCCCTGGACATGTCCTGGAACCTGATCCCAAATCCTGGAGTCACTCCTGGGTGCCCCAGTCTTCCCCAGACCCCATGACTCCTAATTCCACTCCCGCAGTCCTATATCCCCCCTCAAGGTGTCTTGTCAGCCACCCTCAGGACCCTGACTCAAATCCTGGGGTCATTTCCTGACCCCCCCCCAGTAACCCGTGTGACCCCCAGACTCTCAATCCCACTCCCACAGATATGTGTCCCCCCTCCCGGTGTTTCCCAGTGTTTCCATTACCCCAATCCCTCTCCCAATCCCTTGTACCCCTCCCAGTGGCCCCATGTCCCCCAGGACCCTGGCCCAAGGTTTGGGGTCCCCAATGGGTCCCACTGTCCCTGTGGCCTCCCCCCCTTACCCCAATCCCACTCTCAGTCCCATGGCCTCCCCAGTGACCCCTGGACCCCGATCCAGTCCCATGGGCCCCCCAAGCGTCCCCCATCACCCCACCACCACTCCCATGGTCCTGTGTCTCCCATCGCTGGCCCCCAGACCACCCCAGCACCCCAGTCCCTGTTCTGTGACACCCCCAGTACCCCCCAGACCCCAATCCCACTGTCCCATGTTCCCCCACAAAGGTACCCAGCCCCTGATACTGAAATTGGCTGGAGTGAAACTCCCTGATGGAACTGGAGGTATCAGAAAGCCGGAATTCTTGATCAGCTCGGACTCACAGCAGATCTCTCCTGGTCCTGCAGCTCAGGGGGGGCTTTGCAATGTGACATTTATCCATCATATTTATAAACATTCATGAAAATGTGTTCCTTATCTAATACAGAAACAGCATTTTTCCCGTAAATAATTTGTAACGCTCTGCCTCTTTTAGGAAATTATTTTTATTGTCCTGGACTGTCATAAAACTGGGGTGTCAGGATGTGGTTTTCACTGAGTGCCCCCAATATCCCAGATGACCTCAACCTGAACTTTTGTTTTGGGCAGACACTGCTCCCTCTGTGTTACAGAACTCGACAAAAAGCCCTCACTGGCTTCCCTTTATTTGTCACACCACAGGTTGCAGCAACCTTTGATCTGCTGTGTCCTCACTTTTACATCCTTTTTTTGGTTTTTTGCTAGTTCTTCTTTAAGCCCTATCCAGCACCATCCAGGGATCTGAAACTTTCTATTCTCTCTCTTATTGCTCATCCCCCATGACCAAAATACCACCATCCCACTGTCCCCGCAATGCCACCCAGTCCCACTCCCCACTGCTCACTGAATTGCTGTCACACCTCAGATACCAGCTGGGGTCCCCTATCAGATGCCATCCCTGCAGGCACCTTGAGCCTGGGGATGATCTCTTGGGGGAGTGCCTGGGTGACTTCCCTGGCCTTGCTGGTTTGGCAGGAGAAGTTCTGGACCCCCAAGAAGGGATCCAGCAACACCAGGAGATACCTGAGCCTATGTTGGCGTGGTAGCTCAGAAAAGCCATTTGCCAGTTATCATTGGGAGTGTTTCCTCTTTCAGTGATGCCTGGAGGTGATGACTTTGAATTCAAAGGGTTCTTTTGAAAACACATCAGGCATTGCTCTGTAATAGGCCTGACAGTTTTGTCCTACAGGCACTGAGGATCTGAGAGCACAGAGGCATCCCCATGGCATGAATTCCCCAGAGCTTTGCTGGTGCTTTTCTCCTTTACAAATTGCAGCATCAGTTGGGGAGGGCCTGACCTGGTTATTGGGAGTTACCTCTCACCCACCCAGCCACCCTCTTTATTGTGGGCTTTTAGATAAGCAGCCAATTTTCAATCTGCCCAACTCTATCCAGGCCTCCTCTCTGTGGGTGAAATTCCATTCTCAGGAATTAACACCAGGATGCTTTGTTGTGAAATCTCTCATGCAGCTTTATTGCAAGTGTATTTCCCACAGGGATTTGCCAATCCCCAAGCTGGTGTGCCCTGGATTGTGGTACGGCCACTTCTTTGGGCAGCTGGGTTGAATCAACGAGGGACAATAATTCTTGTTTCTATTTAATTGGTGATCCCTGTGCAGTTAATTGACTTGTTTCTTTGCATATGGCTCCATGGGCATGAGCAATGCTCAAAGCAGATGCCAAGTGAGTTCCTATGTTTGTTCTTTTTGCTGCTGCCAATTCCAGAGCTCTTTGTTACCCTGCGAGCTCCTCCCTTTGTTCCACATCCCTTTGAGTCTATGGCAAGCAGAGTATATACGATAAAGCTTGGTTCCAAACTGGATTTCCTGGCCTCTTGGATGAGGAACACAGTTGCTGAGGAGTGGGATTGGGGTCCTGGGAGGTGAGAAATAAGACAGAAAATAGAAAGTTTCCGATCCCTTAATGGTACAGGAGAGAGCTTCAAGATGAGTGAGCAAGAAACAATAGAAGGATGTAAAAGTGTGGCCACAGCAGGGTAACAGTGGCTGGAGCCAGTGAAGTTACAGATAAAGGGAACTCCTGTGAGGGGTTTTGGGCAAATTCTGTAGCACAGGAGGAGCAGAGAAAGCAAAAGTTCAGGGTGAGGTCATCTGGGATATTGGGGCACTCAGTGAAAATCACACCCTGACACCCCATTTTTATGACACTCCAGGACAATAAAAATTATTTCCTAAAAGAGGCAGAGCCATACAAATTATTAATGGGAAAAATGCTAGTTTTATATTAGGTAAGAAGCCCATTGTAAGGAATATTTATAATTACAATGGATAAAGACACTGTGGTAAAGTCCCTCCCTGACTTGCAGGACCAGAAGAGATCTGCTCTGAGTCTGAGCTGATAAAGAATTTTGGCCTTCTGATACCTCCAGTTCCATCAGGGAGTTCACTCCGCCTGATTTTCGTATCAGGGGGTGTTGGACAATGGAGACTCGAGAGGGAAGATGGGCCTGAGATTGCAGAGTGGGGCATGGAGGGCTCCAAGGGGACATTGTGGGGGCAGGGGGTGACCCCTAGATTTGGGTTGGGGTCCTGGGGTGACATGAAACGGGGAATGGGACTGGAGCTGTGACTTGGGTCTGGGAGCGAGACCTGGGGGACACTGGGGCCCGTGAGGGAGTGGCTTTAGGAATTTGGGTGAAGTCCCAGAGGGGCCTGGGGTCACAAGAGGCTTGCAGAGAATTGGGAGCAGGATTGAGTTTCTGGGGAGGACTGTGGGGACATCAGAAGGGTAAACACAGGACTGGGATTGCGATTGCACTGCTGGAGGGACACTGGGGGAATCACAGGACAGGGATTGGGGTCATGAGGGAGCTGGGAGACTCCGTGGGGGCAGAGGATGATGCCTGGATTTGTGTGGAGATCCTGGGGTGACAGCAAAGAAATTGGAGACTGGAAGTGTGATTGGGGTCTGGGGATGGGCTGAGGGGGACAATGGGGGGGGCTCAGGGTGTGACCCCAGGATTTGGGTCAGGATTCTGCTGGGGCTGAAGGGACTTGTAGTATGGGAGTAGGATTGGGCTTCTGGGGGCCATGGTACTGTGGGATTGGGGTCTATAGGGCTGGGAGATGCTGGGGAGGGATAAGTAACCCCAGGATTTGGGATCAGGGACCCCGGACATTCCCAGGGCTCTGCTGGCCAGGAGTGCCTCCCTTCCCCCTGGGCTGACCCCACTCCCCTGCCCAGTCCCTCACTGATGAACCCTCCCCGTGTCTCCTCTGTGTCCCCTCTGTGTCCCCTCTGTGTCCTCCAGTGTCCACACCGGTCCCTGTGGCCTCTCCCTGCCATGGCCGTCCTGGCTCACATCTTGGCGCTGCTGGCAATGGCCGTGGCTATCATGGCCAACGAGTTGGTGACCCTGGACATGGCCAAGGACTCCTTTGATGACCAGTACTGGGGCTGCAGGCCTGCCGGCAGTGCGACACTTCCGGCCCTCCACTGCTTTGAGTTCTACCAGAAGCGTGTGTTTACCCAGATCTGGGCAAAGGCTCTGGCCAAGTGGCTGAGCTGGGGGCCCCCTGTGACCCTTCAGTCCCCAGACAAGGCCACCGCCATCATGGCATAGGCAGTGGATGGCCTGTACTTCCTGTTCAATGAGGCCGTGCATGTGGCTGGGCATTCTCACCAGGAATACCAGGAAAACTTCCACTTCAAAACACTGCATTTCCTGCTGACCAACGCCCCGGCCATGCTGAGGGACCCTCTGAAAGGGCACTGTCTTGGCCTGTTCCAGTGGGTGTGTGGGGTCCGGTTCGACAGACAGCGTGGCAACACCGTCTGGTTCGGTGAATTCACATCAATGTGGCTGAGCAAACCAAGCGGCCAGTGCTTTGGGAAGGAGACGGTGTTCGAGGTGCACACGTGCCACAGTGTGGACATCCACTTCTCTGAAAATCCAGCAGTAGGGGGTGTTGATCCCACCCTTTGAGACCTTTGAGGTCATCAAAGTCGCCCAGTACAGGGAGAGGACATGCATCCAGCTCCACTCCAGCAAGAACTTCAGCAAATACCACTGTGAGTGGCTGTGAGGTGATTCCGCAGGGGACAGCCTGGGGGCATGGGGACACCCACTGTAGCCACAGAGAAACCCATGGGATCAGGCACAGGGGACAACGACACTCACTGGGGATGGGGGACAGGGAGAACTACTGTGGGGGGGAGGACAAGGACACTCCATGCTGAGGACACCAAGCCTGAGCACACCCATTGTGGGCACAGGGATAGGAACACTCATGACAGGGCACAGGAATGGGGACCTGCACATCTGGGAGCGGATAGGGAAGGACAGGGACCTCTCCATTCTGACACTCTTCCACCACACCAGAGGCAGTGGTGTGAGGACAGTCCATGTGTGATGGATGCGGGTGGGCCGGGACTCCCCCCAAGAGCCCTCCCATAACAGTTCCTGAACCTCTGTAAGCCCCACTGACCCTTATGGCACCCCCTGAGTCCCCCTGACCCCTATCACCCCTAAGACCACCCTGACACCCCTGAACTCCCTGGCCCCCTATACCCACCCATGCCCCCTCCTTCCTCACACACTGGCCATCCCGACTCCCTCACTTCCCCCAGGACCCTCTGACACCCCTCTTTGTCCCCCAGGGGGAAGCGGCATCCTCAGGGACACCTTCCACCTCGGATGACTTATCCTGGCCACCGCAGCCCTGGCAGTGCCCACTGGGATCATCTGATCCACAAGGCCACACATGTCACCAAGGTGGCTGTGGTCACTGTGGCAACCATGCCTCCATGATCACCAAGACCTCCAGGACCCCCAGAGAAACGAGGCCATCCAGGCTACCAATGCCACCATTGCCACAATGACCACCTTGGCAAATATTGCCACCATGAGGATACCGGGACCACCACTGTCACTGTGGTCATGGCGGCCTCCACAGCCACTCTGGCCACCATGGTCACTATAACCACCAAGGCCACTGTGACCACCTTGATCACCAAGACTCCCTGAGCCACAAGGCTACCACAGCCACTGTGGCCACTGTGCACAACAAGGCCATTGTGCAAAGCAAATCTATTAATCAAAACAAGTTTAAAAACAAATTAAAATAACAAATTAAAAACAAATTAAATAATTCTGACTAAGCCAGCAAAAAATTGGCCATTCTTAAGCGGGGCTCCATGTCATTCCCCACACCAACACTCCTGGGAATGCCTCTTTCTCTCAGCATCAAGAAGGAACCCTGGGAGCATCCCCTTCTCGAAAGGGAACCTCATGCATATTCCATTCCCAGCAGGAACAGGGGAGAGGAATCTCTGTCTGAGAGGGGACTGGACATTCCCATGGTCAGGTGATGGACAGGCTGACCCACCACTAGTGATCCACCCTCACTTGTTGTGGTAGTTTGACAGGAAATATGTTTTCTGGGATGCTGTGGTCAGGCCAACTGGTGCTCAGGTTTTAATATTGGCACCTAATGTGGCCATTGGGACATTGGATCCGTCTCTGAGAACACGGGGTTAAAAGCAGAGCTCTCCCCTGGCAGGGTCCTTTTGGGTTTCCGGCGGGAAAGAGTTCGGGTCTCTGCCCCGGCCCAGCTGCTGGCTGGGCAGGGGGAGGGGAAAAGCCATGTGGCCGAGAGAGGTAGGCCTGAGCCCGGGGGTGGAAGGGTGGAAGAGAGACACAGAGAGAGAGACACCGGGAGCCATCGGGCAGCCCCCCCTGAGAGACACAGAGAGAGAGAGAGAAAGAGAGAGAGAGAGAGAGACAGTGCCCGGGACTGTAACCTTGAGACTGGATAAACATGGGCCTGTGCCGGCAGCACGGCTGGGACGGAGAAGAAGGGGGGGGGTGCACCGGCCACTTGTAGGAGCTTTTAACCCCTTTTTGGAGAATGAGAACTTTACAGAACATTGCCCTTTCCTAGAAGAGAGATAGAGTGGAAGATGAAGAAGGAAATGTGCAAGTGTGAGAGAGGTCTGGGCGAGTGAGAGATGTTGGAAGAATAGAGAAGAATTTTAGTGGGAAGAGATGATGGAGTGGCTTTTGCTGGACTCTTTGTACAGCCATGGACAGAACCATGTTCCTTGTGATACAGGGACTGCATTCTAGGGGGAGGCAATGGCCACAGAACCAAGAGAGTTCAGTGTTGGTACCCCTCGGCCCCAGGGGGTGAAAAAATATGGGGGGGACAGATGTCCCAAAGTTGAGACTGTGCCTTTTTGCAGTGGGACGAAGCATCCTTAAAAGTCGACCCTAGAAGCAGCTCTGGTCTGTGTTCAGTGGTGAGAGCACTGGACATGAAAGGAATAGGTCACCACTGGCACAAGAAGGACTCCTTCTCCTCTTGATGAACTGAGGATTGAGTATTCTGAAGGACTGAGAGTCGATGATTTGGGGGATGTATTGTATTGGGAATTTGGGGAGGAGGAGGAGGAGATGTATTTGTGAAGTTTTCATTTTCCTTGTGTGTTTCTTTTTTTTTCCTTTCCCTCGTAGTTTAGTTAATAATTTTTTTTTCCTAAGTGGGAGCCTGCTTTGCTTATTCCTGGTCAAATCTCACAGCAGAAACGAGGGAGAGAGTATACTCATGGGAGCACTGGCATTGTGCCAGTGTCAAACCATGACACTTGTCAGTTTGGGGTTGGGTATTTGGGCTAATTTTGGCTCAATTCAGCACCAAAATCAGCAGCAGACCCTTCTCAATGCAGCCCTGGTGGCCACAAATTGGCCATTGTCCCTGGGGCACATTCCAGGCAGAGCATCCTGCCTCATCTGGAATTTCAGGAGGACATTATAGGCTGGGATTGGGGAAGTTCAAGAGGGCAAGGGCAGGTCCTGTCCCTGGGGAGGGACAGTCCCCAGTGCCCATCCTGGCTGGTGGGGACCTGCTGGAGCAGCTCTGGAGAAGGGCCTGGGGATGCTGGTGTGTGACCAGGGGAGCTGTAAGTGTGTCCTGGGGCCAGGAGGGATCCAGGGGGCATCAGGAAGAATGGGGTGAGGAGGTCATGGAGTGTTTGTGCCCCTCTGTCCTTCCCAGGGAGGCACATCAGGAGTGCTGTGTCCAGCTCTGCCCAGTGCCGTGTCCTGTCCTGGGCTGCTCTGGACTCAATCCTGGTCTCAGGGATGATGCTGCCTGAGCTGGGAGTTTGGGCCAGGTGCCCACTCTGGGTCCTTCCAGCCTGACCCATGCTGGCATTTGGGGATTCTGGCAGTTGTAGTTCAGGAATTGTCCACCGGAGGGCAGAAGCGAGCACAGGAAATCAGCGGCACTGCGCATGCGCCGCCCCCAGCTGCAGTTCCGGGTGCCAACAGCAGGCGGCAGCACGAGCTGCTGGCGCTGCCCAGCGCCCGCCCCGCCCCATCCCGGCCCCGGGGGCTCTGCAATGGTTTGGGAAGGAGCGACCTTAAAGCCCATCCGGTGCCAGCCCTGCCATGGGCAGGGACATCTTCCCCTGGGCCAGGCTGCTCCAGGCACTGCCCAACCTGGCCTTGGACACGGCCAGGGATGGGGCAGCCACAGCTTCTCTGGGCAGCCTGTGCCAGGGCATCACCACTGCCACAGGGAAGGATTTTATAGGAAAGATGGGTGGTGATGTCTTTGAAAAATGACTCAGAGGTTTGGGGGTCTTCAGGAGAAATTGTTGCCAGTGTCTTCAAAATGGTTCTTGACATCTGTGCATGAGAAGACATGAAGTTTGTCACAGAACCCTGGCGGTTTAACCAGAAAGTTTGAAGTCCTGAACTTTTGGGTAATAAGAGAAATGGGTCCCCAAAAAGTCAATTCCATAAGCCAGACAGCCTGAACTTCTGAACTTTGGGAGAAAATGACAGCTTCAAGGGGGATGTGGGGTAGGTGCTTTGGGAAACTGCTGCACCTTCCTATACCTCAGCCAGTGGGGAAAGGGAGAAGGCAACTTGCAGCCCTGAGTTTGGGATAAAAGGAGGCTGCACCCTCCGAAACCTTGAGAGAGAATCCCCACAGGGATATGGCTGTGGAAACTCTGTGCCTTTATTGGAATCACATTTCAAGACTACTTTTTCAACACTTGGCTTTTCACAGTGTGGCTTTTCCCCACATGGTGAAGTTGCTGGGCAGAGGCAAAAATGATAAAAGGATGTAAAAGTATTTACAGAGCACAATAAACATGGCTCAAAGCAGTGGAGAAAGAGATGAAGGGGAACTCCGGAGGGGTTTTTGACAAGTTCTGTAACACAGAAGGAGCAGCGCCTGCCAAAAGCGGAATTTCGGGCGATGTCATCTGGAATATGAGGGCAATTAGTGAAAATGACCACCAGCTGACTTCCTAGGAATTCTCCAGAAAAATAAAAGAAGAGAGAGGCGGAGCCATGGCACTTATTTACAGGAAAAGTGCTGGTTTTGTATTAGCTAAGAAGCCCATTTTAATAAATATTTATAATTACAGTGGATAGAAGTGGCAAAGTCCCCCCGAGCTGCAGGACCAGGAGAGATCCTCTGTGAGTCTGAGCTGATAAAGAATTCTGGCTTTCTGATACCTGCACTTCCATCAGGGAGTTCACTCCAGCTGATTTTGGTATCAGGGGCTGGGGGGACTCCAGGGGACACATGGATGGGGGAGAGGGGACCTTGGCATCAGGACTGGGGCCCTGGGGGACACTGGGGGGACCCTGGGGGTGAAAGTGATGTGGGTTTGGAATCCTGGCAGAAGCTGGGGGGCACTGGGGGACATGGGACTGGGGTTCACTGAGTCCTGGGGGCAGCAGGGGGGAACTGGGAGTGTGACTGGGCCATGGGAGGGCTGGAGGACACTGCAGGGGGCAGGGGGTGATCCCTGCATTTGGGTTGGGGTCCTGGGGTGTATAATTTCCAACAACCCCAAAGGGGACTCCAGACTGGGAATGGGATTGGGGTCTAGGGGTGGGCTGAGAGGGACACATAGGGTGTCAGGGAGTGACCCCAGATTTGGGTTGGGGTCCTGGGGGGGCTGAGGGGACCCCAGGGGAATGACCCAAAACTGTGGGAGTGGGACTGGGGTCCCGGGGGGACTGGTGGACACCAGGGCCATCAGGAGTGACCCCAGGATTTGGGATCAGGGTCCCAGGAGAAACATCCTGGGGTCTCCTGGCCAGGGCTGCCTCCCCTCCCTGGGCTGACCCCACTGTCCCTCCACAGCCCCTCCCCAGGGAAGCCTCCCTATGTCCCACCATGTCCCTCAGTGTCCTCTGTGTCCCATCAGTGTCCCCTGGTGCCCATCAGTGTCCCCTCAGCATCCCCTGGTGTCCCCCAATGTCCACCCTGTGTCACACAGTCTGTCCTCTGTGTCCCCTCTGTGTCCCCTCTGTGTCCCCCAGTGTCCCACACCGGTCCCTGTGGCCTCTCTTCTCCATGGCCCCCCTGGCTCAGACCCTGGCACTGCTGGCAATGACCGTGGCCACTGCGGCCATCAAGGTGGTGCCCCTGGACATGGCCCAGAACTCCTTTGATGACCAGTACCTCAACTGTGGCCCTGCCATGACTGAGGCCTTGCCGGCCCTCAACGCTTCCGAGTTCCAGGAGAACAAGGAGTTTTCCCAGGCCTGGGTGAAGGCCACGGCCGAGTGGCGGAAGCGGGGCTCCTCTTCATCCCCTCTGTCCCCAGCCCAGGCCATCGCCCTCATGGCCTACACGATGCCGGACGTGCACAAGCAGCTCAACCCGGCCGTGCGCCAGGCCGGGCGCTCCCGCCAGGAATACCGGGACAACTTCCGCTTCAAAACGCTGCATTTTCTGCTGACCCAGGCCCTCCAGAAGCTGAGACGCCCTTATGAGTGTCCAGATGTGTTCCGTGGGGTGAGGACAATCCAGTTCAATGTGACAGCTGGTGATAAAGTCCGCTTTGGTCAATTCACTTCGTCGTCCCTGGACAAAACGGTGGCCCAGGGTTATGGGAACGTCACGATGTTTGAGGTGCACACGTGCCATGGAGCAGACATCCAGAAATTCTCCTTCAATCCAAGCGAGAAGGAGGTGCTGATCCCACCCTTCGAGACCTTTGAGGTCACCAAAGTCACCAGGGAAGGGAAGAAGGTGCAGATTGAGCTTCGCTCCACCGGGAACTTCAGCAACTACAACTGCGAGTGGCTGCGAGGTGACATCATGGGAACAACCGGGGGGATGGGGACACTCAGTGAGGGCTGGGGACAAGGACCCACAGTGCTGGGGACACCCATGGCCCAGAGGGGACAGGGACACCCACTGTGGGGGGGGGAGGCAGGACACCCAGAGCTGGGGACAAGGACAGGGACAGCCACTGCCGGGCACAGGGGATGGGGACACCAGTGCCAGGTGAGGGGTCCAGGGACATCCAGTGCTGGGGACACCCACAGGGGTGGGGAGGACAAGGCCACCCATGGCTGGGCACAGGGGAAAGGGGCCTCATTATGGCCCCCTCTGACATCCCACACTCCCAGGACCCCCCATCACCCCTGTCCCTCTCCCCATGGTCCTCCTGACCCTTCTCTTTGTCTCCACAGGTGGGAGCCTCCCCAGGAAATTCCCCCAGCTTGGGGGGCTTCTCCTGGCCACCGTGGCCATGGCAGTGGCCATTGGAACCCTCTGAGCCACGAGGCCACCAAGGTCACGGTGGTCCTGGGGGCCACTGTGGTCACCATGAGCATGAAGGCCACCAAGACCCCCAGAGAAATGAGGGCACCAAGGCTACCGAGGCCATTATGGCCACTATAGCCCCTTTGTCCCCTGTGACCACTGTGGCCATTGTTACCCTTGTGGTCACTGTGGCCATTATTGCCACTGTGGCCACCATGGTCACTGTAACAAGGCGTCCAACCAGGGGAATCCCCTCCGAGAGCTGCCCAGTGAGGGAGCAATGCCAGGGCAGCAGGACCAGCATGGGGGGACTGGAGCAGCCAGAAAAGTGCAGGACAGCACGGACAGCAGAGATTGGGCAGCGCCTGGGGCTGCTTGGGCAATTCCCAACAGAGGGGTTTGGGAATGGCAACATCACGGCCACCTGCTGACGTTCCTTGGCTGCCTCGCCTGATGTAGCAATAAATTGCTGCTTGCTCACCTGGGGTATAAAACATGTATCAAACACATGATCCTTGCTTGCCTGGCATATCAAATGTTTATCAGAAATTTGATCCTTGCTTGTCTGGCGTATCAAAATTTTACCAAAATTTGCTGCTGGCTCACCTGATGTATCTGCTACAGCTCCTTTAACGCCTTTCCTGCAGGACGCCTCATTTCCTAAGATAAAGCAGTTCTTGGAGTTTTTAATAGAGGCAACTTAAAGGTTTATTTTCCAAACCTTGATCTTCAAAGAGGTGCTGGAGAAATGTTCCTCCCTTTTTCCTCGTTCACTGCAGCTCTCACAAAGAACCTGGAAGGGTTGGAGCATGGCCAGGGAAGGGATGGAGCTGGGGAAGGGTCTGGAGCACCAGGAAGGGTTGAGAGATCTGGCGGGGCTGTTCAGTGCAATTTTAAAAGTATGAATAATCAGCTTGGGGCCAGTTCCAAACTTCCTGATTTGAGGTAACACTACAGAAAACATTGGGAGGAAAAAAAGAAAAACAAGCAGAATGAAGAAGGATGAAAAATAAAATAGAGAAATGGGGACAGAGGCAGCACCACCCATTTGTTTATGAAAAAACTCCTGATGTTTCGCTCAGGAATTTTTTTTTTTTCCTTCGAATCAGGGTTTTTCCCTCTTTACCCGCTCATCTCCTGGAGTTGCAGTTCAGGAATTGTCCACCGGAGGGCAGCAGCGAGCGCGGGAAATCAGCAGCACTGCGCATGCGCCGCCCCCAGCTGCAGTTCCGGGTGCCAACAGCAGGCGGCAGCACGAGCTGCTGGCGCTGCCCAGCGCCCGCCCCGCCCCATCCCGGCCCCGGGGGCTCTGCAATGGTTTGGGATGGAGCGACCTTAAAGCCCGTCCGGTGCCAGCCCTGCCATGGGCAGGGACATCTTCCCCTGGGCCAGGCTGCTCCAGGCACTGCCCAACCTGGCCTTGGACACGGCCAGGGATGGGGCAGCCACAGCTTCTCTGGGTCACCTGTGCCAGGGCATCACCACCGCTACAGGGATGGATTCCTTCCCAATATCCCATCTGACGCTATCCTGTGGCACTTGGGAGCCATTCTCCCTTGCCCTGTCCCTCCATGCCCTTGTCTGTCCCCAGCTCTCCTGGAGCTCCTCTAGCCAGTGGAAGGGGCTTTGGTGTTTTCATGGATCCTTCTCCAGGTTGAACACCCCCAGCTGTCTCCACAGCAGAGGGGCTTCACCCCTCAAAGCATCTCCATGGCCTCCTCTGGACTCGCTTCAGCAGCTCCCCATCCCCTCTGTGCTGTGGCCCAGAGCTGGCAGAGTGGTCTGAGTGGGAATGTCTCACGGCGGGAAGGGCTCAGTGCCTGCCCTCCTCCCAACCCAGAACCAACACCCCGCAGGGAGCACCCCAAGGGCTCTTGGACTCCAGACTTGGCCTCTGGCAACGTCACTGGCCCAGCAGCTGCTCCTGTCCCTGGCTGCACCCCCAGTGCCTGCCCTGGCACCGTGGGCACAGGGCCAGCCAGGGCAGGAGGCAGCCCTGGGGCCAGTGGGACATGGAGACAGCCAGGACAACCCTGGGGACAGCAGGACATGGGGACAGCCAGGACAGCCCTGGGGCCAGTGGGACACAGGGACAGCCAGGGCAGCCCTGGGGACAGCAGGACACAGGGACAGCCAGGACAGCCCCGGGGACAGCAGGACATGGGGACAGCCAGGACAGCCCTGGGGCTGTGGGACACAGGGACAGCCAGGACAGGCCTGGGGCTGTGGGACACAGGGACAGCCAGGGCAGCCCCGGGGACAGCAGGACATGGGGACAGCAGGACAGCCCCAGGGCTGTGGGACACGGGGACAGCCAGGGCAGCCCCAGGGCCAGCAGGACACAGGGCCAGCCCCGGGGATCCTGTGTGTGACACTCACATGGCCTCGGGGGTGGGACAGGCACAGCAGCAGCACGACAGGTGCTGGGGAGGGGTTTCCAGAAATAAACAAACCGCAGGGTGGAATCCGGAGGGCAGCAGAGAGGAGAAACTGCCAGGGCAGCTCTGCTCCGTCAGGGGCGGCCCGGAGCCAGCAAACCAGGCAGCCCCGGCTCTGGAATCAGGGACAGAGAGGGACAGGGACAGAGAGGGAGCTCTGGGAGAGGGACAGGGGATGGACAGGGAGCTGGGGACAGAGAGGGAGCTGGGGACAGAGAGGGAGCTCTGGGAGAGGGACAGGGGACGCACAGGGAGCTGGGCAGCCCCGGGAGAGGAAAGGCTTGAGCTGGACCCCCAGGAACAGAGCAGTGGGATGTGGAACCCCGGGATGTGGAGCCCTGGGAACAGACAGGTGGGAGATGGATCTGGGGTGCTGCACCTCCCCCAGTGCTCTGTGAGCTCAGAAATGCCATCAGACCCCAAAGGAGCAGCACCTGTGCCAAGCTCCTCCCGAGCTTATCAGGAGCACAGTCTGCTCCCAGGAATTCCTGCTGCATGGATAACGAGCTCCTCCTTTAACAAACGGCCTTGGGAACTCATTTTTCTTGCCTGAAGAACAACCCAAGTGGAACATTTTCTCTGTTGAACTTCCAGACTTCGGGCTCTTGGCCCGAATTGCACCCAGGACGGAAAACGACCGTGGCCAAAGTCCACCCTCTCTCTCTCCTGTGACCTGCAAGCACTTCCTGGGAGCCTTGGAGCTCTCCTGCCCCTGGGCTGTGCCTGGCATTCCCTGGGAGGGGGTCCAAACTTCGCTGTGCTCAGAGCCTGGGCTGCTCCCCCGGCCCTCGGGGCTCAGCCCTGCAGAGGAGCAGAGGCACCGACCCTTCCCCAAGCCCTTCCCTGAGCTGTTGGGGCATTTCTCACAGGTGTGACCCTGTCTCTGCCCCTGTGAATCCCCTGTGCCCTTCCTGAGCTCCCAGGGCATTTCTCACAGGTGTGACCCTGTCCCTGTGAATCCCCTGTGCCCTTCTCAAGCTCCCAGGGCATTTCTCACAGGTGTGACCCTGTCCCTGTCCCTGTGCATCCCCTGAGCCCTTCCCTGTGCCCTTCCCGAGCTCCCAGGGCATTTCTCACAGGTGTGACCCTGTCTCTGCCCCTGTGAATCCCCTGTGCCCTTCCTGAGCTCCCAGGGCATTTCTCACAGGTGTGACCCTGTCTCTGCCCCTGTGAATCCCCTGTGCCCTTCCTGAGCTCCCAGGGCATTTCTCACAGGTGTGACCCTGTCCCTGTCCCTGTGCATCCCCTGTGCCCTTCCCGAGCTCCCAGGGCATTTCTCACAGGTGTGACCCTGTCCCTGTCCCTGTGCATCCCCCGTGCCCTCCTGTGCATGCAGCACCTGCCCCTGCCCGCTGCCAGCTCCTCAGCTCTCTGTTTGGGGTGTGACTTCTGGGATGTTCCCCTGAGATCCTTCACCCTTTAGATCTGGGCTGAGTCAGATCAGGGTGATTTTAGCTTTAGGTTGACCAGTGTTAGATTTTTGTCTCTGTGTGCTTTAACCACTGAGTGAGCTTTGCCCACAAACCTCGTTGTGCTTTTGCTTTTATTTCAAACCTCCTTTTGCTGGTGCCACCTTAAAACCCTTAAAAGCTGCTCTTAAAACTCTCAAACAAGAGAGGCCTGGGAGCAGCAAAGGAAGAGCAGGGAATGTTTCCCGAGGGAGAATGTGCAGACAGAAATATTGGCCAGGGCTGGAGCTGCCAAGAAGGGTGTCAGGAGCTGCCAGGATGGACTGGGCACCAAGGAATCATGGAATGGCTGGGTTGGATGGAAAAGTCACTGAGCCCAGCGGGTCCAGCACTGCTCATGGCACTGCCAAGGCCACCCCAGACCATGTCCCCAAGTGCCACATCCACACATCTGTCAAATCCCCCCAGGAATGGGGACTCCAGCCCTGCCTGGGGCAGCTGTGCCAGGGCTGCTCAGCCCCTTCCAGGAAGGAATTTTCCCAATATCCACCCTAAACCTCAGGAAACAGGACCCAACCTCACCTGGCTGCCTCCTGCGGTCCTGCTGGGGTCCCTCCTGAGCCTTCTTGTCCCCAGGCTGTCCTCAGCCCTGGTGGCACCTGACCCCAGCTGGAATGTGGTGGGGACACGGGGAGCTGGGGACAGCAGGACACCCTGGGATGGAGCCAGAGCCGTGGGAGATGAACAAGACAATTTATTAACAGCAGGACCAGGATGGGGCCTCGGCCACGCGGGGAGGGCAGGGGGGCTCTGGGGGTGCCACAGGTGGGGCTGTGGCAGGGCCGTGGGGACAGGCAGGTGGCAATGGGCAGGGCTGGGGGTTTGGGGGCCTCTGGGAGTGTCTCCACATGAGGACAGTGGCTCAGAGCAGGAGGGTCTGAGGGTGCCACAGGCTCAGGGGGTCTGGGGACGGACAGGGACAGTGGCTCGAGGGGTTCTGGTGGTACACCCACGTGGGAACGGTGCCTGGGGACGTCTGGAGGTGCCACAGGTGGCACGGGGGGCCTGGGGTGGGGACAGGCAGGGACAGTGGCCAGGGGGGGTCTATAGTGCTGCTGGCACTGCCCCTGCCTGTGCAGCCAGACTGGTGACAGGGAGGGGACAGCGAGGTGGGGACAGGACAGGACAGAGGGGGTTCCAAAGTGCTTCCAGTCCGCGTTCAACGCAAAGGGGCGGGGTGGGGGAGAATCGTATTCACAGCGGGGAGGAGCAGGGGGCCGGGGGGGCCGTGGCAGCCCCGCACCAGCGAGCCCCCGCGGGGCAGGAACCGCCGGGGAACGCGATGAGAACGGCGACAAAACCGGCTACGGGGAGGGGACCCGACCGGGGCGGGGCCGCGGGAGCGGCGGGGCCGGGCAGGGGCGGCGGCTACTCCTTGGCCCTGCCGATGATGGCGAGGATGTAGAGGAAGATGTTGATGATGTCGGTGTAGAGGTTGAGCGCGGCGAAGATGTACTCCTCGGGGCTCAGCGCCAGCTGCTTGTTCCCCAGGATCAGCTGCGTGTCCACCGCCAGGAACTGCGAGGGGATGGGGCAGTGTCAGGGGCGGGAGGAACCAGCGGGCCCCATAAATGCCCCAATCCCAAACCAGCCAAGCACCCCGAGCACACCCTGCATGTCCACCACCAGGAACTGTGGGATGGGGCAGTGTGGGGGGCAGGAGGCACCAACGGGCCCCATAAATGCCCCAATCCCAAACCAGCCAAGGATGCCCTGTTCCCTCCACCCTGTGCATCCACCACCAGGAACTGTGGGATGGGGCAGTGTGGAGGGCAGAAGGAACCAACAGGTCCCACAAGTCCCATAAATCCCAAACCAGACACCCTGAGCACACCCTGCATGTCCACCACCAGGAATGAGGGATGGGGCAGTGTCAGGGGTGGGAGAAACCAGCGAGTCCCATAAATCCCCCAGTCCCAAACCAGCCAGGCGCACCCTGCACCCTCCACCCTACGTGTCCACCACCAGAACTGCGGGACAGGGCAGTGTGGGGGGCAGGAGGAACCAGTGGATCCCATAGGTGTCCTCCACCCCAAACCAGCCAGACACCCCGAGCACACCCTGCACCCTCCACCCCAAGCACACCCTGTGCATCCACCACCAGGAACTGCGGGATGGGGCAGTGTCAGGGGCGGGAGGAAGCAGCGGGTCCCATAAATCCCTGCCACCCCAAACCAGCCAGGCACACCCTGCACCCTCCACCCCAACCCACACCCTGCGTGTCCACCACCAGGAACTGCGGGATGGGGCAGTGTCAGGGGCGGGAGGAACCAGCAGGTCCCATAAATCCTCCAATCCCAAACTAGCCAGGCACACCCTGCACCCTTCACCCTGTGTGTCCACCACCAGGAACTGTGGGATGGGGCAGTGTCAGGGGCAGGAGGAACCAGCAGGTCCCATAAATCCCCCAATCCCAAACCAGCCAGGCACACCCTGCACCCTCCACCCCGAGCACACCCTGAGTGTCCCCAGTGAGCCGGAGCACCCAGGGGTGCTGGTGGCACTGCCCCCCCCAGCAGGTGAGCGTCCCAGCCCCCCGACTCACGCAGGTGAAGAGCAGGGCCCCCAGCGAGGCGTAGACGATGTCCACGATGCGGTTCCGGATGAAGATGCAGAGGATGGAGAAGAGCACGAGCACGACCAGGCAGATGATGAGCACGCCCCGGCACGAGGTGAAGTCGTACTTGGTCTGTGGGGAGGGGGATTGGGGGGCGTCAGAGCCCAGGGTGGAGCCCCCAGAGCCAGCAGGGAGCTCAGAGGGAGGGCTCAGCACCCCCTCAGATCCCACACAGCCAGCAGGGAGCTGGGGAGGGCTGCACGCCCCATCTGGGGTCCAAAGGCCCATGAGACGAGATCCCACAGCCCCCCAGGAGCCCAGCAGGGAGTCACTGGGGTGTTGTGCCCCCAGTTTGGAGCCCCCCAGGCAGGAGCGGGGGCAGCCCTGGCGCTGACCTGCAGGGAGAAGATGACGACGGTGAAGCAGACGACGACGGTGATGCCGACAGCCATGATGACAGCCTCGGTGTCATAGAAGCTGGCTATCATCCCCACCATGTAGGACAGGCTGACAGTCAGGATGGACTGGCAAGGCAAGGGGGGAACCCATCAGGCCTGTGTGCCCAGCCTGGCACCCACAAAATGCCATGTGTCCCCTGGCCCAGCATCGCCCAACCCTCGGTGTGCCCCTGGCTTGGCATCCCCAAACCTGCCACAGAACCTCTGTGGTGCAGAACCCCAAATCTGCCCCCTCAGCCTGGCACCTCCAAACCCTCTGTTGCTCCCTAGATCAGCACCCTGAAACCCACCCCACCGTGGCACCCCTGAACCTTCCATGTGCCCCAGCCCAGCACCCTTAAACCCTCTGTGTGCCCCTGGCTCTGCACTCCCAAACCTGCCCCAAAACCTCCATGGTGCAGCACCCCAAATTTGCCCCCTCAGCCTGACACCTCTAAACCCGCTGTGTGCTCCCTAGATCAGCACCCTCAAATCTACCCCCACAGTGGTACCCTCAAACCTTCCACGTGCCCCCAGCACAGCACCCTTAAGCCCTCTGTGTGCCCCTGGCTCTGCACCCCCAGTGCCCCACTGTGGCACCCCCAACCTCCCACGTGCCCCCAGCACCCTTAAGCCCTCTGTGGGCCCCTGGCTCGGCACCCCCAAACCTGCCCTGTCACCCCACTCAGCTCCAAACCTGCCCCAAAACCTCCCTGGTGCAGCACCCCAAATCTGCCCCCTGAGCCTGACACATCCAAACCTGCTGTGTGCTCCCTGACTCAGCACCCCCAAACCTTCCGTGGACCCCCAGCCCAACATCCTTAAACCCTCTGTGTTCTCCCTGGCTCAGCACCCCCAAACCCATCCCACCAACTGCCCCCACCATGACATCCCCAAACCTTCCATGTGCCCCCAGCCCAGCACCCTTAAACCCTCAGTGTGCCCCTGGCTCTGCACCCCCAAACCCACTCCACCGTGGCACCCCTAAACCTTTCCCATGCTCCCAACCCAGCACCCTTAAACCCTCTGTGTGCTCCCTAGATCAGCACCCTCAAACCCACCCCACTGCGGCACCCCAAAACTTTCCATGTGCCCCCAGCCCATCACCCTTAACCCCTGCCATGCCGTGCCCCGGCCCAGGGTGCCCTCACTCCTTAACCCCCGCCATGCCGTGCCCTGGCCCAGGGTGCCCTCACTCCTTAACCCCTGCCATGCCGTGCCCCTGGCCCAGGGTGCCCTCACTCCTTAACCCCTGCCATGCCGTGCCCCTGGCCCAGGGTGCCCTCACTCCTTAACCCCTGCCACGCCGTGCCCCTGGCCCAGCGTGCCCTCACTCCTTAACCCCTGCCATGCCATGCCCCTGGCCCAGCGTGCCCTCACTCCTTAACCCCTGCCATGCCATGCCCCTGGCCCAGGATGCCCCCACTCCCCATGCCCAGCCAGCCGTGCCCCTGGCCCACCAGGGACACGAGGTTCCAGGGGTGCTTGCGGCGGAAGTCGCCGCAGCAGCTGAGGACGATGAGGGAGATGAAGAACACGGCGTAGGACACGTAGTACGTCCACACGTTGCGCTGCACGAAGCCCCGCACGCCTTTGACGAAGGTGAAGACGGTCACGAAGGCGAAGGTGACGGTCAGCTGCAGCGTGAGCACCAGGAACACCTGGGGACGGGGGGGCAGGGTCACAGGGAGCCCCCCGATGCCCCGTACCCCGCCCCGAGCCCCCCGTGTCCCACCTTGCGGATGAAGGCCTGCCGGATGCTCTTGTCGTCCCAGTGCGCCGACGGGAAGTCCTGGTTGTCATAGTAGGAGGGGGGCCCGTCCTCGTGGTAGGTGCTGTGCAGGGGGGCTGTGGGGAGGGGGCACACTGCTCAGGAGGGTGCCAGGAGCCATGGGGAGTGCCCCCCGTAGCCAGGTGTCACAGCTGGCTGGGTCTGGGCAGTGTCCCCCCTCCCAGGGTCACAGCCAGTGCCATCCCCAGTGGGCACAGTCCCCCAGGATGTGTGGGGCAGGAGCCAAGGGGAGTGGAGCTCTGTGCCCCCCAAAGCCAAGTGTCACAGCTGGCCTGGCTCTGGGCAGTGTCACCGCCCTCCCAGGGTCCATCCCCAGTGGGCACAGTCCCCCAGCTGCCCCCCAGGACATGCGGGACAGCAGCCAGGAGCCAAGGGGAGTGGAGCTCTGTGCCCCCCAAAGCCATGTATCACAGTTGGCACGGCTCTGGGCAGTGTCACCGCCCTCCCAGGGTCCATCCCCAGTGGGCACTGTCCCCCAGCTGCCCCCTAGGACATGTGGGAGCCAGAAGCCACAGGGGGGTCCCTGCTGCCCCACTTGAGCCCACCCCCCCACTGTCTGCACTGCTCCCCATCCAAGGGAGCCCCCCAGGCTGCCCTCACCCAGGGGCTGCCCTGCCCTGCACACCTGAACCCCCAGCCTCAGAGAGGAGCCCAGGTGTGTCACACACCCCCATCAGGCAGCCAGGAGGGTCCCCCAGCCCATCTGAAGCCCCCAAGCCCCCTTTTCCCGGTACTTACAGTCCTGGTCTCCGGGGACCATGGGCTGGGGCTGGGCATAGGGCGGCTGGCCATAGGGGCCCTGGGGGTAGGGCCCGGGCGGGGGGTACGGCCCGGGGGGGTACGGGCCGGCGGGGGGGTACGGCCCCGCTGGCGGGTACGGCCCCGGCCCCTGCGTGAAGCCCGGCTGCGGGTAGGGCGTGGGGGCAAACTGGGGCTGGGGGTACGGGGCCACGGGGTACGGGGGCTGAGGGTAGGCCGGGGGGGCCGTGGGCGGCTGCTGGCCCCCGAAGCCGTCGCTCGTCACCAGGAAACTCTTCTCGTGGGACATGGTGGCCCGCGGGCTGCAGCCGCCTTGGTGCTGTGGAGGGGGGGACAGGGAGTTAGAGATGGTGCTATTGTCCCCCACGGCTGTCACCCACCTCCTTGGCACCCCCACAGCATTCGTCCCCTCATCTTTGTCCCCCCAAGGCATCACCCAGTACAGCCATCACCCCGTCCTCAGTAGCCACACATGGCCATCACCCTCCCACTGCTGTTACCCCCTTCCTCATCACCCCCACGGCCATCAGCCCCCCAGGGCCATCATCAACCCCCCCATGGCCATCAAACTCCCCATGGCCATCAGCCCCCCATGGCCATCAACACCCCGTGGCCATCACCCCCATGGGCCATCAGCCCCCCATGGCCATCACCCTCCCACTGCTGTCACCCCCTTCCTCATCACCCCCACGGCCATCAGCCCCCCAAGGCCATCATCAGACCCCCATGGCCATCACCCCCCACCCCGGGGGGCCCCACTAGGAGATGCCCCGGGATGGGATGGGGGTCCCCACTCAGGGATGCCCCAGGATGGGGGGATGCCCTGGGATGGGGGTCCCTCACTCGGGGGATGCCCCGGAATGGGGGTCCCACACTTGGTGGGTGCCCAGGATGGGGGTACCTCACTCAGGGGATGCCCTGGGAGGGCGGTCCCTCACTCAGGGGGTGCCCACGATGGGGGACCCTCACTCAGTGGATGCCCTGGGACAGGAGTCCTACACTTGGGGATGCCCTGGGATGGGGGTCCCTCACTCGGGGATGCCCGGGATGGGGGTCCCTCACTCAGGGGATGCCCCGGTATAGGGGTCCCTCACTCGGGGGATGACTGGAATTGGGGTCCCGCACTGGAGGATGCCCTGGGATGGGGGTCCCTCACTCGGGGATGCCTGGGATGGGGGTCCCTCACTCGGGGATGCCCAGGATGGGGGTCCCTCAATCAGCGGATGCCCGGGATGGGGGTCCCTCACTCGGGGATGCCCAGGATTGGGGGTCCCTCACTCGGGGACGCCCGGGATGGGGGTCCCCACCATCGGGGGGTCCCATCCTGCTCCCCCCGCCCCCGTGCCCGCACAAGATGGCGGCGGCGAGGCCGTTGCCATGGCAACAGCCCCGGGGCTGGGATCGCTGTGCGGGACCGGTTCCTGCCGCGATTACCGGCAGCGGTGCGGGGGAGCCCCGGCGCTGCTTCACTGCCCCCTTGGGCCGTCACCGGGAGCGGCGGCGTCCTGCCAGGCCCGTGGCCAGGCCCGGCCTCGGCCGCGGCCCCACCGCATCCAGCCGGGCGGGCTCCACCGCAGCCCCGGGGCCGCCCCCGCTCCCGGAGCCCGGTTACAAAACCGGGCGGTGCGGGAGCGGCGGCTGCGCCCTAGGCGGGGATCGCGCACCCAGCGGCGCGGTACCGGCACCGGTACCCGTGCGGGCTCGCTGCCGGTGCCGCAGCCTGGCAGGCGGCGGTGCCCAAGCGGTTCCGCCGCTGTTCCGGTGCCGCAGCGGCCCCGGCCGGGCCAACGGGCAGCGCCGGCCGGTGGCGCAACCACGGCGGCCGCGTGACGGCCCCGCGCCCCGGGCGGGCGGCGGGACGGGGGGGGCCCGGCCCTGCGGCGCCGCGGGGGCGGCACCGACACCGGGCGGGGGGCGCATTTCGGGCCCGGGCGGCTTCCCGGGGTGTGTAGGGCATGGGAGACACCCTGAACGGGGTCAGGGGCCGCGGGGTGCGCCCCACAAGGGGGCACGCGGGGCGCCCCGAGCGAGGGCCATGGGGTGCGGGCGCTGTGGGATCGCAGGGTGCGGGCCGTGAACGCACCCCGGATTGCGGGGATGCGGGGGGGCCGCATCACGGGGTGCGGGGGTGCCCGCAGCACGGCGTGCGGGGGGCGCGGGGGAGCCGGCGGCGTGCGGGGGGCGCAGGGATGCCCACAGCCCGGCGGGCGGGGTTGCGGGGGTGCAGGTGCTCCCGCATCACGGGTTGCGGGGGTGCCGCCGCCCCCCCCGGTTCTCTCCGAGTCCCGTAAGCCGCTTTGCCCTGACGCTCGGTAAAGCCCCGCCGCGGCCTATTTACGGCAGCAGCGAGCCTAATCCCCGAGCGCTGCCGCGGGGGGAGCGGCCCGGAGACCCCCGCTGTGCCCGCGGCCGCGGGGTCCCGCACGGCCCCGCTTCCCCCGCCCCGCTACCCCCCCCCTCGCACCGAACCCGTGCGCTGCGGACTGCGGCAGCGGGAAGCGGCGGAGGGAACGGCGCTCGGGGTCTCCTCCGGAGCCTCCGCACCCTCCGCTCGCCGCCGACACCCCTCACCCGAGCCCCGGACCCCCCGATCCCCCCGCGCCCCCCGCTCACCGGCCAGGCCGAGCTGCGCGGAGTCCGCTCGCTGCGCGCCGGGCGGGGCGGGGCCTGCACGGGGCGGGGCTTGATAGTGGGCGGGGCTTGGCCCGCTAATGCTGCGTAGCCAAAGGGGGAGTGGCGTGGCCTCTTTGGGGGCGGGGCAGAGCGCCCCCTGGTGGCGGCAGCGCGCACTCGTCGCGGGCGGCCCCGGCGCCGCCGCGTCACGCGTGGGGACGGTCACGCGTCCGCGGTGACGCGCAGGGGACGGCCACGTGACCCCCTGTCACCCCTGGGGGTGGCCCGTGTGTCTACGTCATTCTCATGTAACTTGTGGGGCTTTTTCCGTGTCCCCTATCACCTCTGGGGTCAGTCCCATGTCCTCTGGTCACTCGTGGGGCTGGTCAGGAGTCCCCTGGTGACTCGCAAGGGACGGCCACGTGTCCCTCTGTCACCCTGGGGATGGCCTGTGTGCCTATGTCATTCTTGTGTACCCCCTGTGGGGCTTTTTCCATGTCCCCTTATTGCTTCTGAGATCAGTCCCGTGTCCCCTGGTCGCTCGTGGGGACGGTCACGCGCCCGCGGTGACGCATAAGGGACAGCCACGTGTCCCCCTGTCACCCCTGGGGATGGCCTGTGTGCCTACGTCATTCTCGTGTACGGCCTGTGGGGCTTATTCCGTGTCCCTTTCTTGCGGCTGGGGTCAGTTCTGTGTCCCCCTGGTCGCTCGTGGGGCTGGTCACGGATCCCTCGGTCACGCACGAGGGACAGCCACAGGTCCCCCTGTCACCCCTGGGGATGCCCCGTGTGCCTACGTCATGATCCTGTACCTCTGTGGGGCTTATTCTGTGTCCCCTTGTCACATCTGGGGTCAGTCCCGTGTCCCCTGGTCACTCGTGGGGCTCGTCACGGGTCCCCTATCACACACGAGGGACAATCAGTTGTCCCTCTGTCGCCTGCGTGGCTGGACCCGTGTCCCCGTGTCATTCTCGGGGACGGACCCGTGTACCCCTGTCATCCGTGGGGATTCTCCCGTGTCCCCTCATCACATCGGGGGTCACTTCCGTGTCCCTGGTCACTCGTGGGGCCAGTCATTCTCGAGTACCCCTGTCACCCGAGGCGCTTTTTCCGTGTCCCCTCGCCACATCTGGGGTCAGTTCCGTGTCCCCTGGTCACTCGTGGGGCCGGTCAGGCACAAGGGACAGTCACTTGTCCCCCTGTCACCCGTGCTGCTGCTCCCGCGTCCCGCGTGTGGCCGGTCCCGCGGTCCCTGGTCCCCCTCTGCGGGCCGGCCCCGCATCCCCGTGTCCCGCGTGGGAGCCGTCCCGTGTCCCCACCCCGGTCCCGCCCCCCGCCCTTCCCCTTCCCGTTTTGGTCCCGTTTCGGTTTCGGTTCTTGGCCGGGGCGGAGCCTCGCAACGTCCGGTGCGTGGGGGGGCCCTGCCCCGCGGGGCGGGGGGGCCCTGCCGGGGGCTGTGGGGACCCCCACGGGGCTGGGGGGATCCGGGGGGCGATCGGGGGGTCCGGTGCGGGGTGGGGGGTCCTGCTGGGGGTTGTGGGGTCCCCACGGGGCTGGGGAAGTCGGGGGTGATCGGGGGGTCCGGCCCTGGGGTGGGGGATCTGCAGGGGGGTGAGACCCCCCCATGGGGCTGGGGGGTCCGGGGCGATCGGGGGGTCCGGCCCTGGGGTGGGGGGGTCCCTGCTTGTGGCTAAAGGGGGGTTCAGCCCTGCGGACCCGGGCCCGGGGGGGCCCTCGGTACGGGGGTGCGGGGGGAGCACGGACAGGGGGTTTGGGGAGGGGGTTTGGGGTCACGGGGGGTCCCCGCGGATTGGGGGGCAGGGGGTGTAACGGAACCCAGCCCCAAACGTGTGTGTGCCCCAGGATGGCCGGGGGGGTGCTGGAGGTGCGGGGGGTCCCCCCCGACGCCCCCGAGGAGCTGCTGGTGCTGTACTTCGAGAGCCGGCGGCGCTCGGGTGGGGGGCCCGTGCAGAGCTGCCAGCGCCTCGGGCCCCTCCTCTTCCTCACCTTCGAGGACCCCCAGGGTAAGCGTGGGCAGGGGAGCGTGCCCCAGTTCCAGCTGGGAGCACCGGGGTGGGATTTGGGGGTCTCGGTTCCAGCTGGGAGCACTGGGGTGGGATTTGGGGGTCTTGGTTCCAGCTGGGAGCACTGGAGTGGGATTTGGGGGTCTCGGTTCCAGCTGGGAGCACTAGGGTGGGATTTGGGGGTCTTGGTTCCAGCTGGGAGCACTAGGGTGGGATTTGGGGGTCTTGGTTCCAGCTGGGAGCACTGGAGTGGGATTTGGGGGTCTTGGTTCCAGCTGGGAGCACTAGGGTGGGATTTGGGCGTTGTGGTTCAGCTGGAAGCACTGGGATGGGATTTGAGGGTCTCAGTCCCATTGGGATCACTGGGATGGGATTGGGGGTGTGTCAGTCCCACTGGGATCACTGGGATTGGGATTAGAGCTCCCAGTCCCACTGGGAGCACTGGGATAGGGTGTGGGGGTTCCCAGTCCCACTGGGAGCACTGGGATAGGGTTGGGGGGGATCCCAGTCCCTCTGGGTATGCTGGGATTGTGTTTGGAGCTGGCAGCACCACTGGGAGCACTGGGATAGGGTGTGAGGGGCCCATTTCCTACTGGGAGCACTGGGATTTGTTCCGAGCTCCCAGTCCCACTGGGAGCACTGCAATAGGGTGTGGGGGATCCCAGTTCCACTGGGAGCACTGGGATTGTGTTTGGAGCTCCCAGCCCCACTGGGAGCACTGGGATGGGGTTCCCAGCCCCACTGGAATGAGGTGTGCGGGTTCCCATTCCCACTGGGAGCACTGGGATAGTGTTCCCAGCCCCACTGGGATGGGGTGTGGGGGATCCCAGCCCCACTGGGATGGGATATGAGGGATCCCAGCCCCACTGGGATGGAGTGTGGGGGTTCCCAGCCTCACTGGATGGAGTGTGGGGATCCCAGCCCCACTGGGATGGAGTGTGAGGGATCCCAGCTCCACTGGGATGGAGTGTGAGGGATCCCAGCCCTACTGGGATGGAGTGTGGGGATCCCAGCCTCACTGGGATAGGATATGAGGGTTCCCAGCCCCACTGGGATGGGATGTGGGGGTTCCCAGCCCCACTGGATGGAGTGTGGGGATCCCAGCCCCACTGGGATGGGGTGTGGGGGTTCCCAGTCCTTACTGGGAGCACTGGGATTGTGTTTGGAGCTGCCAGTTCCATTGGGAGCACTGGGATAGTTTTGGGGGGGATCCCAGCCCCACTGGGATGGGATGTGGGGGTTCCCAGCCCCACTGGGATGGGATGTGGGGGTTCCCAGCCCCACTGGATGGAGTGTGGGGATCCCAGCCCCACTGGGATAGGATATGCGGGGTCCCAGCCCCACTGGGAGCACTGGTGGGCAGTGCTGTGCCCCGGGGGGTGAGGGGGTGCTGGCTGAGCCCCCGGTGACCCGGGCTTCCCTCCCCAGATGCACAGAACGTGTTGGCCCACGGCAGCCACAGGCTCGGGGGGGCCGAGCTGGGGGTGCGCCCGGCCCCCCCCTGGGACCCCTGCCACCTGCTGCTGCGGGGTCTGGAGCCCGGGACCCCCTCTGAGCGCCTGGGGACCCTGCTGGGGGTGTCCCCTGGCACTGTCACCCTGTGCCAGGGCTCGGTGCCCGGCTGGAGCCTGCTGCGGCTGCAGGACCCCCTGAGCCCCCCAGGTGGGACTGGGGACATTGGGGGGGCACCAGGCTGGGAGGGGGGTGTCAGGGGTGGGGGTGTGGAGGGCAGAGGAGATGGGATGGAGCTGCCAGGGGCTTGGGGGGCAATTGTGTGGGGATACAGGGGCTGGGGTGGCTGCTGAGGGGTGGATGGGGAGCAATGGTGCCAGTGGTGAGAGTACTGGGGGGGCAGGGGGCTGATGGGCTGGGGGGTCTGGGGGGGACACCAGGGTGGGATGGGGATGTTGGGGGTGGTGGTATGGAGGGCAGAGGAGATGGGATGGAGCTGCCAGGGGGCAATGAGGTGGGACACGGGGGCTGGGGTGACAGGGTCAGGCTGCTGAGGGGTGGGTGGGGAGACAGTGGTGCCAGGGGTGGGAGTATTCGGGGGGCTGATGGGCTGGGGAGTCTGGAGGGGACACTGGGGTGGCATTTTGGGGCACGGGTTCTGCCGGGTGCCCTGGCACCAGGGGTGGGAGTGCTGGGGGGGCTGATGGTCTGGGTGGGACACCAGGGTGGCATTTTGGGGCGCGGGTTCTGCCAGGTGCCCAGCCCCGGGTATGACAGCGCCATAGGGGCAATGGCCAGGCCATGGTGGGGGCGGTGGCAGGGCCATGGTGGGGGCAGTGGTGGGGCCATGGTGGGGGCAGTGGCATGGCCATGGTGGGGGCAGTGACACAGCCATGGGGACACAGTGGCAGGGCCATGGTAGGGGCAGTGGCACGGCCATGGTGGAGGCAGTGGTGGGGCCATGGTGGGGGCGGTGACACAGCCATGGGGATGCAGTGGCAGGGCCGTGGTGGGGGTGGTGGCACAGCCATGGCGGGGGCAGTGGCAGTGCCATGGTGGGGGCAGTGGTGGGGCCATGGCAGGGGTGGTGGCAGGGCCATGGTGAGGGTGGTGCCACGGCCATGGTGGGGGCAGTGGCATGGCCATGGTGGAGGCAGTGGCATGGCCATGGTGGGGGTGGTGACAGTGCCATGGTGGGGGCGGTGGCAGGGCCATGGTGGGGGCAGTGACACAGCCATGGGGACACAGTGGCAGGGCCATGGTAGGGGTGGTGGCACAGCCATGGTGGGGGCGGTGGCATGGCCATGGTGGGGGCGGTGGCACAGCCATGGTGGGGGTGGTGACAGTGCCATGGTGGGGGCGGTGGCAGGGCCATGGTGGGGGTGGTGACAGTGCCATGGTGGGGGCGGTGGCAGGGCCATGGTGGGGGCGGTGGCATGGCCATGGTGGGGGCAGTGACACAGCCATGGGGACACAGTGGCAGGGCCGTGGTGGGGGTGGTGACAGTGCCATGGTGGGGGCGGTGGCAGGGCCATGGTGGGGGCGGTGGCACAGCCATGGTGGGGGTGGTGACAGTGCCATGGTGGGGGCGGTGGCAGGGCCATGGTGGGGGCAGTGACACAGCCATGGGGACACAGTGGCAGGGCCGTGGTGGGGGTGGTGGCACGGCCATGGTGGGGGCAGTGGCAGTGCCATGGCGGGGGTGGTGACAGTGCCATGGTGGGGGCTGTGACGCGGCCACGGAGGCACAGTGGCACGGCCATGGCATGCGGTGCCAGCGCTGCCCATGCCGCAGAGCTGGCGTCGGCGGAGCAGCGGGCACGGCGGCAGGGCCTGGCGCTGCTGCGGGTGCCACGGAGCCCCGCGGTGCTGGTGAGGGCAGCGGGGCCGGTGTTGGGCCGGGACCTGCTCGAGCTCTACTTTGAGAACCGGCGCAGCGGCGGCGGCCGCGTCAGCGACGTGCAGCTCCTGCCAGGGGGAGGCGGGGCCATCGTCACCTTCCAGGAGCTGGCAGGTGAGGGCATGGTGCCAGGGTGCCAGGGCCATTTATACAGGAATGGGGTGATTGTGGGGGCATGGGAATGGGGTGCCAAGCAGGGCACAGTGCCCTCAGTGTGGAATAGGGTGGTGAGGTGGGCACGGTGCCATTTGCACAGGAACAGGGTGATCATGTGGGCATGGGAAAGGGGTGCCAAGGTGGGCACAGTGCCATTTGCTCAGGAACAGCGTGATCATGTGGGCATGGGAATGGGGTGCCAAGGTGGGCACAGTGCCCTGGGCGTGGAATGGGGTGGTGAGGTGGGCATGGTGCCGTTTGCACAGGAACAGGGTGATCATGGGGGCACAGGAATGGGGTCCCAAGGTGGGCACAGTGCCCTTCATGCAGGAATGGGGTAGAGAGGTGAGTACACTGGCATTTGCACAGGGTGATCATGGGTGCATGGGAAAGGGGTGGATGAGGTGGGCACGGTGCCCTCAGTGTGGAATGGGGTGGTGAGGTGGGCACGGTGCCCTTGGCGTGGAATGGGGTGGTGCGGTGAGGATGGTGCCATTTGCTCAGGAATAGGGTGATCAATAGGGAAGGGGGTGCCAAGGTGCCCATGGTGTGGAATGAGGTTGTTAAGGTGGGCATGGTGCTATTTGCTCAGGAATAGGTTGATCATGGGGGCATGGGTGATCAAACTGGGCACAGTGCCATTTGCACAGGAACAGGGTGATCATGGGCGGATGGGAATGGGGTGCCAAGGTGCACACAGTGCCCTCAGTGTGGAATGGGGTGGTGAGGTTGGCACGGTGCCATTTGCACAGGAACAGGGTGATCATGGGGGCATCGGAACAGGGTGCCAAGGAGGGCACGGTGCCCTTGGTGCAGGAACATGGTGGTAAGGTGGGCACAATGCCATTTGCACAGGATCAGGGTGATCATGGGTGGATGGGAATGGGGGGCTAAGGTGGGCACGGTGCCCTTGGTGTGGAATGGGGTGCCAGGGTGGGCACAGTGCCATTTGCACAGGATCAGGGTGATCATGGGTGGATGGGAAGGGGGTGCCAAGCTGGGCACGGTGCCATTTGCACAGGAAAAGGGTGATCATGGGAGCACAGGGAGCTGCTCTGTGCCACCAGCTGCCCATTCCTTTGTCCCCACAGCCGCAGAGCGGGTGCTGCAGAGGCCACACCGGCTGCAGGACACGGTGCTGGAGCTCACCCCCCACTTTCCCTTCCTGGAGCTGCTGGAGGAGAACACGGACGTGCCCCTGGACGCTGTCCCCGCTCTGGACAGGGCCTCTCCTCCTGATGTGGAGCCCCTGCTGGTCAGGGAGCCCTTGCTGGACACAGATTGCCCGCCGGACTCAGTGCCATCCTCGGACCCCACCGTGGCACACACGAACCCCCCACCGGACACAGCGCCAGCACCGGCAGCGCCAACATCACACCCAGGGCCGGGGCAGCCCCCAAATGCCTTCCCCAGCAGGGACAAGGACACAGAGGGGTTCAGGGCTCTGCCCAGCCAGGTCCAAGCCCCCAGGCCCCTGTCGGTGGTGGTGCCAGAGCTGGTGCCAGCGGTGTCAGTGCAGGACGAGTTGCTGGTGCCAGCGGAGCCGGGAGCCGTGCGCTACCTGCAGCAGCACTACCAGGACATGCTCAGCAGCGTCCCCGAAGTGTCCCTGCTGCCACTGGAGGGGGGGGACATCTCTGGGTTCCGGGTGAGCTGCAGGCAGGGGTAGAAGTGACAGAATTCATAGAATGACTAGGTTGGAAGAGACCTTAAAGATCGTCGAGTGCAGGAGTGTGGGCAGGTGCAGGCAGGTGCAGACACCTGTGGGCAGGTACAGGCAGCAGTGCAGGGAGGGGCAGGTAGGTGTGGGCAGGGGTGTGGGCAGGTACAGGCAGCAATGCAGGGAGGGGCGAGTAGGTGTGGGCAGGTACAGGCAGGGGTGTGGGCAGGTCTGAGCAGTTGTAGGTAGGGGTGTGGGCAGGTACAGGCAGGTGTAGGCAGCAGTGCAGGGAGGTGTGGGTAGGTACAGGCCGCAGAGCAGGGAGGTACAAGTAGGTGCAGGCAGCTACAGGCAGGTGCAGACAGGTGTGGGCAGGTGCAGGCAGGGGCATGAGCAGGTGCGAGCAGGTGCAGGCAGCAGTGCAGGGAGATACAGGTAGGTGCAGGCAGGTACAGGTGCAGGCAGGTGTGGGCAGGTGCAGGCAGGTGTGAGCAGGAGTCTCTGCTGCTCTCTCACCTCCCTGTGCTCATGGCACACCCTGTTGCCAGGGGCTGCCAGCCCCGTGGTGCTGCCCACACTGCCTGCAGGTGAGTGGGGAGCTGGGCAGGCGCTGGTGCCCAGGTGCTGACCCTTTGCCCATCCGCTGACAGGTGAGCGGGGAGCCAGGCCGGTGCCAGGCCGTGGCGGATTTCCTGCAGAGCCTGCTGGACTCTGTGGCCTCGCACCCCGCAGCCCTGCGCTTCCCCGGCGTTGCCCGCTTCCTGTGGGACCTGGCTGGGCAGAGCCTCCTGCAGCAGCTGGAGAGCCGCTTCCAGTGCGTCATCCAGCTGGACGGTGAACCCTGGAGCCCTCCAGATCCCCAGGTGCAGCCTCGTGGGGAGGGAGGGGTCTGGCAAGCGGGTGCCGTTGTCCTGGTCCCTGCTGTGCAGCGTTGGTGATGCCACCCTTGATCCCCACAGCTGGAGCTGGAGGAGCTGCTGCCCCCAAGCAGGGAGCATCGGCCACACTCCTGGCACCAGGACCTGCCTGAGGGCCACAATGCCGCTGCTGATGGCAGTGGTGATGGTGGCGGCCACGGCTTCCATTCCAGCGCAGGTGAGGGGTGAGGGTGCCACTTTGGTGCCCGCTCTGCGGGTGCTGCGGTGGGATGAGGGGGCCACGGGTGCTGGTGCTCCCCCGGGACATGGCGAGGGGGCCTCACGGCTGACACCCTGCTGCTCCCACAGAGGAGATCCAGGAGGTGCTGGCAGCGCTGCGCCCGAGTGACACCGACAGCCGTGGCAGCCCCGACCCGTGGCCTGACACCGTCCCTGGTGACGAGTGGGACCCCAACGCCGCGTTCATCTGTGCGGCCGGTGGGGACGGTGCCAAGGAGCTGCTGTTGGACACCGGCGTGAAGGAGGAGGAGGAGGAGGTGCAGATGGCTCTGGCCATCCAGTACTCCATGGACCACGCGAGGCACGAGCAGGAGGAGCTGGCGCGCGCCACGGCTCTGTCCCTGCGCTCCTACAGCCGGGAGCAGGAGCAGGAGCAGGCCCAGGAGGATGCCAGGCTGCTGGCCGCGCTGGAGGCCTCGCTGGAGGAGGTGCTGCTGGCGGCGGACGTGGCGCGGGTGACGGTGTTCTGCTCCTCCGAGCGGGACGCCTCGGCGGTGGCGCGGGAGCTGGAGCGGGCGCTGGCGGGGCAGCAGCGGGCGCAGGACGTGGCGAGCGAGCGGCTGCGGGCGCTGCCGGCCGCCGGCCACTGCGCGCTGGCCCTGCTGCGGTGCCGGCACGCCGTGCAGCTCAGCCTGCGCGGTGACACCGCCACGCTGCGCGGCTTCGCTGACTACACGGCCCCAGCCGCCCGAGAGCTCGCCTCGCTGCTCCACCGCCTGCCATTGCCAGGGCACGCTGCCACCGCCGCCACCGCCGCCACCGCGCACTGGGTGCGCTGGGACCCCTCTGGCACCGCTGTCCTCTATGCCCCCGAGGCAGCGGCGCTGCTGGAGCAGGCCTGGTCGCGCCAGGAGCGCCGGCTGGATCTGGTGCTGGATGGGCGACCCTTCACCGTGGATTTGGAGCGCATGGAGGAGTTCGACATCGGCAGCGCCCGCGCCGTGCCCGTCTGCCGCAGCCAGCCCCCGCTGGACAGCACCTTCTTCCTGCTCGGTGCGTGTGGGTGCCGTGGGGCCAGCCGTGCCCCTCGCTGTGCCCACGCTCACCGGGGCTTTGTCCAGCAGGGCCAGAGGTGGCTGGGCTGGAGGAGGAGGTGCGGCTGATGGCGCTGGCTGAGGACTCGGAGGAGTTCGCTGACACGGTGCGCCACTTCTGCAGCACTCTGGAGGAGCTGCACAGCCAGATCAGCATCGTGCAGGTGGGGCTGGGCACGGGGGACCCCCGGGTGTCCCCGTGGCACAGCAGTGACACAGCGGGGCCCAGCAGGTGCAGAAGCTGATCCATCCAGTGCTGTACAAGCAGTACCAGCTGAAGAAGGGCAGCGTGAAGCGCGCCTGCGCCGCCGGCACCACCGTGGAGCGCGTCCTCTTCCACGGCACCACCAAGGCCTCCAGCTGCGAGATCTGCCTGCACGGCTTCAACCGCAGCTTCTGTGGGAAGAACGGTGAGCGCCGGGCACGTGGGGGTGACCAGGGGTGCCCTTGGTGTGGGAACGGGGCACCAAGGGGGGCACGGTGCCATCAGCATGGGAACAGGGCACTGGGGGGGGGCATGGTGCCGTCAGCATGGGAACAGGGCACCAAGGGGAGGCATGGTGCCATCAGCATGGGAACAGGGCATCGGGGGGGGCATGGTGTCATTGGCATGGGAACAGGGCACCAAGGGGGGGCATGGTGTCATTGGCATGGGAACAGGGTGTCCTTCTGGGCATGGTGCTGACAACATGGGAACAGGGCATTGGGTGCCATTGGCATGGGAATGGGGTGCCAAGGAGGGCACAGTGCCCTCAGTGTGGGAACGGGGTGGTGAGGTGGGCACAGTGCCATTTGCACAGGAATAGGGTGATCATGGGTGGATGGGAATGGGGTGCCAAGGAGGGCATAGTGCCCTTGGTGTGGAATGGGGTGGTGACGTGGGCATGGTGCTGTTTGCACAGGAACAGAGCAATCATGGGTGGATGGGAATGGGGTGCCAAGGTGGGCACGGTGCCAGTGGTGTGGAATAGGGTGGTGAGGTGGGCATGGGGGCCGTTGCTCAGTAATAGAGTGATCATGGGTGCATGGGAATGGGGTGCCAAGGTGGCCAGTGCCCTCGATGTGGGAACAGGGTGGTGAGGTGGGCATGGTGCCAATTGCACAGGAACAGGGGTGCATGGGATGGGGGCCATTGGTGCACAGGAATAGGATGATCATGGGTGCATGCCAAGGAAGCTGTTGGTGTAGGAATGGGATGGTGAGGTGGTCACATTTGCACAGGAATAGAGTGATCAAGAGGGCATGAGAATGGGGTGCCAAGGAGGGCACAGTGCCCTTGGTGCAGGAACAGAGTGATGAGGTGGGCACAGTGCCATTTGCTCAGGAATAGGGTGATCATGGGTGGATGGGAATGGAATTCCAAGGTAGGCACAGTGCCATTGGTGTAGGAATGGGATGGTGAGGTGGGCACATTTGCACAGGAATAAGGTGATCACGGGTGGATGGGTAGGGGTTTCCAAGGTGGGCACAGTGCCCTCAGTGTGGAATGGGGTGGTGAGGTGGGCACGGTGCCATTTGCACAGGAACAGGGTGATCATGGGAGGATGGGAATGGGGTGCCAAGGTGGGCACGGTGCTGTCAGTGTGGAATAGAGTGGTAAAGGTGGGTATGGTACCCTCGGTGTGGAATGGGTGGTGAGGTGGGCACGGTGCCATTTGTTCAGGAACAGGGTGATCACAGGTGCATGGGAAGGAGTAGTGAGGTGGGCATGGAGCCATTGATGTGGAATGGGGTGGTGAGATGGGCACATTTGCACAGGAACAGGGGGGCATGGGAAGGGGGTGCCAAGGTGAGCGTGGCGCCAGTAGTGTGGGAACAGGGTGGTGAGATGGGCACGGTGCCATTTGTTCAGGAACAGGGTAATCATGGGAGGATGGGAATGGGGTGCCAAGGAGGGCATGGTGCCCTCGGTCTGGAATTGGGTGCTGGTGTGGCCCGGGGTGCCGATGGCACATCCCCCGTGCCCCGGCTGATGCCCGTCCCCTCAGCCACGCTCTACGGCCACGGCGTTTACTTCGCGGCGCGCGCGGCCATCTCGGCGCGGGACCGCTACTCGCCGCCCAGCGCCAACGGCACCAAGTTCATCTTCGTGGCCAAGGTGCTGACCGGGGAGTTCGCGGCCGGGCGGCCGGGGCTGCAGGCACCCCCTCTGCGCGAGGGCTCCGCGGCGCCCCGGCGCTTCCACAGCGTGGTGGATGACCCGCGGCAGCCCGACATCTTCGTCATCTTCAACGACACCCAGGCCTACCCGCAGTACCTCATCACCTGCCGCAGCCGCCACGGGGGCCCCCTCTGAGCCCCCCGGCAGGGGCTCTGCCCCAAGGACCCCTTTTTATCCTCTCGGCGTCCCCTGGCACTGGTGCCAAAGTGGGGGTTACGGTGTCCAGGGGCTCGAGGTGTGCAGAGATGTTCCTGCCCTGCCCAGGAGCTCAGAGTTGGGGGATCCTCACTTGGGGACGCTCCTGGGCACCCTCGTGCCAGAGCAGGAGGTGGGAAGGAGGACTTTGGGTCACCCGTGTGACACCAGTGAAATTTGGAATAAAACTGCAAATAAAATTTAGAATTTTTAATCAATTGGAGCCTTTTGCATGGCTGGGATTGAGGGGGGACTGGGAGAGGGGAGCGGAAGTTCCAGTCCCAGCTGGGAGCATTGGAATAGGGGGAATGTCTCAGTACCAGCTGGGAGCACTGGGATTGGGGTGGGTGGGGTCCCAGACCCAACTGGGAGCACTGGGACTGGGGTGGGTGGGGTCCCAGACCCAACTGGGAGCACTGGGATTGGGGTGGGTGGGGTCCCAGACCCAACTGGGATCACTGGGATTGGGGTGGGTGAGGTCCCAGACCCAACTGGGAGCACTGGGATTGGGGTGGGTGGGGTCCCAGACCCAACTGGGAGCACTGGGATTGGGGTGGGTGGGGTCCCAGACCCAACTGGGAGCACTGGGAGTGGGGTCAGGCCAGAGCCTGGCTCTGTGTGGGTGCCCACTGTGTCCCCCAGTGAGGTGGCTGTGCTGGGTGGTGGCTCTGGGCCACCCCAGGGCTGGACCTGGCCACTCCTGCACTTCTGCCTGCTTCTTGCACCCTTCCTGCTCCTCACCTGCTCCCTGCCTGCACCTACCTGCCTCCTGCTCCCCACCTGCTCCCTGCTTCCTCCCTACCTGTATCCCGCTCCCTGCCTGCCTCCTCCCTGCTTCCGCCCTCCTCCCTACCTGTATCCTGCTCCTCACCTGCTCCCTGCCTCCTCCCTACCTGTATCCTGCTTCCTGCCTGCTTCCTCCCTGCTCCCCACCTCTTTCCTACCTGCTCCCTGCCTGCTCCCCACCTGCACCTCTGCCTGTTCCCTGCACCCTTCCTGCTCCTCACCTGCTCCCTGCCTCCTCCCTACCTCTTCCCTGCTCCCTGCCTGTTCCTCTGTCCCCCTGCACCCCGAGCTATGCTGGGGGGCCCCCGGGTGCCCACCCTGTGGGTGTGGGCAGAGCCCCCACCGTGGGCAGTGCTGGCAGGGTGAGACCCTCCAGCAGGCAGCGGCAGGGTGAGGCGGGGGTGCCCAGCGTCCCCTCCATGCCCATGTTGCCCACTTAGATGCCCCAGGTGGCTGAACACAGGGCTGGGGGTCTCGGTGACCCCCGCGCCCCTTTGGGGACCCCACACGGGGTGGGCACGAGTGTGACACCAGCGGCACAGGGGAGTGGGCACAAGGGTGGCACCAGCGGCCCCGGCCCCGCGGGCGCGGGCGGCTCCCGGGCAGGGCGCGGTGGCACCGCGCCGGCGTGTGCCAGCCCCGCTGACGTGTGCCAGCGCTGGGATCCCGGCGGGCACCGTGCCAGCCGTGCCAGCCCCGCGCACGTGGCGCCAGCCCCGCTCCCCGCGGAGCGCCGGCGGATGGAGGTGAGAGCCCGGAGGGTCGGGGGTGCAGGAGGGGTCCTGGCCGCACGCCCACCCCCCTCTGCGGAGTCCGGTGCCCCGCGCCCCGCGGGTGCCTCGGGCGGGGAGTGCCCGGCGCTGCCGGTGCCAAGCGTGCCGGACCTTTGTCCCCTGACGCCGAGGGGCCCGCGGGGCCCAGCGCGGCTGAAAAGGGCCCTTTGTCCGGCTCTGGCCGGGGGATTCGCTCCCTGCGCCCGTGCCGGCACCGGCACATGACCGCGGGAGGAGCGGCTGCGCCAGCACCGGATCCGGACGGACGGAGCGAGCGGCAGCCCCGGTACGGCCGCAGCGAGAGCGGGTGGGGGTCTGAGCCTTGTCCCCCTCAGGGCAGGTACCGCGGAGGGGACAGAGCGACCCGGAGAGGGTCCCGACCTCGGCGCTGCGGGTGCCACCTTGCACCGCCCCGGGGTCGGGTCCCGGGGTCCTCACGCCTCCCCGCTCCGGGGGCTCGGTGGTCTCTGAGCCCCGCGGGGTGGGTGCGGTGGTGCTGGGGTTGCGGGGGTCACTTCGGCACGAGATGGCCCCGATGGGGCTGGGGGTCGGGGGGCTGCGCCACGCCAGCTACTGGATGTGGCGGGGGGCACGGGGGGTCTTGGAAGCCCCCGAGACCGCCCCAGTGCGTGCGTGCGTGTGTGCACAGGTGTGTTCTCTGTGCACACTTCCGTGCTTGCGCCGGGGCGTGCCTGCAGCCACCGGGTTGGACACACCCGTGTCCACCCGTGTCCGTGTCCACCCGTGTCCACCACACCCAGGTGTGCTCACGCACTGGGGGGCTGCACACGCGCCTGTTCTCCGCTCCAGCTCCCTTGCCCGGTACCGGCTCCGGTTCCTGGCACCAGCTCTGGTTCCCACTGGTTTCCAGATCCTGGTACCAGTTCCCGTTCCTGGTACCAGCTCCAGCTCTCGGCACCAGCTCCAGGACCTGGCAGCAGCTCTGGTTCCAGCCCCAGCTCTGGATCAAGGCACCGGTTCCCAGGACTGGTTCCGGCGCTGACCCCAGTCCCCAGTCCCATCTCCCCAGCCGGATCCCCGGCTCTCAGGACTGGTTCCCGGCGCTGATCCCCGTCCCTAATCCCATCTCCCCGCAGGGGATCCGCGGCTCCCCAGCCTGCCCAGCCGCCAGACCAGACATTCTGCTGCAGCGCTGGTGGCTGGAGCCGTGCTCTGTTCTCCGGCCAGAAGAGAGGCTGGTGGCCGGCAGGGTGTGAGCACCGTGCCAGGGCCGTGCCAGGGCCATGCCAGGGCTCCCATCTCAGCCCTTCGCGGCCGCGCTCCCCCGGGCTCTGAATGCGGCAGCCGGGCGCCGTCAGACGCGCCGCTGATGGGCCAGCGGTGTGCCGGTGCTGTGCCGGTGCTGGGCCGGTGCTGGGCCGGTGCTGGGCCGGCGCTGGGCCCACAATTGATCGCCCAGCCTGGGCGGGCGGTGCCGAGCGGCTGCGGGACTTCCCTGCGGGAGCGCGGGGCGGGACCGGCCTCGCTGGGAGCGCTGGGCGGGGTTCGCCCTCTCCACACTGGTTGCAGTGGCGAGGGTTAACCCTGTCCGCTTTCGGTGCGCTGGTCACAGCCACCCTCTCCGGACTGGTGTACTGGGTGTACTGGTCAGTTAACCCCTGCCGGCCCGGTGTACTGGGAGCACTGGTCAGGCTTAACCCTCTCCATACTGGATGTACTGGGGAGAGTTAATCCTCTGCGGATTGGGTGTGCAGGGGAGGGTTAACCTGCTCCGTACGGAGTGTACTGGGTGCGCTGGTCACAGTTAACCCGTGCCGCGCTGGCTGTACTGGGAGCGCTGGTCACAGTTAACCCGTGTCGCACTGGCTGTACTGGGAGCACTGGCCGGGGTTGGCCCCTGGTTCTGGCTGTACTGGGAGCACTGGTCAGGGGTGGCCCCTGGTTCTGGCTGTACTGGGAGCACTGGCCGGGGTTGGCCCCTGGTTCTGGCTGTACTGGGAGCACTGGCCGGGGTTGGTCCCTGGTTCTGGCTGTACTGGGAGCACTGGCCGGGGTTGGCCCCTGGTTCTGGCTGTACTGGGAGCACTGGCCGGGGTTGGCCCCTGGTTCTGGCTGTACTGGGAGCACTGGCCGGGGTTGGCCCCTGGTTCTGGCTGTACTGGGAGCACTGGTCAGGGGTGGCCCCTGGTTCTGGCTGTACTGGGAGCACTGGCCGGGGTTGGCCCCTGGTTCTGGCTGTACTGGGAGCACTGGCCGGGGTTGGCCCCTGGTTCTGGCTGTACTGGGAGCACTGGCCGGGGTTGGTCCCTGGTTCTGGCTGTACTGGGAGCACTGGCCGGCGTTGGCCCCTGGTTCTGGCTGTACTGGGAGCACTGGCCGGGGTTGGCCCCTGGTTCTGGCTGTACTGGGAGCACTGGTCGGCGTTAATCCTTCCCGCTCGGGGCGCCGGGGGTGCCTCCCCCGCGGGGTGCGCGGCTGTGGAGGGTGGGGCGCTGAGATAAGGCGCCCCCCGCTGCCCGCCCCCCGCCCCGCCCCTGCCGCGAAGCCGGAGCCGGTGCCGGTGCCGGTGCGGGCGGAGCCGCCGGGGCCATTTTCCCCCGGAGCCCCCGCGGTACCGGTGCCGGTGCTCCCCGCCGGTGCCGCATCCCCTCCGGAGCCCTCCCGGTGCCGGTGCCGTTTCCCCCCCCGGTCATGCCCCCCCGGCGCGTCTTGGCAGAGATCGTGGCGCTCGGTGAGTCCCCGCGCGTGGGACCCCCCTCGCCCGCTCCCCCGTGGAGCCGGGAGCGGCGGGGGTGAGGGGGGATCGGAGGATGCCGCGGGGCTGCCGCAGGGCTGGGGGGTGGAGGAGGGGCTGCGGCGTGGAGGGTGGCGCGGGGGGGCTCTGCTGGGGCTGCGAGGGGCGTTTGGGTGCTGAGGCCCGAGTCTGGGGGCAGGGGGGTCCCTGTGACCCCCCCTTCAGTGCGGGGAGGCGGCGCCAGGCCTGGGGTGGAGGGGCTGCTCGGGGGACGTGGGCGATGGAGCCGGTGACTCAGGCTTGGCACCGCGCTGTCCCCCACGCCCGCCCCCCCCGGCTCCCCCTCACTTTGCCCCCCTACGCCCGCCCCCCAGCTCTTCCCCACGCCGACCCCCCGCCACCACCCCACTGCCGGGGGTGCCGGTGATGCCCGTGGGTCTGGGGGTGCCGGTGGGTCTGGGGGTGCCGGTGATGCCCGTGGGTCTGGGGGGGTGCCGATGATGCCGGTGGGTCTGGGGGTGCCGGTGATCCCCGTGGGTCTGGGGGTGCCGGTGGGTCTGGGGGTGCCGGTGATCCCCGTGGGTCTGGGGGTGCCGGTGATCCCCGTGGGTCTGGGGGTGCCGGTGGTGCCCGTGGGTCTGGGGGGGTGCCGGTGATGCCGGTGGGTCTGGGGGTGCCGGTGATGCCGATGGGTCTGGGGGGTGCCGGTGACGCCCGTGGGTTTCGGGGGTGCCGGTGATGCCGGTGGGTCTGGGGGTGCCGGTGACGCCCGTGGGTCTGGGGGTGTCGCACCGGGGTCCCAGGCCTTCGGGAGGGCCGGGCGCTGTGGTGTCGGTGATGCCGGTGGCTCCCGGTGCCGGGCCCGGTGGTGCCGGGCCCGGTGACTTTCCGGGGTTCGGAGCTTCTGCAAATGGCGCCTCGGCCGCGGCAAACGCCCGGTGCTGCCGGCTCCCCGGGGAACGAGCCCGAGCCGGTGTCGGGGCTGCGGTGGCGCCGGGACTGCGGTGGGGTGGCGGAGGTGCCGGGATCGCGGAGGTGTCGGGATGCTGGGGGCAGGATCACGGAGATGCCGGCAGAGCGGAGGCAGCGGGATGGCGGAGGTGCCGGGATGGCGGGGGCGGGATCACGGAGGTGCCGGGATGATGGAGGCGGGATGGCGGAGGTGCCGGGATGGAGGGGGCAGGATCACGGAGGTGCCGGCATCACGGAGTCATCGCTACCGGCAGCCTCCGTCCCGCTCCCCTGGGAGCGCTCCCGGCACCGAGCTGCTGCAGCCGGCACCGACCCCGCGGGCCGCGCGAACCCCGGCCGAACCCCGGCCGAACCCCGCAGCGGCTCCGAGACACCGACCCGGCCCGGCCCCTGCCCCGCTGCGGTCCAGCCTCCCACGCCTTCGGTCCGGCTGTTGTTCCTGTGCGCGCCCCGGCTGCGGCGGCACCGCGGGCGAATTCCCGGTGCCGGAAAAGCCATCGCCGCCGCTCCCTGCCCATCCCTTCGCAGCGGTGGCCCCGTGGGGACCGTGTCCCTAGCGACAGCGCCCTGCACGGCCCAGCTCGGCACGGACCCCGCTTCCCCGGGGCTGTCCCGAGGGGTTCCGGCACCTCCGGGCGCGCCGTGATTCCGCTGTGCGCTGCACCGGGCGCTGCCGGCGCTGCGGTCCCGGTGCCCGGGGTCCCTGGCACCGCCTCTCTACCGTAGGAGCCGGGGTCGGCGGTGCCGGGGGTCTCTGAAACGAGAGAGAAGGAGGTGGCGGTGCGGGGGGCCCCTGGTGCCCGGTACCGGGGGTCCCTGAAACGAGAGGGGGGGCGGTAGCGATGCTCGAGGTCCCCGGTGCCCGGTACCGGGGGTCCCTGAAGCGAGAGGGAAGGAGATGACGGCGCCAGAGGTCCCTGGTGTCCCGGTACCGGGGGTCCCTAGCGTACGAAGGCGATGGTGCCGGGGGTCCCTGAAGCGAGAGGGGAGGAGGTGGCGATGGCGGGGGTCCCCGGTGCCTGGTACCGGGGGTCCCTGAAGTGAAGGGGAGGCAGTGGCGATGCCGGAGGTCCCCGGTGCCCGGTGCCGGGGGTCCCTGAAGTGAAGGGGAGGCAGTGGCGATGCCGGAGGTCCCCGGTGCCCGGTGCCGGGGGTCCCTGAAGTGAAGGGGAGGCAGTGGCGATGCCGGAGGTCCCCGGTGCCCGGTGCCGGGGGTCCCTGAAGTGAAGGGGAGGCAGTGGCGATGCCGGAGGTCCCCGGTGCCCGGTGCCGGGGGTCCCTAGCGTACGAAGGCGGTGGTCCCGGTGCCGGGGGTCCCTGACGCCGTCCCTCTGTCGCAGGAGCCGGGGTCGGCGGCGATGGCGGAGGAGAGCTCGAGTGGCAGCAGCGGCTCGCCTGGCGCCGGGGACACGCTGCCCTGGAACCTGGGCAAACACCAGCGCTCCCAGCGCGCCAAGGCGGCCGCGGGCAACGGGACGGTGCTGGACCCTGCCGAGAGAGCCGTCATCCGCATCGCAGGTACGGCCCGGGGACCGGGAGCGCGTCCGGGGAGCCGGGGTGGGACAGGGGAGCCGGGATGGGACAGGAGAGCCGGGATGGGACAGGGGAGCCGGGGTGGGACAGGGGAGCCGGGATGGGACAGGAGAGCCGGGGTGGGACAGGGGAGCCGGGGTGGGACAGGAGAGCCGGGATGGGACAGGAGAGCCGGGGTGGGACAGGAGAGCCGGGGTGGGACAGGGGAGCCGGGGTGGGACAGGGGAGCCGGGATGGGACAGGAGAGCCGGGGTGGGACAGGAGAGCCGGGATGGGACAGGAGAGCCGGGATGGGACAGGAGAGCCGGGGTGGGACAGGGGAGCCGGGATGGGACAGGAGAGCCGGGGTGGGACAGGGGGGCCGGGGTGGGACAGGGGAGCCGGCGTGTGACAGAACAGCCGGGGTGGGACAGGAGAACCCGGGATGGGACAGGAGAACCCGGGATGGGACAGGGGAGCCGGGGTGGGACCGAGGAGCCGGGATGGGACAGGTAAGCCGTGGAGTGCCGAGGGGGCCGGGCCGTGTCTGGGGAGCTCGGCATGAGCGCCTGCGGGGGGGGTGGGGGTCGGGCTGTGTCCGAGGGTCTGGGAGGGGACCCGGGGCGTGCTCCTGGGGATGGAGGGGTCGGCGGTGTCTGGGGGCCCATGGGACCGGGACACCGAGGGGTGACACCGCGCTGGGAGCTGCGCCGCGGTTGGGACAGTGAAGCCGCGATGGGGGATGCCGAGCCGCGCCGAGCCGTGCCGTGCCATGCCGTGCCGTGCCGTGCCGTGCCGAGCCGTGCCGTGCCGTGCTGAGCCGAGCCGTGCCGTGCCGTGCCGTGCCGTGCCGTGCCGAGCCGTGCCGTGCTGAGCCGAGCCGTGCCGTGCCGTGCCGTGCCGTGCCGTGCCGTGCCGAGCCGTGCCGAGCCGAGCCGAGCTGTGCCGTGCCGAGCTGCGCCGTGCCGAGCCGAGCCGAGCTGCGCCGTGCCGTGCCGTGCTGAGCCGAGCCGTGCCGTGCCGTGCCGTGCCGAGCCGTGCCGAGCCGTGCCGTGCCGTGCCGTGCCGTGCCGTGCCGTGCCGAGCCGTGCCGTGCCGAGCCGTGCAGTGCCGTGCCGTGCCGAGCCGTGCAGTGCCGTGCCGTGCCGAGCCGTGCCGAGCCGTGCCGTGCCGTGCCGAGCTGTGCCGAGCCGTGCCGTGCCGAGCCGTGCCGTGCCGAGCCGTGCCGTCCCCCTACAGCTGCCAGTGCGTGCCCATAAAATGCTCAACGTTTCCCCCATAGAGCGCTCAGCCCCCCCGCGGCACAGAGCCCTCCCCCCCGGCTATTTCCGTTCCACCCCCCGTCCTTCCCCGCCTCCCTCCCCGCCCCCCCTCGCCCCCCCGGCGCTGTCCCCGCTCGAGTTTCGGGGCATTAATGTCTATTTTTAGGGATGACGATGCCCCGTCCCATGGGGCCGGTGTGTCGCCCCCCCCCCAGCTCGCCCACGGCCGGGACTGGGCTCCGGGGGGGGGGTTGGGGTTGTTGGGGGCCGCGGTGGGGCCCCCTCCGTGCCCCTCAGGTGGCACCGGGAGACGGAGCATTAAAAACCCCTCGGTTTTTTAAAAATCCGGGGGCCGTGATGTCCCTGTCCCCCCTGGCCGAAGGGGTCTCTGTGAGGGGCTGAGCACTCACCAGGGGAGGGGGCGCCGGGTCTGCCCCTCGAGCGGCGGGGGGGAAGGTCGGGGTGCGAATCGGGGGGGTCCCTGCGCCGGCTGTGGGGTGCACCGGGTATCTGCCACCCATCCCTCACCACCTGCGCCCCCAGCCCCACACGGTCCCCTAACACCTGCGACCCCTGTCCCTTATCACCCACCCCTCGCGCTCTTCTGGGCACCCGTGGGCGCCCCACGGACGGGTCAGCAGTGTCGGGGTTCGGGCAGTGCCCCATCCCCAGCACCGAGTGACCCCTTTGGGGGGCGTGGAGGGCTTTCCTTGCCCCGTGCCCCACAGGGTGCCCTGCCCCACGGTGCCGTGTCCGTGGGTCGGTGCCGTGTCCGTGGGTGCCGTTTCCGCGCCTCGGGGCGGTGTCCGGCGGTTCCTTTAAAGGGCTGGGCGGGGGCACGCCCCGTCCCCAGTCCCGTCCCCTGTGCCGTCCCCTGTGCCGTCCCGTGCCCCTGCCCAGCCGCGGGGTGCGGGGCCGCCGAGCCGCTGGACGCGCCGGACACCCCGGGCACGCCGGACCCCGGCCCCCGCCCTCGCCCCCCCCAAATCCGCCCCCCGCCGCCATGGCCGCCGCCGGGCCCCCTCCCGAGCCCGAGGAGCAGGACTTCATCCAGGCCTACGAGGACGTGCGGGAGCGCTACAAGGGTACGGGACCCCCGCCCCACTCGGGCCGGCCGGGGGGCGCCGTGGGGCGCCGGCCGCGGGGGGGCCCGCAGGGGAGCGCGGCCGCTCATTCCCATAATTGGGCACGGCGGGCACCGCCAGCCCCGCCACGGCCGGGGGGGGCCGGCCTGGGGGGGCCGGGGGGGCCGGGGGACGCGGCCCGGCACCGCCGAGCCCACCGGGAGCCCCCCGGTCCCTGCCCTCGCCGGGGCTCGGGGGGCTCGGGGGCTGGGGGGGCTCTGCCCGCGCCCCCCGGAGCGGCCGGAGGGGGCGGCGTGGTGGGGCGGGGGGGTCCCTCCGAGTGTCCTGGGGACAGAGGGGCTGCCGGGGGACCGGGGGAGCGCGGAGGGGGCACGGGCGGTCGGGGTGCGGCGGCGGGGGCCGGTGGAGCGCCGGTGCTCGGGGTGGCATGGGTGGCATGGGTGGCATCGGTGGCATCTCGGGGTACGAGCCCCGCGCCGGGAGCTGGGTCTGGCCCCGGTGGTGCCCGCAGTGCCCCCGGTGCCTGCCCGCGGCCGAGGGCGCCCCGGTGTCGCGGCGTGGGGCGGCAGCGGCCGCGGCCATGCCCTTACATGGGAGCGGTGCTGCGTGCGGGGGGAGCCCCCCCGGGCCCACGCCAGGGGTCCCAGCTGTCCCCGCCGCGGGGTCCCGGCCATCGGGGGGTCTGGCTGCTCCCCCAGAGGGGCGCCGCGGGGTCGGGGTGCTGGGAACGGCCTGCGGTCCCTGCCTGTGCCACCAGCAGCTCTGGCGCCGTCCCCGTGTCCCCCGGCTGAGGGACCCTGGGGCACTTGGAGCTGCCAGGAGCCTGGCAGATCTCAGCACGGCCCGGGTGCCACCGGCTGGGCTGGCACACGGTTCGGCAGCTGCTGGCAGGGGTTCATTGTCACCGTGCTGTCCCCACCTCTCCAGGTGTGACCAGCAGGGGTTCATTGTCACCGTGCTGTCCCCACCTCTCCAGGTGTGACCAGCAGGGGTTCATTGTCACCGTGCTGTCCCCACCTCTCCAGGTGTGACCAGCAGGGGTTCATTGTCACCGTGCTGTCCCCACCTCTCCAGGTGCCACCAGCAGGGGTTCACTGTCACCGTGCTGTCCCCACCTCTCCAGGTGCTGGCAGGGGTTCATTGTCACCGTGCTGTCCCCACCTCTCCAAGTGCTCATTGTCACCGTGCTGTCCCCACCTCTCCAGCTGCTGGCAGGTTCAGTGCTGTAGGTCCTGGGCCAGGTGTTTGGTGTCACCGTGTCACCTCACCTTGCCAGGTGCTGGCAGTTTGGTATCACCGTGTGACCCCACCCTGCTCCGTGCCAGGGTTTGGTGCTGTTGGACACAGACTGGGCTCGGTGTCCCCATGCAGTCACTCCTCAGTGAGTGGCAGAGGGTTTGGTGTCACCACACAGAGGGTTTGGTGTCACTGCACACAGGGTTTGGTGTCACCACACAGAGGGTTTGGTGCCACTGCACAGTGCCCCCTCACGGGGTGCCACTGGGGCACCGAGACTGGGGGTCCCTGTCCCCCTTGCAGGTGCTGGTGGGTTTGGTGTCACCGTGTGACCCCACCTTGCTTGGTGACGGGGTTTTGGACATGGGCTGGGCTCGGTGTCCCCATGCAGTCACTCCTCAGTGAGTGGCAGAGGGTTTGGTGCCACTGCACAGTGCCCCCTTACTGGGTGCCACTGGGGTACCGAGACTGGGGGTCCCTGTCTCCCTTGCCGGGTGTTCAGGATTCGTTGCCCTGGCCATGGCTGGGTGTGGATGCCCGGGGGCTCAGTGGCCGGAGGGCACTGTGTCTGCAGGGCTGGTGATGTCAGGGCTGAGCCAGCACAGCCGGGCAGGGTGACACAGCGGTGGTGACACAGCGGCGGTGGGCACGGAGCCCATCGGGGCTGCTGATCCCTGCCAGCAGCTGGCACGTGCCATCCCTGAGGCCCAGAGCCCTGGGGACCCAACAGCTGCACTGCCAGGGACTCTGCCATGCGTGGGGCAGGGCTGGAGCAGCTGTGGTGGCCCTGGTGTGGCTGCTGGTGGCCCTGGCGTGGGGCTGGGGACACTGAGGGTACTGGGATCCCAAAGTGAGACGGGTGCTGGGCACCTTGTGCCCTCTCTGTTAGAGCCATTAATGTGGCACAGGGCCTGGTGGGCACTGAAGCCAGGCTGGAGGACACTGTCTCCACTGCCACCATCACCAGTGTCATTGTCACATTGTCACATTGTCACATTGTCACCAGACCTGGCACGGTGCTCATGCACTGTCACCTGTGAGGGACAGCTGGGCCCCAGGGACACCCCGGCCCTTCTCCAGGGTTGTGGGGTGGAGACCATGCCAGGGTCCCTGCCAGGGTCCCTGAGATGGCTGGGGGTGACAGGGGCCATGCCACAGTGCAGTGGCCATGCCACAGTCCTTCCCAGTGTCCCTGGGAGTGACAGTGACACAGTGGCTGCAGTACAGTGACTGTGCCACAGTTCCTCCTGCTGTCCCTCCTGGTGTCCCTCCTGCTGTCCCTCTTGGTGTCCCTCCTGGTGTCCCTGGGGATCTGGGAGTGGCTGCTGGCCACAGTAGCCATGGTGGCACAGTGCAGGGGCTATGCTGGTGTCACTCCTGATGTCCCTGGGGCTTGGGGCTGGCCAGCATCCTCGGTGTGGTGGCCAGTGGCTATGGTGGCTACAGCGTGGTGGCCTCCTGGTGTCCCCAGGGCTGGCTGGTGGCCACGGTGTGGTGGCTGTGCTGGGTCCCTCCTGGTGTCCCCAGGCCTGGCTGGTGGCCACACTGTGGTAGCTGTTCCACGGTCTCTCCTCAGAGCCTGGATGGTGGCTGCAGTGGTTGAGGTGTGGTGGCAGTGTCAGGGTCCTGCTCAGTGTCCCCAGGGCTCAGGGGTGGCTGTGCTGTGGTGACCAGGGGCTGGTGGCTGTGCTGGGTCCCTCCCGATGTCCCTGGGGCTCAGGGCTTGGCCAGTGGCTGTGGTGGAGGGGCTGTGGTGAGTCCCTCCCCATGTCCCCAGGGCTGGCCAGTGGTGACACCATTGTGGCCATGACACAGTCCTTGGTGTCCCCAGGGCTGGCCAGTGGTGACACCATTGTGGCCATGACACAGTCCTTGGTGTCCCCAAGGCTGGTTGGTGGCCATGGTGTGGTGGCCATGTCCTTGGTGTCCCCAGGGCTGGCTGGTGGCCCCAGTGCAGTGGCCGTTCCTGGCTGGCTTCGGGGCTGGTGTGGCCACGCAGAGCTGAGCCTGAGGCCTGGCTGGGCCTGGCCGGTGGTGCCAGTGCCAGCTGGGGGGGTCCGTTGGCCCCCTCAGGGACAGACCCCACCCAGCGCTGCCGGCAGGGCTGGACTGGGACCCCACACCCTGGGGATGGACCCAACTGGGAGGAAACTGGGGGGGCTGTCCTGGAATGAGGGGGGCGGCTGGGCATGGGGGGCACTGTGTGCGCTGGGTGGGAGGGGGTCTGTGCTGGAATAGGGGGGTCTGGGAGGTGGGAGCACATTGGTGGGGGGGTCTGTGCTGTGCTGTGGGGGGGTCTGGAAGGTGGGCTGTGCTGGGGGTGGGCTGTGCTGTTATTGATGGGGGGGTCTCTGCTGTGCTTTTATTGACGGGGGGGGGTCTCTGCTGTGCTGTTATTGATGGGGAGGGGGTCTCTGCTGTGCTGTTATTGACGGGGGGGTCTCTGCTGTGCCGTTATTGATTGATGGGGGGGTCTCTGCTGTGCTGTTATTGATGGGGAGGGGGTCTCTGCTGTGCTGTTATTGACGGGGAGGGGGTCTCTGCTGTGCTGTTATTGATGGGGGGGTCTCTGCTGTGCTGTTATTGACAGGGGGGTCTCTGCTGTGCTGTTATTGACGGGGGGGGTCTCTGCTGTGCTGTTATTGATAGGGAGGGGGTCTCTGCTGTGCTGTTATTGATGGGGGGGTCTCTGCTGTGCCGTTATTGATTGATGGGGGGGTCTCTGCTGTGCTGTTATTGATAGGGAGGGGGTCTCTGCTGCACTGTTATTGATGGGGGGGTCTCTGCTATGCTGTTATTGACGGGGGGTCTCTGCTGTGCTGTTATTGATAGGGAGGGGGTCTCTGCTGCACTGTTATTGATGGGGGGGTCTCTGCTATGCTGTTATTGGCGGGGGTGTCTCTGCTGTGCTGTTATTGACGAGGGGGTCTCTGCTGCACTGTTATTGACGGGGAAGGGGTCTCTGCTGCACTGTTATTGATGGGGGGGTCTCTGCTGTGCTGTTATTGACGGGGAGGGGGTCTCTGCTGTGCTGTTATTGATGGGGAGGGGGTCTCTGCTGCACTGTTATTGATGGGGGGGTCTCTGCTATGCTGTTATTGACGGGGAGGGGGTCTCTGCTATGCTGTTATTGACGAGGGGGTCTCTGCTGCACTGTTGTTGACGGGGAAGGGGTCTCTGCTGTGCTGTTATTGACGGGGGGGTCTCTGCCGTGCCGGGGGCCGGGGAGGGCCGCGCTGCCGGGACTCTGTGCCGTGCCGTGCCGTGCCGTGCCGTGCCGTGCCGTGCCGTGCCGGGGGGGCTGCGGGGCCGGTCCCGTCCGCCGGAGGGGGGGCGGTGTCGGTGCCGCAGGGGCGGGGGGCCGCGGCGGCGGGGCGGGCCGGGGCGGGGCCGCGGCCGGGGGGGCGGGGCGGGCCGGAGCCGCCCCGGGGCTGCGGGACCGGCCGGCAGCGTGCGGGAGCGCGGGCGGCCATGGAGGGGGCGCGGGGCATCCACCACGAGATCGCCTCCCTCAAAGGTACCGGGGGAGGGGGCACGGCGAGGGCTCCCGGGGCCGAGCCCACGGGCACCGGCGGGGATTCCGCGTCCCGGGGAGGGCTCCGCGTCCCGCGGGGGTGGGGGCCGCGTCCCGGGGAGCTCCGCATCCCTCCCGTGCCAATGTCGCAGCGCGGGCAGGAGGGCGGGGGTCACCGGCGACGCCCCGGCATCGCCGGCACCGCTCGGAGTTCCTCGGTGCCGCCGGGCCCCTGGCAGGCTCCGCCGCGGCGGTGCCGGGTGACCGAGCCGCGCTGCGGAGCCGGGGCGCTGGGCCGTGAGTAACGGGCGCCGGCGGATGCCGGTCACGGGGCTGCTGCGGCCACCGGCCCCTGTGTCACCGCAGCAGCGGGCACGGAGCCACCGCAGCCAGCCACCGAACGGAGCCCGGCCAGGGTCGGCATGGGCCCGGCCAGAGATGGGATGGAGGCCGGGAAAGTCGCGACGAAGCCCGGGAGCCTCAGGGTGAAGCCCGAGAGGGTCGGGGAGGGTCGGACACCGGCGAGGGTCGTGATGCACCTCGGGTGGGTGCGGTTGGGGTGGACCTCGGGCGGGCGGGGATGATCCCGGCAAGGTTCGGGACGGACCCCGGCAGGGTCACGGCTCCCAGCAGCTGTGGCGGTGCCGCGGGCCCCAGCGAGGGGATCCTGGGTCGTGTCCCCTCCGGGAGAGCCCGGGCTGCGGCCAGGCTGATTTACCGTGAGAAGCGTCCCAGGGACCCCCGCTGGCACCGGGACCCCCGCTGGCACCGGGACCCCTGCCGGCACCGGCCTCATTATGAGCCGGCCGCTGGCCGCGCTGCCCTCTCCAAACAGCCGCGGCTTTGTTCCGCTGGGCACGGGGAGCCCGGCGGCCCCGCCAGACCCCAGCACTGGCACCGGCACCGCCGCTGGCACCGGCACCGCGACGGCAGCGCCGGGCCCGTGGCCAGGAGCCGCTGCCGCAAGCGCTGCCCGCCCCACATTTTCGGGGCTGCCCGAGGCTTCCATGGGGTAGGGGTGAGGGGAGCCTGGGCTGCACAGGACCAGGATTCGGGGGTGCCCCCAGCCGCCCGTGCTGCTGCCGGCCGTGACCCCGGGATGCGGGGCGGCGAGCGGAGCTGCGGCGCCGATGCCGGCGGGCTCCTCCCGGTGGGTGCGGGGCTTGGCGCGCCCTGCCCGGCGCGGGGCAGCCGCGGGACGCCGGCCGCGGCCCCGCTGTCACATCGCGTTGGATCACGGCGGGCGGCGGGCGCTGACGCGGCACTTCCCGGAGAGAGGGAGCCGCCGGCGCGGCCGTGACCCCGCTGCGGGCCGGGGGTGCGGGGCCGCGGCTGGGGGGACGCGCTCCTGCTGCCCCCAGCGCTACCGCGGTCCCTGTCCCCGTCACTTCCCTACAGATGCCCCCAGAGCTTCCTCCATCGCAGGCGCCATCACTCCTCATTGCTGCTCCCCATTTCTTCCTCTCTGCCCCCCTTTATCCCTTCCCTGCCCCCATCACTCTCCCTCCCTCCACCCGCAGCCGCTGCCCCCCTCGCTCCTGCCATCAATCCCACCCCGCTGCGGTTCCGGGCTGCTGTGGGTCTCTCTGGGTGGAGCAAGCCGAGGTGGGGCTCAGACAGGCCACTGATGCTCTCCCAAGGGGTTCCCTTTGAGGGGGTCTGGGCACCCCAGTGCTCCCAGTGCTCCCAGTGCCGCTGCACCAGCTGTGCTGGGGCCCCGGTGATGGGGGCTCTCGCAATGCCCCACTCTGCCACCCGGCTCTGCCCTCGGGGATGGGGAAATTGTGCAAGTCCTGGTGGGGCCCCCGGACGCCAGTGTGTGCACATCAGCCCCCGCCGGTTTGGGATCCCCGGGGCAGCTCTGGGGCGGGCACCGCACAAGCAGCAGCCCCCCATGCCTGCGTCGCTGCTCCCCACCTGTAAATCCCAGTAAATCCCAGTGAATCCCATCGGCAGGGACCGGGGTGCTGTGGGGGTGTCCCTCCATGCCCCCAAGGCTGCTGGGGGGCTCCTGCTGCAGCCTCGCGCTATCCCTGTGCCCCGACCTCCCTGTGCTGAGAGAGCCCCGGGGGGTTCCTCCCTTTTGGGGTCTGTGAGCCTGGGGGGACAGCCTGGCACCCCAGTTCATCCCGCACGGTTCCTCCTGCTCTGTGATGGGGGTGTCACCCCACAGCCCCTCACACGGCACCCGGAGAGGGGGGGTCGCCGGTGCTCTCCCACGCCCGCGGTGGTGCTGGGGTCCCGCTGCCGTGCCGGGGGCCGCCCTGGGGTCCCCGCGGTGCCGGTGCGGGTTGTTGGGCGGTGCTCGGTGCCGGGGGGCTCGGGGGAGGGGCAGCTGCCTCTCGTTCGTCCCCACCTGCCACCCGGAGGGCGTGGCGCGGCACAGCTGTGCCGCTGCCGGGGCTGTGCCACCGCCGGGGCTGTGCCACCGCCGGGGGGTCCCCCTGGGGACGCCGGGACAAACAGGGGCAGGAGCAGAGCAAATATTGACGTGGCAGGATGTGGCTGCCGAGCCCTGCCCGTGCCCCTGCCTGCACCCGCGCCCGTGCACCTGCTCGTCCCCCTGCCCTTGGCTCTGCCCGCAGCCCGTGGCTCTGCCCGCAGCCCGTGGCTCTTCCTCCAGCCCGTGGCTCTTCCTCCAGCCCGTGGCTCTTCCTCCAGCCCGTGGCTCTTCCCCCTGCCCGTGGCTCTGCCCGCAGCCCGTGGCTTTGCCCTCAGCCCGTGGCTCTTCCTCCAGCCCGTGGCTCTTCCCCCTGCCCATGGCTCTTCCCGCAGCCCGTGGCTCTGCCCGCAGCCCGTGGCTCTGCCCGCAGCCCGTGGCTCTGCCCGCAGCCCGTGGCTTTGCCCTCAGCCCGGGCTCTTCCCCCTGCCCATGGCTCTTCCCCCTGCCCATGGCTCTTCCCGCAGCCCGTGGCTCTGCCCGCAGCCCGTGGCTCTGCCCGCAGCCCGTGGCTCTGCCCGCAGCCCGGGATGCTCGGCGAGCCGGGAGGGGCCGTGCCAGGCCCGGAGCCTCCTCCCTCTCAGGGACCCCGGGCTCTCGCTCCTCTCCGAGCTCGGGGACAGCCGCGGCTCAGGGTCCCTCCCCGGGCTCGGGGAGCCCCTCCCAAGCTCGGAGACCCCCGCAGCTCGGTGTCCCCCTCCCTCTGGAGGATCCCCGCGGTTCAGGGACACCCTCCCGGTTCAGGGTCCCCCCGGGCACTCCCCGGGGCCGGTCCCGGTCCCGGGGCGGGGCGGGACCCGCGGGGGTTCCACGCAGGAACCGGCCCGGTGGGTCGGGGCGGGGGGGGGAAGGGGGAGGCGGGTCCGGCCGTGCCCCCCCCGGGCGGGAGCCGGGGCCGGGGAGGGGCCGCTGGTGAGTCAGGGCTGGGCCTGGGGCCCCCCCTGACCCCCCCGGCCGGGGGTGGAGCCGCAGCCGCTCCCGCCGTGCCGGCAGCCAGCGCCGCTCCGTGTCGGATCGCGCCGGGACGTGCCGGGCCATACGGGGCTGTACCGGACCGCGCTGGGCTGTGCCAGGCCATACCGAGCCGAACCGGACCGTGCCGGGCTGGGCTGGAGCACCTGAGCCGTGTGGGACCGTGCTGGGTTGTACTGGACCATAGTGAGCTGGGCCGTGCCGGGCCGTACCGGGCTGTGCTGGGCCACACCGGGCTGTGCTGGGGCAGCCTGGGCTGGGCCATACGGAGCGGTGCTGAGCTGTGACCGAGCCCTGCGGGCCGTGCCCTGCGCCGTGCTGCCCAGCCATGGTGGCGGGGATGCTGATGCCGCTGGAGCGGCTCCGCTCCATCCTGGAGCTGCTGTTTCGCGAGGGTGTCCTGGTCGGGGAGCGGGACGGCTGCCCCCGGCGCACCCACCCGCAGCTGCCCGGCGTGGCCAACGTGGAGGTGCGGCGCGCCATGGCCTCGCTGCGCTCCCGCGGCCTCGTGCGACAGACGGCGGCCTGGCGACACCTCTACTGGTACCTGACGGACGCCGGCGTGGCCCACCTGCGCCAGTACCTGCGGCTGCCGCCGGACGTGGTGCCGCGCTCCCTGCAGCGCGTCCCCCGCCCCGCCGCCCCCCGGCCCGAGCCCCGGCGCGCCGCTGCCCCGGCCGGCGCTGGCACCCAGCGGGCGCGTCCCGCCGCCGGTGACCGCCTCTACCGCAGGAAGGACGAGGCCGAGGGGCACGTGGAAGCCGTCGCCGGCACCGCGGGGCAGGGGGTGTGCCGGCCGCCCCCCCAGCCCGGCCCGGCCGCAGGTACCGACCAGCGCCCCGGGGAGCTCTCGTGGGTGGGGGGCACTCGAGCCCCGCTGCTGCCGGGGGGGGTCTGGGACAAGGACAAATCCTTAAGCTCCCCTAAACCCCCCCAGTTCCGAGCCGAGGATGGGGTGGGGGTACCTGCAGGCTCCTGCACTGCCTGAGGAGGGAGGAGGGCGCTGGGGGCTCCTCGCCGTGTGCCCCTGACCCCACGGGGATGCTCTGGGCAGGAGCGGTCCCTGGGGGATCATGGGGGGCTGGGGTGCAGTGAGGTGGCTTCCCGGGGTCCCTAGAGGGCGGTGGGGTGGCAGGACCCCGGGTCCTGCAGGGGTGGCATTGGCGGGGGGGGGCTGTGCCGTGGGGTGTCCGTGCCGTGGGGAGCAGCGCTTCAGGGGGCCCGTGGCAGGGGCTGGGACATTCCGTGGGGATTTTGCGCCCCGAGGTCCCCGCGGGGCCTGGGGTGGGTCGGACAGACGGCGGCAGCTGGGGCGGGCAGCGCTGCTGGGGAGGGGGCTGCCACTGCGGCAGGGGGGTCCCCAACCCCGCCTCCCCGGCGACACGCGATCCCGACACACGATCGGCGGCAGCTGGACCCGGCGGGGGTGCGGGGCGTCCGGTGTCCCTCCCCCCCGGGCGGGGCAGCTGCGGTGTCGCTCCGAGGCGGCGGTGAGGGCCCCCCCCGATCCCCCCGGGCTGTGAGTCAGCCCGTGGCCGTGGGCAGCCGCCTCCGGTCCAAGTTTCCAGCCTGGAGGCGCCGAGCCCGGTCCCTGCCAGCGCCGTGAGTCACCGGCCGGCGGGGGGGCCGGGCCCGCGGCGCTGCTGCCCCGTGGGTGCGGGTCCTGCGCGGGCGGCACCCACGTCCCGTGGGGACGGGAGGGGTTCCCCGGAGCTCTTCCCGGGGGTCGCATTTCGCGCTGGGCTCGGGGGCTGCGGTGTCCCCCGACCCTCGCGTGGGACGCGATCGCGGCGCCGCGCCCGTCCCGTCCAGTCCCGCCGCCAGCGGATCCGGCTCCGCGCTTTCCCTCCGCCCCGGGAGCCGCTGCCGGAAAATCCGGCCTGGAGTCCCGGCTTGCGGGGACGGGGTCGCGCTGGCGGCGGGGGTTGCGGGGTCCCCGCGGGGCGGAAGGGGTCCCGGGACCCCCCATCGGCCCCATTTTCCCCCCTGCTCGGGGGCGCGGCCTCCCTCAGCGCGGGGCCGTGCCGGGGCTCCTTAGTCTCGATGTCACGGCGACCCCCGAGGTGACGGTCACCACCCGCCCCGCTGCCGGGGGGTCCGGGGGTCCTGGGGCGCCGCCGCGGTCGCCCCGTCCCGCCCCCGCCCGTGTCATGTTCTAACTCGGGCTCGGTGACGGGCCCCGGTTATTTATATCGACACCCGCTCCCTGCCCGCCCCCCCCTAGCCCCCGCCGCCACCGGCGGAGCCGCGCTGCGCCCTCGCTCACGCTCCGCACCTGTCCGCACCCTGCCCGCACCTGCCCGCTCCCTGCCTGCCCATGAAGGTCGTACCGGGTGGGTGAGACCGGTGGGGCTGCGGAAAGGACGGGAACGGGGGGGGGGCTGGCGCCGCCGGGGCGCCTTGTCCCGGGATATAAAAAGCCGGGATGAAGGGGACACTGGAGGAGGGGGGGTGAAGACGCGGAACGGGGGGGCCCTGCCGGTGCGGCGGGCAGGAGGCGTCTCCACGGCGCGGTTCGGGAGGGGTTAAGGCGGAGAGGGCGCTGCCCCGTGGGGGCGGGCGCTGGTTCGTCCCTGACCCGCCGAGCCCGGCCGGTGCCGAGCCCGTGCCGTGCCCCTCATGGAGGACACCGGGTCCCTGTTCCCATCGCTGGTGGCGGCGGGGCACGCGGCATCCCTCGCCCTGGTCTGGTACTGGCGGCGGCAGCGGGACGAGCCGGGGGGCACCGGTGAGTTGGGCTCCGCTCGGCCCCCCCGCGCCGCGCTCGGCTCGGCCCCTCGCCCCGCCCACCCGGCCCGGGCACGGGGGGAGCCGCTCGACACCTGCACCGCGCCGGGTCCCGAGTGGGTGGGGGGTCCTGCGGGGACCTGGGGGGGCCCCACCCACCGTGGGGTGGGCGACAAGGGGAGCGACGTGCTGCCCTGGCTTCTGGGGGGCGTCACCGGCCGTGGGGCAGCATCCCGGTGGGAGTGGTACCCAGGCCGGGGGGGTGATGGTACCCAGGGGTGACTCAGCACGGACAGAGTGTGCCCCCCCGGTGCCGCCGGCCCGTGCCCACCCCTGTCCACTCTGGCCCTTTCTCGAGTGGGGGTCCCGCCAGGAGCTTCCCGGCGCTGGGCTGGCTGCCCAAACCCTCCCGCAGCATCCCCATCCCGAGGCGTGGAGGTGCCAAATGCTTTTGGGGACAGAGATCTGGTGACAGAGGGGGCCGGGAAGGGCCGAGAGGGTGCCGGTGTCTGGGGGTCCCGTGAGACCCCCACGCACCCCCCAAGCCACCTGCATCCGAGCTGCCGGGGCTCTGCCGGCGGCCCCGGCCCTCCCGCCCCCCCGGCACTTTCCAGGGCGTTGGCCGCGGCTTCCGTCGGTCTGCGTGTGGCACCGGGCACCGTCACGCGGCCGCCGCCGCTCCGGGATGGCTCCGCTCCCGCGGCCGCCGCACTGGGAACGCGCCGAGCCCGCGGCCGGTGCGAGCCGCGGCGGCCGCTGCCGCTGCCGGTGCCGGTGCCAGATAAGGCGGGCAGGGCACCTTGGGCGGCCCGGAGCCCCCGCCGGGGGGGACACCGGGGCTGGGCCGCTGTCCCTGGCGCGGCTCCAGCCCGAAGGACACCCCCAAGGTCGCACCTGCCGGGGCCCATCACTGGGAGCTGGGAGCGCCCGGGGGGCTCGGGCAGCATCGGCTGCGCTGGGCGGTGCTGAGGGCTGCACTCTGCCGCCCCCCGGGGCTCGGGGGGTGCCCCCGGTGGTGCCCGGGGTACCCCTGCCGGGGCAGGGGGTTTGGGTTAGAGCTGTTCATGAAACCCTCCTGGGGGGGAAGGGGCGCTGCCCGGTGCCCACAAAGGGGGTTGCCTGTGCCAACAAGGGGCTTCCCAGTGCCCACAAAGGGGGTTCCCGGTGCCCGCACGGGGCTGCCCGGTGCCCAAAAAGGGGGTTCCCAGTGCCAACAAGGGGCTTCCCGGTGCCCACAAAGGGGGTTCCCGGTGCCCACAAAGGGGCTGCCCGGTGCCCATGAAGAGGCTACCCGGTGCCCACGAAGGGGCTACCCGCGGGGGGCTTCCCGGTGCCCACGGTGGGTTTGTCGGTACCAACGAGGGGCTTCTCGGTTCCCACGAAGGGGCTGCCCGGTACCAAGAAGGGTCTGCCCGGTGCCAGCAAGGGGCTGCCCGGTGCCCACGGTGGGTTTGTAGGTACTAACAAGGGGCTTCACGGTGCCCACGAGGGGCTGTACCAGCTGCTCTCGGCGTCACTGGTGGCACAGTGCCCAGGCAGGTGTTTTCGGGGAACCGAAAAGCTCAGCCGGAACTCCCGTCCGGGTCCGCATGGCCGTGCCCGCGGGGCTGCGAGGCAGAGCGCTGCAGGGCAGAGGGCTGAGGAAGCTCGGGCGGGCGAGGCAGAGCTTGGCAGCCTGGCGGCGGCGCCGGCTGGTTTTGGCAGCAGGATGCCGCTGTTTGTTTGGCTCCGCTCCGGTTTCCAAGGCTGCCAGAGACGTGGCGGCAGCGGGCGGGTGGGGGCCCCAGAGGTTTGGGAACCCCCCCCGTGTCCCCCTTTCCGCTCCACTCAGCTTTTCCACCGCGCTGGCGGCTCTGGCTGTGCCAGGCCGGGAGCGTTGTTGGATGTTGCTTCTGGCCGCAGCAGTGACTCACCGGCCTCGAGGGGCCGCGGCTGGCAACCACCGGCACCCCCGGCACGGCCTCCGCCCCCGGCGCTGCCTCCGGCGGCCACGGGGAATCTCTTCCCGCCGCTGTCCCACGTCCTCCGCGGTGCAGCCGTGGGAAGCGTCCCGGAGCCGTGGGAAGCGTGGCGGGGCCCTGGCAGCGTGCGGGAAGCGTGGCGGGCGTGGCGGGCGCATCCCACGGGACACGTGTCCCGTTCCAGGCGGTGTTCGCCGTTTGCAGGCTGCTATCGCCCCTCCTCGGCCCCCCCGGCTCCTTATCTCCGCAGCACAGATGCGACGCTGCCGCTGCCGTGGGGCTGAGCCGTGCCTCGGCACCGTGCCATGCCGTGCCGTGCCGTGCCGTGCCGTGCCCAGCCCCCGCTCCCGGGCCTTGCTGCTGGCCTGGTTCGTCCTGGCCTGCTTGTGCCATGTTGGGTTTTAACTTTAGACCCCCCTCAAGCCCCCGAGGCCCCCCGAGACCCCCGTGCTCCCCCAGCCCCCTCAGTGCCCCGAGTGCTGGCACGGGCTGCAGCTGATCAAACCACTCCAGCGCCTCCCTGACCGGGGGTCCTGTGCCATGCCGTGCCATGCCATGCCGTGCCGTGCCATGCCATGCCATGCCGTGCCATGCCATGCCATGCCATGCCATGCCTGGTGGTTGCAGCCCCTCCAGCTGCGTGCCAGCTGCCCGCTGCGCTCTGCCCACAGCCCTGCGGGCCCGGGGGGTCCCAGCAGAGCGGCCGGGGCTGGGCTCTGCTGCCCAAGAGCAGGAGGAGCCGGGCTGGCGGAGGCCGTGGGCTGTGTGAGTCACTGGCCGCGCTCTGGCCGCGCTCCGGGCGCGGATTCCGCTGCACTCCCACCAGACGCGGCCGGACGCCGAGCGGGGCGGGGGGCGCCATGGGCTTCTCGCTCTGCTGCTGCTGCTGCTGCGGGCCTGGAGAAGGTGACCTGCGGGCCGGGGGGTTTGGGGGGACATCGGGATGCCGTGGCATCCCCCAGGACCCCCGTCCCCGCCGTAAACCCCTTCCCAGCACAAACGGGTCCGGCCCTGCGGTGCTGCCGGGCTCGTCCGACCGCGGGCGGGGGCACAGGGGGTCTCGGCAGCTTGGGGGGCGCCGGTGGGGAAAACAGCCCCCGGAAAACGCGCTGAGGGCTGCCCTCGGCACAGGGACCCCCGTGGGGAGAGGAAGCCGGGAGGAATGGGAGGAATGGGGGCTGGAGGAAGCGGTTTGTGCTGGGGGGCACAGGCTGCCCCCACCCCCAGGGGGGGCTCTGTGTGTGTGGAGGGGCCGGGCCGCGGGGGCTGGAGGTGTCGGGGTGCCCCGTGACCGCGGTAGCGGCTGGTCCTGGGGGCTCCGGCTGTGTGTGCGGGGCGCCGGCTCCCAGCACGGGGGTCCTGAGTGCGGGAGGGGCCGTCCCGTCCGGGCATCACAACACGGGCTGTGGGATGGAGTTTGCCCCGGGCTGCAGGGACGGGGTGTTCCCCCCGGATCTCTCCGGTTCCCCCGGGTGCCACGGGCGGTGGCGCAGCCGGGGCCGCTGAGGGGAGGGCGGGGCGGAGCGGGGCGGGTCCCGCCCGTTTCCCCCCCCCTCTCCCGTCCCGTCCGCCCGGTGCCGCTGGTCGGTCCCGGCCGTGGGTCCGTCCGTCCGTCCGTCGGTCGGTGCATGGTGGGTCCCGTCCGCGCTCGTCCGGCGGAGCGGCGCGGCCATGTCGGGTCCCGGTGGGGACTGGCTGAGCGGCGGCTCCGGGCCCGAGCGGCGGCGGTACCTGAGCGCCCGGCTCTGCTGCACCGGTGACCGAGGGGAGCGGGGCCGGGGGGGCGCGGGGCAGCGGGCGGCGCGTCCCGGGGCGGGGGGGGAGCGCGGGGGGCTCGCGGGAACGGGGGGGCGGGAGCGGCGGGACGGGGGGGACCCGGGAACGGCGGGAGGGCGGGGGACACCGGGAAGGGCGGGGTGTGCGCGGATCCCCCCCTCGAGCGACGCCCCCTCTGTGACCCCGCCCTGAGGCCAGGCTGGGCTGCGCTGCGTTTGGGGCGGGCTCCGCCGGGAAAGGGTGGTTGTGTAAACGTGTGTGCGTGTTTGTGTGTGTTTGTGTGTGTTTGTGTGTGTTTGTATGTGTGTGTGTTTGTGTGTGTTTGTGTGTGTTTGTGTGTCTGTGTGTTTGTGAGTGTTTGTGTGTGTGTGTGTGCGTGTTTGTGTGTGTTTGTGCGTGTTTGTGTGTGTTTGTGTGTGTTTGTGTGTGTGTGTGTTTGTGAGTGTTTGTGTGTGTTTGTGTGTGTGTGTGTTTGTGCGTGTTTGTGTGTGCGTGTTTGTGTGTGTTTGTGTGTGTGTGTGTTTGTGCGTGTTTGTGTGTGTTTGTGCGTGTTTGTGTGTGTTTGTGTGTGTGCGTGTTTGTGCGTGTTTGTGTGTGTTTGTGTGTGTGTGTTTGTGAGTGTTTGTGTATGTTTGTGTGTGTTTGTGTGTGTGTGTGTTTGTGCGTGTTTGTGTGTGTTTGTGCATGTTTATGTGTGTGTGTGTTTGTGCGTGTTTGTGTGTGGCTCTGGTGTGTGTGTGCATGTCTGTGTGTGTGCACACACGTGCCTGTGCCTGTGCACACGTGTGTGAGAGCATGTGCACACCTGTGGGGGCCAGTGCAGGTGTGTCTCAGCATGCACATGTGTGTGTGTGTGTGTGTTTGTGCACACAGGTGTCCTGGTGTGTGTGTGTACAAATGTGTCACACGCAGTGGCACACAGATGTGTTCTGTGTGTGTGTGTGCACAGATGTGTCACACAGAGTGGCACACAGATGTATTCTGTGTGTCCATGTGTCTGTGTGTCTGTTTGTCTGTGTGTGCATGCTGTGTGTCTGTGTGTCTGTGTCTGTCTGTGTGTCCCTGTGTGCAGGCCATGTTTCTGTCTGTCTGTGTGTGTGTGTGTCCGTTTGTGCACGCTGTGTGTCTGTCTATCTGTCTGTGTGTCCCTGTGTGCAGGCCATGTCTGTCTGTCTGTGTGTATGTCCGTGTGTGCACGCTGTGTGTCTGTCTGTCTGTCTGTGTGTCCCTGTGTGCAGGCCGTGTGTCTGTCTGTCTGTGTGTCCCTGTGTGCAGGCTGTGTGTCTGTCTGTCTGTCTGCGTGTCCCTGTGTGCAGGCCGTGTCTGTGTGTGTGTGTGTGTGTCCCTGTGTGCAGGCCGTGTGTCTGTCTGTCTGTCTGTGTGTCCCTGTGTGCAGGCCGTGTGTCTGTCTATCTGTCTGTGTGTGCCGTGTGTGCAGGCTGTGTGTCTGTCTGTCTGTCTGCGTGTCCCTGTGTGCAGGCCGTGTCTGTGTGTGTGTGTGTGTGTCCCTGTGTGCAGGCTGTGTGTCTGTCTGTCTGTGTGTCCCTGTGTGCAGGCCGTGTGTCTGTCTATCTGTCTGTGTGTCCCTGTGCGCAGGCCGTGTGTCTGTCCCAGCTCATCTCCCCGTTCCCACCCACCCTGCCGTGCTCCCATGCCTTGGGGAGCCGCTGCCCCCAGTGCCCCGTGTGCCCATCCTGCCGTGCCAGGTGCCCCAGGTCCCCCTGTGTGTGTCACTGCGGGGACCCCCTGGCACTGACCCCCTCCCTGTGCCAATCCCCGCTCGCTGCTGATGCCCTCAGACCCTGGCACCTCCTGGCACTCCCTGGCGTGGGGCTCGAGGTCTCCCCCAGCCCCGGTGCTCTGCCGCCGCCTTGTCCCGGCCTGGTGCGTGGCGGTGTCACCCGGGTGTCACCACGGCGCTGGTGCGGCCCCGGTGGTGGCAGCGCCCGTTCTGTGCCTCGGGGTGCGGGTGCCCGGCGCGGTGTCGAGGTGGGGGCGGCTCGGCGGCTCCCGGGGGTTCCCCCGGAGCCCCGAGGGTGGGAGACGCCGTGGGAGGGAGCCGGGCCGGCCCGGTGGCGTCGGCACCCGCGGGCGAGACTGAGGCGCTCCTGCCCGGCCGGCCCGGCTGGCCCGGGAGCCGCCGGAGCCGGGAGCTGCCGGAGCCGGGAGCTGCCAGGGCCGGGAGCTGCCAGGGCCGGGAGCCGGGCGCCGCCTGCCCCGGGAGCCGCCGGGGAAGGTGCCAGGAGCCGCCCCGGCAGGTCTTCAAAGAGCTCGCTCTGACGCCGCCGCGTCCTCCCGGCCGGTACCTGCGGGAGCCGGGGGTGCCGGTTCTGGGGGTGCCGGTTCTGGGGGTGCCGTGCTGGGGGTGCCGGTGCCGGTCGGGGGTGCCGGTTCTGGGGGTGCCGTGCTGGGGGTGCCGGTGCCGGTCGGGGATGCCGGTGATGGGGGTGCCCGTTCTGGGGATGCCCGTTCTGGGGGTGCCGGTTCTGGGGGTGCCGGTGATGGGGGTGCCCGTTCTGGGGGTGCCCGTTCTGGGGGTGCCGTGCTGGGGATACCGGTGCTGGGGGTGCCGGTTCTGGCGTTGCCCTTCCGCCCTTCACCTCGCAGCGATCCTGCCGCAACCCAGGAAATTCCCCTGGCTGCCCTGAAGGTCTCCGATCCCTCCCTCAGGGTTCCGAGTCCTCCAGGGCAGCCAGAGGAATTTCCTGGGTTCCGACACGATCCCAGGCTCTCGGGCCCGGCTCAGAACCCTCCGGCCCCGGTGCCGAGGTTCGGCCGGTGTGAGCGCGGTGCCGGAGCGCAGCGGTGCCACCCTTGTGACCGCCCTGGCGGTGTCACCGCCGCGTCCCTCCCTCTCTGCCCCGGTGGCACCTTCGGCCGTGTCGCGGTAGCCGCGGCTCCGGGGTGTCCCTGCCTCCCCCGACGTGCGTCAGCAGGGCTCCCACCGCGCTCCGGGCGCCAGATGTGCCTGTGCCAGATGTGCCTGTGCCAGATGTGCCCGTGCCAGATGCGCTCTCGGCGGAAAAATGTGCGTGCCGGGGCCGGGGCCGGGCCGGTGCCGCCCGCATTCCGCGGCGGCCGCGCTGGCTCCGTCCCAGCGGGCATCGGCCCGGCCGCTCCCTGACGGGCCCCCGCACCCACGGCGTGTCACGGGTGGGTGTCGGGCTCGGTGTCACGGGTGGGCGGCGGCCGGCGGGGCTCCCGGGGCGCCGCCGGTGCGCGGTTGGACCGTGAGTCACGGCAGGCAGGACGAGGCCGCGGCCCCGCGTCCTTTGGACTCCGCACCGGGGACGGGCAGCGCCCGCCGCTGCCAAACGGGGGTGCAGACACGGATATTGGGGTGCAGACATGAGTGTTGGGGTGCAGACATGGGTGTTGGGGTGCAGACATGGGTACTGGGGTGCAGACATGGATATTGGGGTGCAGACATGAGTGTTGGGGCGCAGACATGAGTGTTGGGGTGCAGACATGGGTACTGGGGTGCAGACATGGGTGTTGGGGTGCAGACATGGGTGTTGGGGTGCAGACACGGATATTGGGGTGCAGACATGAGTGTTGGGGTGCAGACATGGGTGTTGGGGTACAGACATCGGTACTGGGGTTCAGACATGGATACTGGGATGCAGACATGGCTGTTGGGGTGCAGACATGGATATTGGGGGCGCAGACATGGATATTGGGGTGCAGACATGGATATTGGGGTGCAAACATGGATGTTGGGGTGCAGACATGGATATTGGGTTGTAGACACGGATATTGGGGTGCAGACATGAGTGTTGGGGCGCAGACATGAGTGTTGGGGTGCAGACATGGGTACTGGGGTGCAGACATGGGTGTTGGGGCGCAGACATGGGTGTTGGGGCGCAGACATCGGTACTGGGGCGCAGACATGGATATTGGGCTGCAGACATGGATATTGGGTTGTAGACATGGCTGTTGGGTTTCAGACATGGATATTGGGGCGCAGACACGGCTGTTGGGGCGCAGACATGGATATTGGGGTGCAGACATGGATATTGGGGACGCAGACATGGATATTGGGGTGCAGACACGGGCGTTGGGGTGCAGGATATGGGCCTTAGGGCCCTGACGTGTGTGTTGGGGTGCAGACATGGCTATTGGGGTGTTGGCTATGCCAGGCTGGCAGCGCCCAGGGCACCCATGGCTGCACTTTCCCCAGCAGCTGCCACCACCCCTGCCGTGGATGACGTGGGTGGCGTTGGTGACGTTGGTGGCACGGGTGCTGCCCTGGGCAGGACTGGCAGCTCGGTGTCACCCCAAGGGCTGGGGATCCTCAGCCACCCTGGGGGTCCCCGGGCAGGGGATGCAGCACCCGGTGGGGCACAAGCCCTGAATTCACCCCGTGGTCCCCTCAGCTGACGTTGCCACCCACTGGGGGAGGGCGTTGGGTGATGAATCCCTGGGGAGGGGGATTCCTACCCTGCTGCCAGTGCCCCCGCCCCACTGGGTGCTGTAGGGCACAGGGCAGGGTGTGGGGTGCTGTCCTGGGGTGCTGTTGGGAGGGGAGCTGCTGGTGGGGCTGGTGTGTGCATGGGGGCACCCGGGGGAGGCTGTGGGGCTCAGTCTCCTATCCTGGGGATCCTCCAGCCCAGGGGGATGTGACCCTGAACCCCTCAAGAGGGGCCCCAGGGATCTGAGCCCCTCAAATGTGGGACCTGGGACTGGGGCTGGTGAACCCAGGGGCTTGAGCTGCAGGTGGGGGGAGCAGGGGTCCTACAGCCCCAGGGCGTGCGCTGGGGGTTCTGGGGTGGTCCCTGGGCTGTGGGACCAGGTGGTGCCAAAACCCCCACAGGGACTGAAGGTCCCATCTGGGGCCGGGAGTGTTGGGGAGCTCCTGACCATGGGGCCAGAGGGGTTCTGGGGACCCCCTGTGAGGGGCAAGGAGGGTCTTGACCTGGAAACCTGGGGGACCTGAGCCTCCAGAGCTTGGAAACCTGGTGGTGCTGGGGTGCGGTGACTGGGGCTCCAACAGCCCCAGGCTGTGGGTCCCACCCCCCACAGACTTGTGCTCCTCCCCAGGGTCCCAAGGCCCCGAGGTGTGGGGCAGGGGCTCTGGCCGCCCTGGGTGAGGGGTGAGGGGTTTCTGAGCACCCCGGTCTTCAGGAAGGAGTGTCCCACTCCCCGCACGTGCAGATGCGGGGGTCTCGGGCCCCGTGTGTGGGGCTGGGGGTGCCGGTTCCCCGTGGAGCGTCCCCGTGGCTGCTCCGTGGGTCCCATCCCGCCTGCAGGCGCAGCGAGGGAAGGGTTAAAGCTCAGGAGTTTCCTGTGGGCAGGGTCGGGGCGTGGGGCGGGGGGAGAGAGCCCCGTCTCCTCCCCGGGCCGCCCCACTCGCGGCGGGACCGGCGGCGGAGCGGGAGGGCAGAGCAGCAGAGTCGGGGCTCGGCTGTGTCGGGGCTCAGCTGTGTCGGGGCTCAGAATGTCCCGCCCGCGCCGCAGCTCGGAGGAGGCTCCGGCCCGAACGGGCTCCGAGGACAACCTGTACCTGGCCGTGCTGCGGGCGGCCGAGGGCCGCAAAGGTACCGAGCCCGGGGGGGCCTGGGGGGGCCGCCCACCATCGCATCCCCACCCGGGGCGGTGCCCCCGGGGCAGAGCCCCACACCGGGCCGGGGTCCCTGGGGACACCCCCAGGCTGGGCCCGTGTCCGCGGGGCTGTGGGCCCCCAGGCAGGCCGTGGGGCCACCCCACACCGGAGCGGTGTCCCCAGGTTGCTGTACCCAGGGCGGGCTGTGGGGCAGACCCCCACGCTGCGGGATATCTCCGGCTGTGGGGCAGACCCACACGCTTGGGGCGGTGTCTGCGGGCCGGGCTGTGGGGCAGAGCGCTGCAGACCCCCCGGCCGCCGCCCAGCTCCATCCCCGGTGCCCTCGTTCGCTTCCTGCCACGCCCTGCCCGGCCGCCCCGGCCCGGCCGCCCCGGGCTCTCCTGGTGCCGCCGCCGGGGGGTGGGCGCCGCTCCGGGGACCCCTTGGGTGCCAGCGCTGCGGGTGCCGGGGGATGGTGCGGGTGCCCCCGCTCGGCGCGCACTGCGCCCCACGTTTCCTTCCTTCCTCCCTTCCTTCCTCCCTCTCGCACCGTGGCCGCTCCTGGCCCGGCACGCCCTGGCCGTGCCGCGGAGCGCCCGCGGGGCTCTTGGGGCTGTGCAGCATCCCGGGGTGCTCCGCCGGCGGGGAGCGCAGGCTGCGGGGCGCTGGGTGCCGCGTGGGCAGATCCCGGCACGCTGCAGCGGGGCAAGACCCGGCACGCAGCGCCCGGCTCGCCACGGCGAGGGCAGGGGGGCGGCGCGGCTGCCGAGGCACCGGTGGCATCGCCCCGTGTGAATGGGGGGGTCACTTGTGCCCTCCGGACCCCCTCGGGGGCCTCGGGCTGGGTGTGGCACTGGCGGTGACACTGGGGACGCAGGGGACAGGAGAGCGGGCGCTGGCAGTGGGGTATGGGGTGCTGGGGGGTAGCGAGTGCTGGCAGTGGGGTATGGGGTGCTAGCAGTGGGGTATGGGGTGCTGGGGGTTAGCGGGGTGCTAGCAGTGGGATATGGGGTGCTGGGGGGTTAGTGGGGTGCTAGCAGTGGGGTATGGGGTGCTGGGGGTTAGCAGGGTGCTAGCAGTGGGATATGGGGTGCTGGGGGTTAGCGGGGTGCTGGCAGTGGGGTATGGGGTGCTGGGGGTTAGCGGGGTGCTAGCAGTGGGATATGGGGTGCTGGGGGGTTAGCGGGGTGCTAGCAGTGGGGTATGGGGTGCTGGGGGGTTAGTGGGGTGCTGGCAGTGGGGTATGGGGTGCTGGGGGTAGCGGGTGCTGGCAGTGGGGTATGGGGTGCTGGGGGTTAGCGGGTGCTGGCAGTGGGGTATGGGGTGCTGGCAGTGGGGTATGGGGTGCTGGGGGTAGCGAGTGCTGGCAGTGGGGTATGGGGTGCTGGCAGTGGGATATGGGGTGCTGGGGGGTAGCGGGTGCTGGCATTGGGGTGCTGGGGGGCAGTGGGGTGCTGCGGGGTGGGTCCTGTGCCATCCCGGGTTCCCATCCCGTGCGTCAGCATTCCCATGCCATCCCCTAATGACAGGGCAGCGGGCAGGGAGCGCCGTGACTCACTGCAGCCCTGCTTGGCCCCGTGCCCACAGAGAAGGGTGTCCTGGGGGTGTGGGGATGTCCTGGGGTGTCCCAGGGCTCTGGCAGTGCAGACGCTGCGTGGGCTCATCTCAGTCCCGTGCCTGTCCCACCAGGGCCCTGCCTGTGGGGCTGCAGCGGTGCCAGGACAAGCACCCCATGCCCTCGTGTCCGTGCCATGCCCGAACCGCTCAGCCAGTGCCCACCGAGCCCAGGGCAGGGCTGGGGCTCCTCACAGCCGTGCAGAGGGCTCGGGGTTGGGTGGGCACCTCCTGCTCCCTGCGGTCACAGGGACACAGAACATCCTGAGTTGAAAGGAGTCCCACAAGGATCACCAAGCCCCAGTGTTAATTTGCCCGTGCCGGGGTTGAACCTGCACCCTTGGCGTTATTAGCACCGCGCTCTGGCCAACTGATCTAATCGCGGAGTCGGTGTTGAGGTGCTGGTGGGTGCCGGCTGCTGCTGGCGCGGTGCTGGCACGCCGGGGCCGGTCCCCGTTAGCTGTTTCCTCTCCCCACACCCCCGTGACTCACCGTGCTTCCCCAGAGCGGTTGGCTCATCGCTTCCTGCGCCAGCCGTGCCCTGCGGTGCCACCGCCGGGGCCTGGTTTTGGCCGTGCCAAGACCCCGCTGCCACTGGCTCACCCGTGCCTCTCCTCTCTTGCAGATGAGCGAGATCGTGTCCAGAAGAAAACCTTCACCAAATGGGTCAACAAGCACCTTATCAAGGTATGGGCACCGCCAGTCCAGCGGGCACCGCTGCCCCAGCCGTCCCCTGCCCCAAATCACCCCCAGCCACAGCCCCGGGTGCTGCCACGGCCGAGGACGTGGCCGTGGAGGGTCCCTGGTGCTGGTGCTCCTGTGCCACACCTCTGGCCAAGGCCTCTCAGCTGCCCTCCAGGTGGGACCTGCCCTCCTGCTGCCCTCCCCGTATGCCAGGAGGGAACGGTGCCCTTGGCACCTGGGGATGTGTCCTGTGCTCTGCCGCCCTCAGTCCTGTCCCATGCCTCCAGTCCCCATTCCCTGCCCCGGGCAGAGCCCCCCCTTGGCGCCTGGCACGCCCTGGGACATGGCCCAGCCCCCCAGTGCGTCTCCACACGCCCCTGACCCTGCAGTGCCGTGGTGGCGCCGCCACGCTCTGCCCGTGCTGGGTCCCCTCTCAGCTCTCTCCTAACTGCTCTCTTCTCTCTGCCCTGTGCAGCACTGGCGACCAGAGGTAGGTCCTTCCTCTCTTTTTCTGTCTGTCCCACTGCGCTCTTCCTCTTTGCACACCCTGGGGCTGCCACTGTGGTAGGCAGTGGGCCTGACCCGTTCATGGTGGGCGGGGGGGTCTGACCCCTTCACGGTGGGTCTCTGCATGCCAGAGTGCTGCCAGAGGGATGCCAGAGTGGCGCCAGATCCATCCTGGCACAGGGGGAGCTGCTGTGTGTGTGTTTGGGGATCGTGGCACTGGGGGCACCAGCTGCACTTGGGGCTGTGTGTGTGAGCACCCGCTGCACTGGGGGGGTCACTGGGCCAGGGGGTGGCTGGGTGGGGGGAGTGCTCAGCTGCCCCTGGCTGGGGTAGGGGGTGTTCAGCTGCCCCCAGCCCCACTGGGAGGGGTAGGGGGTGCTCAGCTGCCCCTGGCAGGGGTGAGGGGTGCTCAGCTGCCCCCAGCCCCACTGGCAGGGTTGGGGGGGTCGTTCAGCTGCCCCCAGTGCCACTGGCAGGGGTAGGGGGTGCTCAGCTGCCCCTGGCAGGGGTGAGGGGTGCTCAGCTGCCCCCAGCCCCACTCGCAGGGTTAGGGGAGGTGTTCAGCTGCCCCCAGCCCCACTGGGAGGGTTAGGGGGGGTGCTCAGCTGCCCCCAGCCCCACTGGCAGGGGTAGGGGGGTGTTCAGCTTCCCCCAGCCCCACTGGCAGGGGTAGGGGGTGCTCAGTTGTCCCCAGCCCCACTGGCAGGGGTAGGGGGTGCTCAGCTGCCCCCAGCCCCACTGGGAGGGTTGGGGGGGTTGTTCAGCTGTCCCCAGCCCCCCTGACACCGTGGCTGTCCCCACAGGCGCAGCGCCATGTCAACGACCTGTACGAGGACCTGCGGGACGGGCACAACCTCATCTCGCTGCTGGAGGTGCTGTCGGGTGACACCCTGGTAGGTGCCACTCTGCCCTGCCCCGCGCTGTCCCCGCCTCGTGCTGGCACCCCTCCGCCGGCCGTCCTCGTCCTCCTCCTCATCCTCGTCCTCCCCCTCGCTGCCTGCCTCTGTTCCCTCTCTTCCTGCTTGGCCGTCGGTCCGTCCGTCCCGGTGCCCCTGGAGCGCCCGCGCCCCCCGCCTCTAACCTCTCTTTGCTTTGGTGCCCTCTCTGCTTCCTGGCGCCGGCCCCCGGCCCACCGCCGCCTTTGCCTCCTCCTCCTCCTTCCTCTCTCTGCTCCTCTCCGCTCGGCTCGGCTCGGCTCGGCCGGGGCAGCCCCGGGAGCGCGACGTCCTGCGGACCTTGCGGTTGGTGAGTGGTTCAGCCGTCGGTCAGCGCTCGGCGCGGCCCCGCGCGGCACGGAGCTGCGACGGCGGTGCCCAGCATGTCCCAGGACGGTCTGCATGCCGGCGCCCTGTGCCATGCCTGTCCCGGTGCCGCCCCAGGGCTCTGCTGCGTGCTCTGCCCGTCCGGGTGCCCCCCATGCCCAGGGCTGTGGGGGTGGGTTTCCCTGGGCCAGAACTCAGTGGCGGCAGCAGGAGGGAAAAGTTCATCCTCCACCAGCAGCATCCCTGGGAGCCATCCCACCCTGCTGGAGCTGGACTCGCTCCTGGCCCCACAGCTGGATGTGCTGCTGGCTCTGTGGGGTGGCTGGCAAGGGGGTGGCACGTGGCCACCAACTCCTGAGGTCTCACCCTAGGGCCAGCCCTGTCCCCGAGCAGCTGTGGGTCCATGGTGTCCCCTTTCTGTGGGACAGGAGTGACCCTGCTCTGTTGCTGAGTGGGGTCCATGGTGTCCCCTTTCTGTGGGACAGGAGTGACCCTGCTCTGTTGCTGAGTGGGGTCCATGGTGTCCCCTTTCTGTGGGACAGGAGTGACCCTGCTCCGTGGCTGAGTGGCACCAGGGGGTTCATGGAGTCGCCAGCTCTCCTGGCAGCCAAAGCTGGGCTCAGCTGGTGGAATGTTGGCATTGCCGTGGGGCAGGAACGTGTGGGGCAGCACCCAGGGGACCCTGGACCTCGGGACCCCCAAGTTTGGGGGGCTCACCCGGCTTGGCAGCTCCTGGTCCTGCTGGGGGGACACTGGAGCGTGCTGGGGAGCTGCATGGCGAGGCACCAAGGTGGCCATGGGGACACCAGCGCCGTCAGGGCCGTGCTGCCCTGGCACTGAGGCCAGTCCTGCCCGGGCAGTGCCTGCTGTGCCACCGGGGCCCTCGGCTCCCCCCGGGACGGCTCTGATGGTGCCGGAGCCGCCGGGCGGGGCGTGGGAGCAGCCGGTGCCGCGGGGGGAGCGCGGGGAGCGTCCCCACCCCTGCAGGGGCAAAGTGCGAGGGCGGTGCCACGGGTGGGAGCCATCGGCATGTGCGGCACTGCTGGGAGGGGCCGGGTGGCGCCGGGCTGGGGGCGGCCGCGGTGGCAGGACGGGGTTGGTGGCATCGTGCCGTGGTGTCACGGGGGGGCTGCGGTGGCAGGACGGGGTTGGTGGCATCGTGCCGTGGTGTCACGGGGGGGGCTGCGGTGGCAGGACGGTGTTGGTGGCATCATGTCGTGGTGTCACGGGGGGGCTGCGGTGACAGGACACAGCAGGGCTGTGTCCAGCGTGGCCTCGCTCACCGCTCTCCTCTCCCTCTCCCCCAGCCCCGGGAGAAGGGCCGGATGCGCTTCCACAAGCTGCAGAATGTCCAGATTGCCCTCAACTACCTGAAGCACCGGCAGGTGAGGATGGGGAGGGACCCCCGGGATGCCCATAACCCCCGGGGCTGTGCCGGGCCCGCCCCATCCCTGAGCCGCGTGTGCCCCGTGCCGCAGGTGAAGCTGGTGAACATCCGCAACGATGACATCGCCGACGGCAACCCCAAACTGACGCTGGGGCTCATCTGGACCATCATCCTCCACTTCCAGGTGAGCCCGGCGGGGTGGGGACGGGGCAGTGGGACCGAGGGGCCAGGATCTGTGGGGCTGGGGGCCTCCCCGGGCCGGTCTGGTCCCCAGTGGGGCAGGAGTGGTGTCACTGGCAGCGGCCATGCAGCGAGTGTCACCGTGCCAGTTTCCAGAGTAACCGCTGTGTCCTGGCAGATCTCAGACATCCAGGTGACCGGGCAGTCGGAGGACATGACGGCCAAGGAGAAGCTGCTGCTGTGGTCCCAGCGGATGGTGGAGGATTACCAGGGCCTGCGCTGCGACAACTTCACCACCAGCTGGAGGGACGGGCGCCTCTTCAACGCCATCATCCACCGGCACAGGTGGGCGCCGTGGTGGTGCCTGTGATCCATGTGTGAGATCCACACCATGGGCAGGCGTGTGCTCATGAACACCCATGACAGCCGCTCATGGGGCAGCCGTGCTGATCCTGTGCTCATGGGGCACTCATGCCTGTGCTCATGGGGTAGCTGTGCTGATCCTGTGCTCATGGGGCAGCTGATCCTGTGCTCATGGGGCACTCATGCCTGTGCTCATGGGGCAGCTGACCCTGTGCTCATGGGGCAGCCGTGCTGATCCTGTGCTCATGGGACACCCATGACAGCTCCTTATGGGGCAGCTGTGCTGATCCTGTGCTCATGGGGCACCCATGCCTGTGCTCATGGGGCAGCTGTGCCAATCCCGTGCTCATGGGGCAGCCGTGCTGATCCTGTGCTCATGGGGTACCCATGCCTGTGCTCATGGGGCAGCTGTGCTGATCCTGTGCTCATGGGGCACCCATGCCTGTGCTCATGGGGCAGCTGTGCTGATCCTGTGCTCATGGGACACCCATGACAGCTCCTTATGGTGCAGCTGTGCTGATCCTGTGCTCATGGGGCACCCATGCCTGTGCTCATGGGGCAGCTCTGTCAATCCTGTGTTCATGGGGAGCTGTGCTGATCCTGTGCTCATGGGGTGGCTGTGGCTGTGCCTGTGCTCATGGGGAGCTGTGCTGATCCTGTGCTCATGGGGCAGCCGTGCTGATCCTGTTTGGGCCAATGTGAGCACGTGCTCTGACGAGTCCCAGCCCATCGGCCGTGCCGGCAGTGCCGTGCCCGCTGCTGGCATGCCGGGGCGGTGGCAGGCAGGTCCCCACGGGTCCTGCTGGGACCTCTGCGTGCCTTTGGGGAGAGCAAAAATGTGCAGGCCTGTGCCAGATGGGGGTAGGCACCTGCACTGTGCCGTGTGCCAGCTGTGCCGTGTGCCAGCTGTGCCGTGCTCTGCACCATGGCACTGCCACACTGAGCTTGGCCCCACCATGGAGCCCCAAGGGGTGCCCAAGGTGTCAGCCCCACATGGGACTGGGGTGTCAGCCCCACATGGGATGGGGTGCCAGCCCCACATGGGACTGGGGTGCCAGCCTCACATGAGATTGGGGTGTGAGCCCCACATGGGACTGGGGTGTCAGCCCCACATGAGATTGGGGTGTCAGCACCAGAGGGGACTGGGGTGTCAGCCCCACATGGGATTGGGGTGCCCAGTTCACAGGAGTTGGGGGCTGTGACTGTGTTGTGGTTCCCTCTGGGGGCTGTGTGTATCCCCAGCCCCTCCTGTCCCTGTGCTGGCTCTGGGGGTCTCCCCTGCCACCGGTGCCTCTGGTGTGGGGTGTGGGGTGGTCGGGCAGGAGTTCAGGCAGACGAGGCAGCCCCAGGAAAGGGGGGACCTGCCCTCCTTGGGATTCTGGGGTCCCCACAGCCCCAGTGACCCCTGCTGCCCCCCACCCACAGGCCAATGCTGATCGACATGAGCCGGGTGTACCGCCAGAGCAACCTGGAGAACCTGGACCAGGCCTTCACCGTGGCTGAGCGGGACCTGGGCGTGACGCGGCTGCTGGACCCCGAAGGTACGGGCGGGGGTGAGGGGTCTTGGGGGATAGGGGGTGGGTCCCAAGGGGGTGATGATCCTGAAGGGCTGGGGGGCTCTGAGTGGGTCCCAAGGGGACAACGGTCCCAGCGTGCCAGGGGTCCTGGGGTGTCAGGGGTCTTGGGGGACATGGGGTGGGTCTCAAGGGGATGATGGTCCTGCAGGGTTGGGGGGCTCTGGGCGGGTCTCAAGGGGGTGATGGACCCAGGGGCTGTGGGTCCCAAGGGGGTGATGGACCCAGGGGCTGTGGGTCTCAAGGGGGTGATAGACCCAGGGGCTGTGGGTCCCGGGGTGTCAGGGGTCTTGGGGGATATGGGGTGGGTCCCAAGGGGATCCACACTCTGGGGTGTCAGAGTCCCTTCCCTCTCCCCCACCTGACCCCCTCCCTCCCTGCCGCAGACGTGGACGTGGCGCAGCCCGATGAGAAGTCCATCATCACCTACGTGTCCTCGCTGTACGACGCCATGCCGCGCGTGCCCGAGGTGCAGGACGGCGTCAAGGCCAACGTGAGTTTGGGGTGCCGGGGGTCACCTCTGCTTGCTGCCCTCCCCTGCCGTGCCACACCCAGCCCCACACGTGTCCCCCTGGCAGGAGCTGCAGCTGCGCTGGCAGGAGTACTACGAGGTGGTGACGGGGCTGCTGCAGTGGAGCCGGCAGCACTCGGCGCTCTTCGAGGAGCGGCGCCTCCCTGCCAGCTACGAGGAGATCGAGGTGAGGCCAGCGGGGACAGGGACGGTGCTGCTGGCCTGGCATGGGCACAGGGACAGGGACAGGGACGGTGCTGCTGGTCTGGCATGGGCACAAGGATGGGCACAGGGACAGGGATGGTGCTGCTGGCCTGGCACGGGGACAGGGACGGTGCTGCTGGCCTGGCATGGGCACAGGGACAGGGACGGTGCTGCTGGTCTGGCATGGGCACGGGGATGGGCACAGGGACAGGGATGGTGCTGCTGGCCTGGCATGGGCATGGGGACAGGGACGGTGCTGCTGGTCTGGCATGGGCACAAGGATGGGGACAGGGACGGTGCTGATGGCCTGGCATGGGCACGGGGATGGGGACAGGAGTGGTGCTGCTGACCTGGCATGGGCATGGGCACAGGGACAGGGACAGTGCTACTGGCCTGGTATGGGCACAGGGATGGGCACAGGGACGGTGCTGCTGACCTGGCATGGGCACAGGGACAGGGACAGTGCTACTGGCCTGGTATGGGCACGGGGATGGGCACAGGGACGGTGCTGCTGACCCGGCATGGGCACAGGGATGGGCACAGGGACAGGGACGATGCTGCTGGCCTGGTATGGGCACGGGGATGGGCACAGGGACGGTGCTGCTGACCTGGCATGGGCACAGGGATGGGCACAGGGACAGGGACAGTGCTGCTGGCCTGGTATGGGCACGGGGATGGGCACAGGGACAGGGACGGTGCTGCTGATCCTGGGAGCCACTGGTAGCAGGGGCAGTGTGTGGCAAAATCCTACTGTGGCCCCACCATGGGTGGCTCATGCCCAGTGAGGGGTGCCAGCAGCCCCACTTGGGTGGCTCATGCCCAGTGTGGCAGCTCCCATGGCAGCACAGGGCCAGCTGTGCCATGCCACGAGTCACCGCGAGACCTGGGCGTGGCTGTGGCACGGAGCCCCCTCTGGTGCCAGTGTGGGGGTCTGCAGGGTTTGGGGATGAGAGCCCTGACAGAGCCGGGTGCCCCATGAGGGGGGGCCCTGTGACTCACCCTGCCTGGCTGTGCCGTGAGTCACCGCTGGCAAAGCCCAGCACGGCCACTTCCTTCCCCCGGCTCTGCACACATGGAAAATTGCAGGCTGGGCAGGGCGGGTGCTTGGGGAGGGGGGCAGCAGCTCGGGCTGGGGGTCCCCGCTCAGCTGTGCCCCCCACCCCCCGGCAGATCCTCTGGCGCCAGTTCCTCAAGTTCAAGGAGACGGAGCTGCCGGCTCGGGAGGCCGACAAGAACCGCTCCAAAGCCATCTTCCAGGCGCTGGAGGTACCGCCTAGGGCTGCGGCGGGGCTTGGAGGGGCTGTGGGGCGGCGGTCATGGGTGCTCGGGGTGCCAAGGGGTGGGGGGCCTGAGGGGGACACCCTGGCGATCCCGGGTCCTGAGGGGTGGGGGTCCCAGGGTGTCAGGGGTCTTGGGGATATGGGGTGGGTCCCAAGGGGTTGATGGTCCCAGGGGCTGTGGGTCCCAAGGGGATGACAGTCCCGGGGTCCCGGGGTGTGAGTGGTCTCGGGGATGCCGGGTGGGTCCCAAGGGGATGAGAGTCCCAGGTTCCGGGGGTCCCCCGGCAGTGCCCGGCGCGCCCCTTCGGGCCGCGTGTGACATTCGGGCTGTGCAGGGCGCGGTGCAGTCGGGCCAGCTGAAGGTGCCCCCCGGGTACCACCCCCTGGACGTGGAGAAGGAGTGGGGGCGGCTGCACGTCGCCGTGCTGGAGCGGGAGAAGCTGCTGCGGGCTGAGTTCGAGAGGCGAGTTCGGGGGGGCGGGGGGGCCGGGCAGGGCCGCGCTGGCATCCACACCCCCCTGCCGCTGCCAAACCGCGGGGCTGGGCCGGGGTGGGGTGTCCCGGCCCCCCCGAGGGGGAACCACAGGGCTGTGAGTCACCGCTCCTGCTGGGAAACCTCTGCGGCCGGCCTGGAGCGCGGCTCGGCACGGCACGGCTCGGCAGCAGCGGGGACAGCGGGGATGGGAGCGGGGCGGGGACTGGGAATGGGATGGGGATTGAAATGAGATGGGATGTGGGGGATTGGGACTGAGGTTGGAAGTGGGATGGGAATAGGGATGGGAAAAGGAAGATGGGGATGGGAAAAGGAAAGATGGGGATGAGGGGGATTGGGGTTGAGGTTGGAAGTGGGGTGGGAAAAGGAAGATGGGGATTGAGGTTGAGGTTGGAAGTGGGATGGGAATGGGGATGGGAAAAGGAAGATGGGGATGGGAAAAGGAAGATGGGGATGGGAAAAGGAAGATGGGGATATGGGGGGATTGGGAACGGGATGGGGAGCAGGATATCAGGATGCAGCACGGGACAGGACCCACACCGTGCGCGGCCAGGACAGCTGCCCCTGGGCAGGATCCGTGCTGACCGGGTCCCTCTGTGTGTCCCCCCGTGTTCCCGCAGGCTGGAGCGGCTGCAGCGCGTGGTCACCAAGCTGCAGATGGAGTCGGGGCTCTGTGAGGAGCAGCTGAACCAGGCGGATGCTCTGCTGCAGGCGGTGAGTGCCGGCGGCCCCGGGGCGGGCGGACGGGCCCCGGCCATGCCCCTCCCCGCGGTGGCCTCACCGTCCCTGCCCCGCAGGACGTGCGGCTGCTGGCGGCCGGGAAGGCACCGCAGAAGGCGGCAGAGGTGGAGAGGGACCTGGACAAGGCGGATGCCATGATCCGGCTGCTCTTCAACGACGTGCAGACCCTCAAGGACGGGCGGCACCCGCAGGGCGAGCAGATGTACCGTCGGTACGGGCTCGTCCCCACGGCCCTGAGTCCCCGGAGCCCTCCACGTCCTCCGTGTCCTTCCTGCCCCCCAAAGCCCTTTGTGTCTCCTGTGTCCCCCATGTCCCCTGTGTCGCCATGCTGCCCGTTTCCCCCATGAGCTTCATGCTCCCTGCACCCCCAGCCACCCCTGTGCCCCCCAAAACCCTGCAAAGCCTCCTGTGCCCCCCCATGCCCCCCATGCTCCCTGCACCGGAGCCACCTCCATGTCCTCTATGTCCCCCAAAGCCCTGCAAAAATTCCCGTGGCCCCCATGCCCTGCATGTCGCCCGTGTTCCCTGTACCCCTCAAAACCCCCCTTACTCTCTGTGGCCCTTGCACCCCCAAAAAGCCCCCTGTGACCTCTGTGCACCCCAAAGCTCCCCATGGCCCCAAACCCACTCGTGTCTCCAAACTCCCCATGTTTGCTGCACCCCCTTGTACCCCCTTGCAACCCCTGTGCATCCCAAAGCCTCTCATGTCCCCAAGCTCCTCATGTTCTCTGTACCCCCTTACAACCTCTGTGCACCCCAAAGCTCCCCATGCCCCCAAAGCCTCTCGTGTCCCCAGACTCCCCATGTTCCCTGTACCCCCTTGCAACCCCTGTGCACCCCAAAGTTCCTCATGCCCCTAAAGCCTCTCATATCCCCAAACTGTCCCCATGTTTGCTGTACCTCCCCTGCAACCCCTGTGCACCCCAAGGCTCCTCATGTCCCCAGACCCTCTCATGTCCCCAAACTCCCCATGTTTGCTGCACCCCCTTACAACCCCTGTGCACCCCAAACTCCCTGTGTTCACTGCAGCCCCTTACAAACACTGTGCACCGCAAAGCTTCTCATGTCCCCAAAGCTTCTCATGTCCCCAAACTCCCCATGTTTGCTGCACCCCCTTACATCCCCTGTGCACCCCAAACTCCCCTTGTTTGCTGCACCCCCTTACAACCCCTGTGCACCCCAAGGCTCCCCATGCCCCCAAACTCCCCATGTTCTCTGTACCCCCTCACAGCCCCTGTGCACCCCCAATCTCCCCCTGCCCCCAGAGCCCCCCACGGCCCCCATGCCCCACCAACCCCTCCCTCCCCGCAGCGTGTACCGCCTGCACGAGCGCCTGGTGTCCATCCGCACCGAGTACAACCTGCGCCTCAAGTCGGGCGCGCCGGTGACAGCCGTGACATCCGTGGCGGTGACATCGGCGCAGCAGCGGCGGCCGGAGCCCGACGAGGCTCCCCTGCGCTACCTGCAGGAGCTGCTGGCCTGGGTGGAGGAGAACCAGCGGCGAGTGGCCACGGCCGAGTGGGGCGCCGACCTGCCCACCGTGGAGACGCACCTGGGCGCCCACCGCGGGCTGCACCGCGCCATCGAGGAGTTCCGGGCCAAGGTGGAGCGGGCACGGGCTGATGAGGTGAGACCCTGGTGCTGGGGGCCTCCTGGGGCTGGGGGTGACAGGGTGAGACCCCTGGTGCTGGGGGTGGCAGGGTGAGACCCCTGGGTGCTGGGGGCACCCTGATTCTGAGGGTGACAGGGTGAGACCCCTGGGTGCTGGGGATCCCCAGGTCCTAAGGGTCCTCTGGGGCTGTCCCCACTCTGCTTCAAGGGGTCCCCCCAGTGCTGTTGTCCCCTCCACTGCTCCTGAGCATTTCCTGGGGTTGCCTTTGCTCTGTGCCTCGGCGTCCCTGAAGCTCTGGAGCCCCCCAGGTCCTGGGGTACCCCAGGAGGGTGGGGGGCACCGTGCCCCGAGGGCATCCCCGCAGCCCCTGCACCCCTGGTGTGCTGCCCTCCCCTCGAGTCCCCTCTGTCACTCCCTTTGCGGGGTGCAGGGGGTGTCTGGGGTGGGGGTCCTGGAGCTGATGGTGTCCCCTGCAGAGCCAGCTGTCCCCTGGCCCCAGCGGCGCCTACCGGGAGTGCCTGGGCAAGCTGGAGCTGCAGTACGCCAAGCTGCTGGTGAGCGCCGAGGGGGTCAGGGGATGGGGGCAGGCGTGGGGGGCGTGGGGCCTGGGGGTCAGGGGGGCGTGGGACATGAGGGGACAATGCTGGGGACGTGTGGCATGGGGATCAGGGGGGTGTGGGACATGAGGGGTCAGGGGGGTGTAGGACATGAGGGGTTATGGGGTTGTGACATGAGGGGACAATGCTGGGGATGTGTGGCATGGGGGCTCAGGGGGGTGTGGGACATGAGGGGACAATGCTGGGGAGGGGTTGTGTGCCGTGAGGGGGTGACAAGGTGAGACCCCTGGCCCTGCTGGTGGGGTGTGAGATGGGGGGACCTGGCAGGGGTGTGTGACCTGATGGAGGAGAGGGGACAGGAGGGGGGACAGTGGTGGGGTGGTTGTGCTGGGGGTGAGTGTGAGGAGGAGGATGGGGAGATGTGGGGCAGGAGGAAGATGCAGGACGTGGGGGGAAGTGGGGAGGAGGATGAGGGGGGACAGAGGGCGTGCAGGGGGCAGCCCTGTGGGGACAAGGCCGTGCAGGGTGGGGACACAGCTACAAACCACCCCCTGTGCCCCCCCAGAACTCCTCCAAGGCACGGCTGCGGCACCTGGAGAGTCTCCACGGCTTCGTCAGCGCCGCCACCAAGGAGCTGCTGTGGCTGAGCGAGCGCGAGGAGGAGGAGGTGGCCTTCGACTGGAGCCACAACAACCCTGCCATGGCGGCCAAGAAGGAGAGTTACTCGGTATGGGCATGGAGGGCAACACCTGGGCATGGGGATAGGGATGGGCACGGGCACGGACACAGGGATGGGCATGGACACGGGCATGGACAGGGGATGGACATGGACACGGATATGGGGATGGGCACGGACACAACATGGGTACAGGCATGGGTATGGACACAGGGTTGGACAGGGGATGGACATGGACACAACATGGGCATGGACATGGACACGGATATGGGGATGGGCACGGACACAACATGGGTACAGGCATGGGCATGGACACAGGGATGGGCATGGGGATGGGCATGGACACAACATGGGGATGGGCACAGGGATGGGCATGGGGATGGGCACAGACACAGGGATGGACATAGGGATAGGCATGGACGTGGACGTGGGCATGGACATGACATGGGTACAGGGATGGGCATGGACATGGGGATGGACATGAACACATGCATGGACACAGGGATGGGCACAGACACAAAATGGGCACAGGGATGGGCACAGACACAGGGATGGACAGGGGGATGGGCACGGACACAGACATGGACACGGGAATGAGCATGGACATGACGTGGGCACGGGCATGGACACAGGCACAGACCTGGGGATGGGTATGGACACGGACATGGTTGCAGGGATGGGCATGGATACGACATGGGCACAGGGATGGACACAGACATGGATGCAGGGATGGGTGTGGACATGGACACAGAGATGGGCATGGCCATGGCATGGACATGCATGGGAGCAGACACACATGGAGGGCACAGCTGCTCCATGTGGGCGCATCCATGGACGCACACACACACACACACACACACACACACGTGCCATCCCCACACATGCACACGGGTGTGTCCCCTGGTCCCCTCCCTGCTGTGCAGCACTGAGCCCCTGTGTGCCCCCCACTCCCAGAGCTCCCATAACCCTCCGAGCACCCCCAGAGCCCCCCTTGCACACACAGCCCCAGCTGTAACCATGCACACAGAGCTGTGCACACTGAACTCCCCCATCCCCGCTGGCCTTGCACACGTGTGTGAGCCCTGCCCCAACCCCCAGCCCTGCACACGTGTGTGAGCCCTGCCCCAACCCCCCTGGCCCTTCACATGAGTGTGAGCCCTGACCCAACCCCTCAGCCTTACACACGAGTGTGAGCCCTGAACCCCCCCATCCTCCTGGCCCTTCACATGAGTGTGAGCCCTGAGCTCCCCCCAGCCCCCTGGCCATGCACACGAGTGTGAACCCTGATCCCTGGCCCTACACACAAGTGTGAGCCCTGGACCCCCCCCTGCCCCCTGGCCACGCACACGAGTGTGAGCCCTGACTGAACCCCCCAGCCGTGCACACGAGTGTGAGCCCTGAGCGCCCCCCTGCCCCCTGGCCCTACACACGAGGGTGAGCCCTGCCCCTGCCCCTGCCGCAGGCGCTGATGCGGGAGCTGGAGCTGCGGGAGCGGCGGATCCAGGAGCTGCGGAGCTCGGGGGAGCGGCTGCTGCGGGAGGAGCACCCCGGGGCACAGACCCTGGAGGTGGGTGTGGGGCTGGGGGCAAACGGGGGGCGTGACAGGGGCTGGGGGGTGTGGGGCTGGGGGATCTGGGGGGTGTGGGGAATCTGGGGGGGGCCTGGGGGGTCTCAGTGAATTTGGGGCAACTGAAGGGGCTGGGAGGATCTGAGGGGCACTTTGGGGCTTTGGTGGGTTGGGGAGTTGGTTCAGGAGGGTCTGGGCACTGGAGGTCACCGGAGGGGGGTGCAGCAGACACTGGGGGTTACTGGTCTGGGGGTCACTGGTGTGGGGTGCAATGGCCACTGGGGTCAGCAATGTGGGGTGCAGTGGTCACTGGCAGTCACTGGTGTGGGGTGCAGCGGGCACTGGGGGTCAGCAGTGTGGGGTGCAGCAGGCACTGGGAGTCACTGGTGTGGCTGCCTGTAGCAGTATGGGCACCGGTGTGGGTGCAGGTCAGGTGCAGGTCAGGTGTGGGTACAGGTGAGGATGCAGGTCAGGTGTGGGTGTAGGTGTGGGTGCAGGTGTGACTGCAGGTCGGGTGCAGGTCAGGTGGGGGTGCAGATGTGGGTGCAGGTGAGGGTGCAGGTCAGGTGTGGGTGCAGGTCAGGTGTGGGTGCAGGTGTCGCTGCAGGTCAGGTGTGGATGCAGATGAGGCTGCAGGTCAGGTGAGGCTGCAGGCCCCTGTAGCGGTGCAGGTGAGGGTGCAGGTGTGGCTGCAGGCCCCTGTAGCGGTGCAGGTGCCCTCGGTGCCAGCCCCGGTGTCCCCCCCTGCTCCCCCCAGGCGTTCCTGGCAGCGCTGCAGACCCAGTGGAGCTGGATGCTCCAGCTCTGCTGCTGCATCGAGACCCACCTGAAGGAGAACACCAACTACTTCCAGGTACGGGGTGGTGCCAGGGCGGGGCTGGGAGCGGGAGGGAAGGTGTGACCCCCAAAGCTGACCCTTGGCCCCCCAAGTTCTTCACCGAGGTGCGGGAGGCCGAGGAGCTGCTGCGCAAGACGGAGGAGACGATGCGGCGCAAGTTCAGCTGCGACCGCGGCACCACAGCCACGCGCCTCGAGGACCTGCTGCAGGACCTGGCGGTGAGGGCACCCCCGAGACCCCCAGGGGGACCCCCAGACCCCGGGGGGACCCCCACAGTGACCCCCAGGGTGGCCCTGCCCACATCTGCAGGGTGACCCTGCTGCATGACCTCGTAGCGAGGGCAGGTGGGAGCTCAGGGGGCTGCCCGAGTGGAGCCCCCCAAGATCCTCAGGGTGACCCCAGCCCCATGGCAAGCCCAGGCTCACCCCACGTGTGGGGTGACCCCAGCCCCTGGTGACTCTGAGGTGGCAGCTCCCCAAAATCAGCGTCCCACAGCAGCCCCTGGGGTGTCCAGCTGCAGAGTGCTGGGGTGCCCACCCCACTGCAACCCCTGGGGTGACCCCAACATGTCCATTGCTGCAACAGATTGGGGTGACCCCCCTGCCTCATATTCCTGACTCCTCCTCCAACTCCTGAGACCCCCCCCAAATCCCAAGAGCTCCCAAAACCTTTGAGACCTCCTGATATTTCTGAGCTCTCTCAAAAAAGCTGGTACCTCCCTAAGATTCTGATGCCCCCTCAACGCCATGGGGCCCCCCAAATCCTGAGGTGTCCCAAACGTGCCCCCACAGGAGCAGAAGGAGCAGCTGGCGGAGCTGGGGGCGCAGCTGGGGGCTCTGTCCCGCCGTGCCAGGACCATCGTGCAGCTGAAGCCACGCAGCCCCTCGACACCCCTGCAGGGCCGGCCCCCCATCCAGGCTGTCTGCGACTACAAGCAAATGGAGGTGAGGGGGACACGAGGCTGGGATTGGGGTTGGTCCCCCTGGGGAGGCCGTGGGGGGGTTTGGGGGGGACGTGGTGGGTCCAGCATCCCGGTCTGGTGCTGCCCCAGCCCCATGGGGGGACACAGGAGAACCCCCCCTCATGGTATGGCACCACCCTGGGGGACAAGGGGACACATGGGAGACCTCCCACCCTTCTCTCACTCTGCCCCAGCCCCATGAGGGGACACAGGAGAACCCCCCCTCATGGTATGGCACCACCCTGGGGGACAAGGGGACACATGGGAGACCTCCCACCCTTCTCTCATGCTGCCCCAGGCCCTTGGGGGGGACACAGGAGGACCCCCACCCACACTGAGACCACACCAGTCCCATAGGGAAATGTGGGGGCGCATTGGGGAATATCGGGGGGGACACTGGAGAATATCAGGGGGGACACTGGGGAATATCAGGGGGACACTGGGGAATATCAGCAGGGCACACTGGGGAATATGAAAGAGGCACAGATGGACACAAGGGCCACAGCCCACCCTGCCCCCCCGCCCCGCAGGTGACGGTGCACAAGAACGACACCTGTGCCCTGGTGAACCACGCGCAGCCGCAGCAGTGGCGGGTGCTGAGCGCCGCCGGCAGCGAGGCCGTCGTCCCCTCGGTCTGCTTCCTCCTGCCTCCCCCCAACAAGGAGGCTCTGGACGCCGTGCACAGGTGGGGACGGTGACCCTGCACCCCACCCGGGTGTCCCCCGCTGTGTCCCCCCTCTAACTCCACGTGCCCACAGGCTGGAGGCCACCCACCAGCAGCTGCTGGCGCTGTGGCAGCAGCTGCACCAGGACCTGCGCAGCCTCCGCGCCTGGCAGTACCTGACCCGGGACATCCAGCAGATCCACTCCTGGACGCACATCACGGTGAGTTCCTGGGGGTCCCGGAGCCACACAGGGGTCCCGGGGCTCCCAGCAGGGGCTGACAGGGCCGTGCCCTCCCAGTTCCGCACGCTGCCGGCCGAGGAGGTGCGCCAGGTGCTGTCCAGCCTGGAGAGGCACTACCAGGAGTTCCTGAGGGACAGCCAGGACTCGCAGAGCTTCCAGCCCGACGACCGGCTGCAGGTGGAGCGCGACTACAACGCCTGCACTCACAAGTACGAGCTGCTGCTGCGGAGCCAGGAAAAAGGTGGGTGTGCCCTCTCTGCCCCCTCTGGAAGGTGGCGGTGCCCAGGGTTTCCCCAGGTCCTTGGGGTGATCTGCAGGTCCTGGTGGTGTCCCTGGGGTGACCTGCAGGTCCTTGTGGTCCCTGGGGTATCGCCATAGTGCAGAGCTGCTCCAGTCTCCGCCCTCTCGCACTGGCTCCTGGGGTGTCCCCAGGGTGCTGAGCCATCTCTGCATGCTCCCCTTCCCACCATGGATCACCGTGTTGTCCGCACAGTCTGAGCCATCCCTGTGTCCCCTCTTCCTGCTGTGGGTTCCCACGGTGTCCCCATGGTGCTGAGCCATCTCGGTGTCACTGTGGGTCCCTGCGGTGTCCCCGTGGTTCTCAGCCATCCCTGTGTCCCCTCTCCCTGCTGTGGGTCCCCATGGTGCTGAGCCATCCCTGTGTCACCTCTCCCTGCTGTGGGTCCCCAGGGTGTCCCCATGGTGCTGAGCCATCCCCATATCACCTCTCCCTACTGTGGGTCCCTGTGTTGTCCCCACAATCTGAGCCATCCGGGTGTCCCCTCTCCCTGATGTGGCTCCCCAGGTGTCCCCAGGGTCCTGAGCCATCCCCGTGTCCCCTCTCTCTACTATGGGTCCCCAGGGGGTCCCTGTGGTGCTGAGCCATCCCGGCGTCACTGTCAGTCCCCGCGGTGTCCCCGTGGTGTCCCAGGGCACTGAGCCATCCCCGCTGTCCCCGCAGGAGAGCAGGACGAGTCTCTGTGCAAGAGCTACATCTCGCAGCTGAAGGACATCCGGCTGCAGCTGGAGAGCTGCGAGAGCCGCACCGTGCACCGCCTGCGCCTGCCCCTCAAGGCCGACCCGCTGCGCGAGTGCGCCCAGCGCCAGGCGGAGCAGCAGGTGTGGGACACGTGTTGGATGTGGGGACTGCCCATGGGGCCATCCCCCATGTGTGGGAGCCCAGGGGAACTGCCCCAGTGCATCCCTCAAATATGGGAGCTCAGGGAACTGCCCCAGGGCATCCCTCAAATATGGGAGCCCAGGGGAACTGCCCCAGTGCATCCCTCATGTGTGGGAGCCTGAGGGAACTGCCCCAGTGCATCCCCCACATGTAGGAGCCCAGGAGAACTGCCCCAGTGCATCCCCCATGTGTGGGAGCCTGAGGGAACTGCCCCAGTGCATCCCTCATGTGTGGGAGCCTGAGGGAACTGCCCCAGTGCATCCCCCACATGTGGGAGCCCAGGGGAACTGCCCCAGTGCATCCCCCATGTGTGGGAGCCTGAGGGAACTGCCCCAGTGCATCCCTCATGTGTGGGAGCCTGAGGGAACTGCCCCAGTGCATCCCCCGCGTGTGGGAGCCCAGGAACTGCCCCAGTGCATCCCCCATGTGTGGGAGCCTGGAGGAACTGCCCCAGTGCATCCCCCACATGTGGGAGCCCAGGGGAACTGCCCCAGTGCATCCCTCAAATATGGGAGCCCAGGAACTGCCCCAGTGCATCCCCCACATGTGGGAGCCCAGGAACTGCCCCAGTGCATCCCCCATGTGTGGGAGCCTGAGGGAACTGCCCCAGTGCATGCCCCACATGTGGGAGCCCAGGGGAACTGCCCCAGTGCATCCCCCACATGTGGGAGCCCAGGAACTGCCCCAGTGCATCCCCCACGTGTGGGAGCCTGGATGAACTGCCCCAGTGCATCCCCCACATGTGGGAGCCCAGGAACTGCCCCAGTGCATCCCCCACATGTGGGAGCCCAGGAACTGCCCCAGTGCATCCCCCATGTGTAGGAGCCTGGAGGAACTGCCCCAGTGCATCCCCCACATGTGGGAGCCCAGGAGAACTGCCCCAGTGCATCCCCCACATGTGGGAGCCCAGGAACTGCCCCAGTGCATCCCCCACGTGTGGGAGCCTGAGGGAACTGCCCCAGTGCATCCCCCACATGTGGGAGCCCAGGGGAACTGCCCCAGTGCATCCCCCCAGGATCCTGAGGGTGACGCCTCCAGGGTGACCCCAGGGTGACCCCCGCCATGTGACACGCCTGTGACACGTGTAGTGTGCACAGATGGGCCTGGGGGAATGGTTTGGGTTGGAAAATCCCTCGGAGCCCATTGAGTCCACGCAAGGCCACCCCTGAGCGTGTCCCCAAGTGATCCACACGTACCAAGATGGGCCTGGGGGAATGGTTTGGGTTGGAGCAGCTCAGTGCCAAGCTGGGCCTGGGGGAATGGTTTGGGTTGGAAAATCCCTCGGAGCCCATTGAGTCCACCCCAGGCCACCCCTGAGCGTGTCCCCAGGTGATCCACACGGCTGTAACATCTCCCCAGGGCTGGCGCTCTGGCCCTGCCCTGGGCAGCTGTGCCAGGCCTGGAGAGCCCCTCCAGGAGGAGTTTTTCCAATATCCCTCCTCAACCTCCCCTGTCCACCTGCACCTACGGGCTGCAGAGCCTTCCCCTGCTCTGCTCCTCCTGGGATCCAAGAAGGGGGGAGCATTTGGCCAAGAGTTGGCCCTGCCCTGCAGCCAGCAAGCACTGAGGGACTCTTTCCCTGCAGCAAACACACCTGGAGCTGGAGGGCATCCAGAAGAACCTGGCCAAAGTCAGCGAGAAGACAGAGCAGGTGCTGGCGCAGCCGGAGCAGGCGGGCTCAGCCCCTGTGCTGCGCTCCGAGCTGGAGGTCACCCTGCGCAAGATGGAGCAGGTGTACAGCCTGTCCAGCATCTACCTGGAGAAGTGAGTCAGCCCTGGCACCTGGAAACGAGCCTGGGCACTTGGGAGGCCGTGGGGAGTCTGGGGAGAGCCAGCATGCCTTTCCCTTTCTTTTCCTTCCCTCTTCTCTTCTTCCTTTTGTTTCTCTTTTCCCTTTTTTTTCCCCCCTTTTTTCCATTTCCCCTTTTTTCCTTTTCCCTTTTCTTTCCTTTTCCTCTTTTTTTCTTCCTTTTCCCCATTTTCTCTTTTTTCCCTTTTTCCCTTTTTCTCCTTTTCCCCTTTTTTTCCTTTCCCCCTTTTTTCCTTTTCCCCTTTCCCTTCCCTCATGGGTCTGTGGCGCTGCTCTTGCTGGGCTGCCCGCTCCCATCCTGATCCCACCTGATCCATCCCGCTCGTGCTCCTGCCCCGCTCCCTGCTGATCCCGGCTCATCCCGATCCCGGCTGATCCTGGCTAATCCATCCCGCCCCACTCCCGCTCCTGGCTGCTCCAGCCCCGCTCCCGGCTGATCCCGGCTGATCCCAGCTGATCCCAATCCCTCTCCTGGCTGATGCCGCTCCGGCTCCCGGCTGATCCCGATCCTGATCCCGGCTGATCCCATCCCTCTCCTGGCTGATCCCACTCCCGGCTGATCCCGATCCCTCTCCCGGCTGATGCCGCTCCCGCTCCCGGCTGATCCCGATCCTGATCCTGGCTGATCCTGCTCCCTCTCCCGGCTGATCCTGCTCCCGCTCCCGGCTGATCCCGTCCTGCTCCCGGCTGATCCCGATCCCTCTCCCAGCTGATCCCGGCTGATCCCACTCCTGCTTCCGTCTGGTCCCGCTCCTGCTCCCGGCTGATCCCACTCCCGCTCCCGTCTGATCCCGCTCCCGTCTGATCCCGGCTGATCCTGATCCCTCTCCCGGCTGATCCCGTCCCACTCCCGGCTGACCCCGATCCTGCTCCCGGCTGCTCCCGGCTGATGCCGCCCCTGTGCCGCAGGCTCAAGACCATCGGGCTGGTGATCCGGAGCACGCAGGGGGCTGAGGAGCTGCTCCGCAAGTACGAGGAGCAGCTGAAGGACGTGCAGGCAGTGCCGGCCGACCTGGCTGAGCTGGAGGCCAGCAAGGCTGAGCTTAAGGTACCGGGGGCTCTGGGGTGCCGAGGGGAGCTGGGGGTGGCCTGGGGACACCGCAGCCGGCCCTGACCGGTGCCCATCTGCCACAGCGGCTGCGGGCACAGGCCGAGGGGCACCAGCCCTTCTTCAGCACGCTGGAGACCGACCTGGGCAAGGCCAAGGACGTCAACGAGCGGATGGTGCGCGGCCACAGCGAGCGGGACGTGGACCTGGAGCGGTACCGGGAGCGGGTGCAGCAGCTGCTGGAGCGCTGGCAGGCTGTGCTGGGCCAGGCCGACCTGCGGCAGCGCGAGCTGGACCAGCTGGGCCGCCAGCTGGGCTACTACAGGCAGAGCTGCGACGCGCTGCGCCAGTGGATCCGCGACGCCCGGCAGCGCCAGGAGGCCATCCAGGCCGTGCCCATCACTGACAGCCAGGCCGTGCGCGAGCAGCTGCTGCAGGAGAAGGTAGGGCTGGCCTAGGGGGCAAGGCAGGGCTGCCCGTGGGGCAAGGTAGGGCCGGCCTAGGGGGGCAAGGTAGGGCCGGCCTAGGGGGGCAAGGTAGGGCTGGCCTAGGGGGCAAGGTAGGGCTGGCCTAGGGGGGCAAGGTAGGGCTGGCTGTGGGGCAAGGTAGGGCTGGCCATGGGGCAAGGTAGGGCTGGCCTAGGGGGGCGAGGTAGGGCTGGCTGTGGGGCAAGGTAGGGCTGCCCATGGGGGGCAAGGTAGGGCTGGCTGTGGGGCAAGGTAGGGCTGCCCATGGGGGGCAAGGTAGGGCTGGCTGTGGGGCGAGGTAGGGCTGCCCATGGGGGGCAAGGTAGGGCTGGCCTAGGGGGGCAAGGTAGGGCTGGCTGTGGGGCAAGGTAGGGCTGGCCTAGGGGGGCAAGGTAGGGCTGGCTGTGGGGCAAGGTAGGGCTGGCCATGGGGCAAGGTAGGGCTGGCCTAGGGGGGCGAGGTAGGGCTGGCTGTGGGGCAAGGCAGGGCTGGCCTAGGGGGCAAGGTAGGGCTGGCTGTGGGGCAGGGGATACTCCTGGCCATCCCCAATGGGGCAAGGGGTACTCCTGGCCATCCCCAATGGGGTGAGGGGTGCTCCTGGCCATCCCCAGCAGGGTGAGGGGTTGTGCCTGGCCATCCCCAATGGGGCAAGGAGTGCTCCAGGGCATTCCACAGCAGGACAAGGGGCGATCTCAGCTATCCCTGGCCATGGTGTGGTGAGGGATTCCCCTGGCCATCCCCAGCAGAGTGCAGATCTGCCCATCTCTGTCTGTGGCAGAGTGAGGGGAGTGCTTAGCTGTCTCCAGCCATGGCACTTTGAGTGTTGCTCTTGGGCGGCTGCAGCAGGAGTGGGACCATCCCTGGCCATGGCACCTGGTGGGTGGGTGCTCTCAGCCATCCCCAGTGGGATGGGGGGTGCTCCTGACCATTTTTGGCTGCAGCGGGGTGAGGGGTGCTCCCGGCCATTCCCAGCCATGCAGGGCAAGGGGTACTCTTGGACATCCCTGGCCATGGCAGGGTGAGGTGTGCTCTTGGGTGGCCATGCTGGGGTGAGGTGTGCTCTCAGGTGGCTGTGGGGTGCCCGGGCTCACCCCCACATGTCTCCCCAGAAACTGCTGGAGGAGTGTGAGCAGCACAAGGAGAAGGTGGAGGAGTGCCAGCGCTATGCCAAGCAGTACATCGACGCCATCAAGGTGGGCCTGGGGGGCTGGGGAGGCAGCACAGTGTCCTGCAGGGGGTGGGCTCACAGCACTGTGGCCAGGGGTAGCAGAGCTTTGATCACTCTCTCCTCATCAGGACTATGAGCTGCAGCTGGTGAGCTTCAAGGCACAGGTGGAGCCGGTGGCATCGCCAGCCAAGAAGCCCAAAGTGCAGTCGGCATCTGACAGCATCATCCAGGAGGTGAGGGAGGGCTCTCACTGCCACTGGCCGGGGGTGTCCTGCAGCTCCTGGGGCGTGGCTGCTCACTGAAGGGGTGGATTTGGGGCTGTGGCACGTGGTTGTGCAGCCCCATCATTGCCGGGGTACTGGTGGGCAAGCTCCCCTCTCTCGTGCTGACCCCCTGTCTCCACAGTACGTGGACCTGCGGACGCAGTACAGTGAGCTGACCACGCTCACCACCCAGTACATCAAGTTCATCACCGAGACACTGCGGCGGCTGGAGGACGAGGAGGTAGGGAGCAGTGCAGGGCGGCATGGCCAGCTGTGTGACCAAAAGGAGCGCAGTTCACGGGGTCCCTGGCCCCATCACTAACACCAGCCCACGGCCATGACTCCAGCCCTTTCACTGATGGCAGCTCACGTCCATGACTCTGGCCCCACCACTAACGCCAGCCTATGGCCGTCACTCCAGCCCCATCACTAAGAGCAGCCCATGGCTGTGACTCCAGCCCTGGCCCCATCACTAACACTGGCCCATGGCTGTGACTGCAGCCCTGGCCCCATCACTAACAGCAGCCCATGGCTGTGATTCCAACCCTGGCCCCATCACTAAGAGCAGCCCATGGCTGTGATTCCAGCCCCAGCCCCATCACTAACAGCAGCTCATGGCTGTGACTCCAGCCCCAGCCCCATCACTAACATCAGCTCATGGCTGTGACTCCAGCCCCGGCCCCATCACTAACACTGACCCATGGCTGTGATTCCAGCCCTGGCCCCATCACTAACACTGGCCCATGGCTGTGGCTCCAGCCCCAGCCCCATCACTAACAGCAGCTCATGGCTGTGACTCCAGCCCCAGCCCCATCACTAACACTGACCCATGGCTGTGATTCCAACCCTGGCCCCATCACTAACAGCAGCCCATGGCTGTGGCTCCAGCCCTGGCCCCACTGCTAATGCCAGCCCATGGCTGTGACTCCAGCCCCGGCCCCATCACTAACAGCAGCCCATGGCTGTGGCTCCAGCCCCGTCACTAACACTGGCCCATGGCTGTGACTCCAGCCCTGGCCCCACTACTAATGCCAGCCCATGGCTGTGACTCCAGCCCCAGCCCCATCACTAACAGCAGCCCTTGGCTGTGATTCCAGCCCCAGCCCCATCACTAACACTGGCCCATGGCTGTGGCTCCAGCCCCAGCCCCACCACTAACAGCAGCCCATGGTTGGGGCTCCTGACCCGTGACTAACACTGGCCCATGGCCATGACTCCAGTCCTATCACTAATACTGGCCCACGGCCCCTAACTCCTGCTCCCTGCTGGGTTCCTGGGAGCAAGGCTGCTGGCTCTGCGTACAGGGGGTCTCTGAGCCAAGCTGGCTCTGGGCACTGGGGGCACTGGTGTGACTGTTGGTAGGAGGCACTTCCCAGATACACGTAGTGCAGTCAGCACCTGCCTGCGCATGCTGCTGTGCTGGGCGCTGGCCCGCGGGGTCTGGCGCGGGGTAACCTCTCTAACTCTTGGTTTCTGCCCTTGGAGCTGCTTTGCCAGTGCTTTTTCTTGGGGAATATTTGTGTTGGTGGGGATCTAATGGAGGGTAAAAAACCAGGATGACTCTGGCAGCCGTGCACCAGGTACTCACTCTGCGCATGCCCTCTCCCCGCGGCACCCTCTGCCTGCCCCACGGCTCACCCTCTCCTCCTCGCCCTCCTCTACATCTGTGCTGCTCTGGGACCAGGGGTCCAGTGTGGGGTCTGGCTCCCCTGCATGCACTGCCTGTGCCCGGGCCCTGCAGAACGTGCGGCTGCCTCGCTCACGGTGCATGTGGTGCGCCAGCTGCGTTGGCCCTTTGGCAGACCCTGCTCCCAGTTGCCTGGAGAGGGCTGGGAGGGTTTTGAACCAGCTGAACCACTCTCTCCTGTTGAGGCTTTCCCAGCAGGGAAGACTCTGCCGGCACTGCCCTGGCACGGCTCCCCTCTCTTCTGCTCCCAGTGCTCCGGCCGTCTCTCTCCTTTCCTCACGGCAGGGGCTGTCTGTGCCAGCCCCCTTGCAGGGGGAGCCAGGGTGGTGATGTGCACGCTGCTCGCATCGTCTTCATCGCTTGGGCTCCACTCGCTCTCTGTCCCTTCTCTCTGGAGCGTGGCTTCCTGCGCTGCTGTCTGGCTCCTGTTGCCTGTCTGCCTGTGCTGTCGTGTGTCCCCTGTCGTGCCACACATCTTCTGGAAGCTGGCGTCACCGGCTCGTGCGGTGGCCCAGGGGCCGAAGCCATTCCACGCGCATCTGCCACCCCTCCGCTGTCTCGGCAGTGTGCGGCTGGGCCAGCATCGATTCCACGGCGCGATCGCATCCCTTGTGATTTGTCTCTCTCTCCCCTCTCTGTCCCCTGCACCCTCTTTCCCCTCCAGAAAGCCGCCGAGAAGCTGAAAGAGGAGGAGAGGAAGCGGCTGGCGGAGGTGGAGGCGCAGCTGGAGAAGCAGCGGCAGCTGGCCGAGGCCCACGCCAAAGCCAAGGCACAGGCGGAGGCGGAGGCGCGGGAGCTGCAGCTCCGCATGCAGGAGGAGGTCACCCGGCGGGAGGTGGTGGCCGTGGATGCCGAGCAGCAGAAGCAGAACATCCAGCAGGAGCTGATGCAGCTGCGGCAGAACTCGGACCACCAGATCAAGTCCAAGGTGAAGCTGATTGAGGAGGCTGAGTACAACCGCAAGAAGGTGGAGGAGGAGATCCGCCTGATCCGCCTGCAGCTGGAGAGCACCGAGAAGCAGCGGGAGAGTGCAGAGACAGAGCTGCAGGAGCTGCGGGCACGTGCCGAAGATGCCGAGCGGCAGAAGCGGCAGGCACAGGAGGAGGCCGAGCGCCTGCGCCGGCAGGTGAAGGAGGAGAGCCAGAAGAAGCGGGAGGCGGAGGAGGAGCTGAAGCGCAAGGTGCAGGCCGAGCGCGAAGCGGCCCGGGAGAAGCAGAAGGCAGTGGCAGACCTGGAGCAGCTGCGGCTGCAGGCGGAGGAGGCTGAGCGACGCATGCGGCAGGCAGAGGCCGAGAAGGACCGGCAGATCCAGGTGGCCCAGGAGGTGGCCCAGCGCAGCGCTGAGGCCGAGCTGCAGAGCAAGAGGCTCTCTTTCGCCGAGAAGACAGCGCAGCTGGAGCTGTCGCTGCAGCAGGAGCACGATGTGGTGGCCCAACTGCAGGAGGAGGCCGAGCGGCTCAAGAGGCAGCAGCTGGAGGCCGAGCGCTCGCGGGAGGAGGCTGAGAAGGAGCTGGAGCGCTGGCGGCAGAAGGCCAACGAGGCGCTGCGCCTGCGTCTGCAGGCTGAAGAGGTGGCCCACAAGAAGTCACTGGCACAGGAGGAGGCCGAGAAGCAGAAGGAGGATGCTGAGCGCGAGGCCCGCAAACGTGCCAAGGCAGAGGAGGTGGCCGTGCGGCAGAAGGAGCTGGCGGAGGAAGAGCTGGAAAAGCAGCGGGAGCTGGCAGAGGGCACAGCCCAGCAGAAGCTGGCGGCGGAGCAGGAGCTGATCCGGCTGAAGGCAGAGATGGAGAACGGGGAGCAGCAGCGCCTGCTCCTGGAGGAAGAGCTCTCGCGGTTGAAGGGTGAGGTAAACGAGGCCATCCAGAGGAGGAAAGAGCTGGAGGAGGAGCTGGCCAAGCTGCGGGCAGAGATGGAGGTCCTGCTGGAGAGCAAGGCCAAGACAGAGGAGGAGTCGCGCTCCAGCAGTGAGAAGTCCAAGCAGCGGCTGGAGGCGGAGGCCAACAAGCTGCGGGAGCTGGCCGAGGAGGCTGCCCGCCTGCGCGCCCTCTCCGAGGAGGCCAAGCGGCAGCGGCAGCTGGCAGAGGACGAGGCCACCCGGCAACGGGCTGAGGCCGAGCGCATCCTGAAGGAGAAGCTGGCGGCCATCAATGAGGCCTCACGGCTGAAGGCGGAGGCGGAGATTGCGCTGAAGGAGAAGGAGGCGGAGAATGAGCGGCTGCGGCGGCTGGCGGAGGACGAGGCCTACCAGCGCAAGCTGCTGGAGGAGCAGGCGGCCCAACACAAGCAGGACATCGAGGAGAAGATTGCCCTGCTGAAGCGCTCCTCAGAGAGCGAGCTGGAGAGGCAGAAGGGGCTCGTGGAGGATACGCTGCGGCAGCGGCGGCAGGTGGAGGAGGAGATCCGCGCCCTCAAGGCCAGCTTCGAGAGGGCCTCAGCTGGCAAGAGCGAGCTGGAGCGGGAGCTGAACCGCATCCGTGGGGAGGCAGAGGAGGTGCAGCGCAGCCGGGAGCAGGCGGAGCGGGAGGCTGAGCGGCAGCGGGCGCTGGCGCTGGAGGAGGAGGGCCGCCGGCGTGAGGCCGAAGAGAAGGTGCAGGCCATCCTGGCGGCCGAGGAGGAGGCCGGGCGGCAGCGGCGGCTGGCCCTGGAGGAGGTGGAGCGGCTGCGGGCCATGGTGGAGGAGGCGCGGCGGCAGAAGGAACTGGCGGAGAAGGAGTCGGAGCGGCAGATCCAGCTGGCACGGGAGGCGGCACAGAAGCGGATTGCAGCGGAGGAGAAGGCGCACCTGGCTGCTGTGCAGCAGAAGGAGCAGGAGCTGCTGCAGACGCGCCAGCAGGAGCAGAGCCTCCTGGACCGCCTGCGCGAGGAGGCTGAGCGGGCCCGGCGGGCGGCTGAGGAGGCTGAGTTTGCCCGTGGCAAGGCCGAGCAGGACGCCAGCTTGTCCCGGCAGCGCGTGGAGGAGGCTGAGCGGCTGAAGCAGCGGGCAGAGGAGGAGGCGCAGGCCAAGGCACAGGCGCAGGCGGACGCAGAGAAGCTGCGGAAGGAGGCCGAGCTGGAGGCAGCGAAACGGGCGCAGGCGGAGCAGGCGGCCCTGAGGCAGAAGCAGCTGGCCGATGCCGAGATGGAGAAGCACAAGAAGTTTGCCGAGCAGACACTGCGACAGAAGGCGCAGGTGGAGCAGGAGCTGACCAAGGTGAAGTTGCAGCTGGATGAGACAGACCACCAGAAGGGCATCCTGGATGAGGAGCTGCAGCGGCTGAAGGAGGAGGTGACAGACGCCGTCCGGCAGAAGGCCCAGGTGGAGGAGGAGCTCTTCAAGGTGCGGGTGCAGATGGAGGAGCTGGCCAAGCTGAAGAGCCGCATCGAGGAGGAGAACAAGGCGCTGATCCTCAAGGACAAGGACAACACGCAGAAGTTCCTGGCGGAGGAGGCAGAGAAGATGAAGCAGGTGGCAGAGGAGGTGGCCCGGCTGAGCGTGGAGGCGCAGGAGGCCGCCCGCATGCGGCAGCTGGCTGAGGACGACCTGGCGCAGCAGCGGGCCCTGGCAGAGAAGATGCTGAAGGAGAAGATGCAGGCGGTGCAGGAGGCCACGCGGCTGCGGGCCGAGGCTGAAATGCTGCAGAAGCAGAAGGATCTGGCGCAGGAACACGCCAAGAAGCTGCAGGAGGACAAGGAGCAGATGCAGCAGCGCCTGGCTGAGGAGACCGAGGGCTTCCAGAAGACGCTGGAGGCTGAGCGCCGGCGGCAGCTGGACATCACGGCTGAGGCCGAGCGCCTCAAGCTGCAAGTGGCGGAGATGAGCATGGCCCAGGCCAAGGCTGAGGAGGAAGCCAAGCGGTTCAAAAAGCAGGCGGAGGAGATCAGTGAGAGGCTGCATGAGACTGAGCTGGCCACACAGGAGAAGATGACGATGGTGCACACTCTGGAGATCCAGCGGCACCAGAGCGATGAGGATGCCGAAAAGCTGCGGAAGGCCATCGCTGACCTGGAGAAGGAGAAGGAGAAGCTGAAACAGGAGGCAGCGCTGCTGCAGCAGAAGGCAGAGGAGGTACTGGGCTGCGGGTCCCCCTTAGTGGTGGCGGTACACAGGGAGGCTGTCCCTCTTCCCAGCCAGCCCACACCATCCCTGGGCGGTCCCCAGGGACCATCACTGGGGATGGTGGGGCTGGACCCCCTGTGCAGGTCAGGGACGTGCGTAGAGTTGAAGGCGGTGGAGCAAAGCCCTCGGGCAGCGTCAGAGCAGGACCCCAAACCCCTGGAGCCATGGAGGTGGGATCCCCACCGCCTGGGCTGGCTCTTCCACCCCATGGCACGTCCTGCCGTGTTCCTCTCTGTGCCCAGCTCCCCGCCTGAGTGCTGGGGGTTCCCTTGTGTCCTTCCCCTGGTCATCCTGCCTCATGTTGTGTGTGGCTCCCTAACCCCAGCTCTGCTCCTTAGCTCTTACCTGTTGTAGAGAGTGTGTGGGTGACTGTGCCTCCGTGCCACCCCTGCCGCCCGTCCCCCTGCCTCAGCCCACCCTCAGTCCCCCACTGCCCTCCTGGGTGTCTGACTGCACTGTTCTCTCTCCCACCCCAGATGCAGGTGGCCCAGCAGGCTCAGCTCCGTCAGGAGACGCAGCTCCTGCAGCAGAGCTTCCTGACGGAGAAAGATGCCCTGCTGCAGAAGGAGAAGTTCATTGAGGAGGAGAAATCAAAGCTGGAGAAGCTCTTTAAGGATGAGGTGAACAAAGCCCAGAACCTGAAGGCAGAGCAGGAGCGGCAGCAGCGGGAGATGGAGCAGGAGAAGCAGCAGTTGAAAGCTATGTTAGAGGAAGCCAAGAAGCATCAGAAGGAAGCTGAGGAAAACGTTCGGCACAAGCAGGAGGAGCTACAGCAGCTGGAGAGACAGCGACAGCAGCAGGAGAAACTTCTGGAAGAAGAGAACCAGAAGCTGAGGGAGAGGCTCGAGCAGATGCAGGAGGAGTACAAGGCTGCCCTGGCCCAGAGACGGGAGATCATGATCCAGACAGATGACCTGCCTGGGGAGGCGGTTACGACAACGCAGCTGCTGGACGTCAAGGCTGTGCCCAATGGCCGGGATGCAATGGACGGCTTAGCCCAGAATGGGGAGCCGGAGTTCGCCTTTGACGGCATCCGGCAGAAGGTGTCAGCAGAGAAGCTGGCTGATGCCGGCATTCTGAGCAGGGAGAACTTGGACAAGTTGGCGAAGGGTGTTGTGAGTGTGGGCGAGCTCTCTCAGAGGGAGGATGTCAAGAAGTACCTGCAGGGCAAGAGCAGCATTGCCGGTTTGCTGATCAAACCCTCCAACCAGAAGATGAGCATCTACGAAGCCATGAAGAAGAAGCTGCTCAGCCCAGGCACAGCGCTGGTGCTCCTGGAGGCACAGGCTGCTTCTGGCTTCATCATTGACCCTGTGCGGAACGCAAGGCTCTCGGTGAACGAGGCGGTGCGAGAGGGGGTGATTGGGCCAGAGCTGCACAACAAGATGCTGTCGGCCGAGCGGGCTGTCACCGGCTATAAGGATCCGTACACAGGTGACAAGATCTCCCTGTTCCAGGCCATGCAGAAGGATCTGATCGTCAGGGACCACGGCATCCGCCTGCTCGAGGCCCAGATTGCCACTGGTGGCATCATCGATCCTGTCAACAGCCACCGCCTGCCCGTGGAAGCCGCCTACAAGCGTGGCTACTTCGATGAGGAGATGAATCAGGTCCTGTCTGACCCCACTGATGACACCAAGGGCTTCTTTGATCCCAACACTCAGGAGAACCTCACCTACCTGCAGCTCATGGAGCGGTGCGTGACTGACCCCGACACAGGGCTGTGCCTCCTGCCGCTCACTGACCAAGCAGCCAAAGCCAGGGAGCTGGTCTACACCGACAAGGAAGCCAAGGACGTCTTCAAGAAGGCCACAGTGACAGCACCGTTTGGCAAGTTCCAAGGGAAGACGATGACCATCTGGGAGCTCATCAACTCTGAATACTTCACTGAGGACCAAAGGCGGGACCTGATCCAGCAGTACAGGACTGGCAAGATCACAGTGGAGAAGATCATCAAGATCGTCATCACGGTTGTGGAGGAAAGTGAGAAAAAGAGCCAGATGTGCTTTGAGGGCCTGCGGGGCCCCGTGCCTGCTGCCGAGCTGCTGGAGAGCAAGATCATCAACAAGGACCTCTACAACCAGCTGCACCAGGGCAAGAAGTCCGTAAAGGACGTGGCGGAGATGGAGTCTGTACGGCAGTACCTGAAGGGCATGGATGCCATCGCTGGTGTCCTGGTGGAGTCTACGGGTCAGAAGCTCACCTTCTACGAGGCCCTGAAGAGAAACCTGCTGAGGCCAGAGGTTGCCCTGTCCCTGCTGGAGGCACAAGCTGCCACCGGCTACATCATTGACCCTGTGGGTAACAAGCTCTTCTCCGTGGACGAGGCAGTGAAGGCCGAGGTGGTGGGGCCGGAGTTCCACGAGAAGCTGCTGTCGGCAGAGAAGGCGGTCACTGGCTACAAGGATCCCTACACGGGTCAGACGGTTTCCCTCTACCAAGCACTCCAGAAGGGCCTCATCCCCAGCGACACTGGGCTCCGGCTGCTGGATGTCCAGCTTGCCACTGGCGGCATCATCGACCCCGTCAACAGCCACCGGCTCCCGCTTGAGGTCGCCTACAAGCGCGGCTACTTCGACCCAGAGATAAACAAGGCTCTGACTGAGTTCCAAGATGAAGCCAAGGCTTTCTACTGTCCCAACACCCAGGAACACCTCACCTATGCCCAGCTGCAGAAGAGCTGCCACCGTGACAAGCAGACTGGCCTGTGCCTGCTGCCCCTGTCCGACAAGGCAATCCAGTCACAGCAGGAGGAGGTCTACACCGACAGCCAAGCCAAGGAGTGCTTCGACAAAGCAACCATCGAGGTCCCAGTGGGCAGCATGAAGGGCCAGACAATGACCATCTGGGAACTGATCCACTCTGAATACTTCACAGAGGAGCACAGGCGGGAGCTGCTCCGACAGTACAAGACCGGCAAAGTGACAATCGAGAAGATCATCAAGATTGTGATCACCATCATCGAGGAGGCAGAGACCAAAAAGCAGGAGAAACTGACATTCAGTGGTCTGCGTGCTCCGGTGCCAGCCAGTGAGCTGCTGGAGTCCTGCATCATCAGCAAAACCCAATATGAGCAGCTGAAGGAAGGCAAGAAATCAGTGAAGGACCTCTCGGAGACAGATGCAGTGAGGAGATTCCTGCATGGCAGTGACTGCATTGCCGGTGTCTATGTGGAGGCCACCAAAGAAAAGCTGAACATCTATGAGGCCATGAGGAGGAACCTGCTGAGACCCAGCACTGCTGTGGTCCTCCTGGAGGCCCAGGCAGCCACTGGGTTCTTGATCGACCCTGTGAAGAACCGTAAACTGTACGTCAATGAGGCGGTGAAGGCTGGCATTGTTGGGCCTGAGCTGCACGAGAAGCTCCTGTCTGCTGAGAAGGCTGTCACGGGGTACAAGGATCCCTACTCGGGCGATACCATCTCCCTGTTCCAGGCCATGAAGAAAGGGCTGATTGTGAAGGACCACGGCATCCGTCTGCTCGAGGCCCAGATCGCCACCGGCGGCATTATCGACCCTGTGCACAGCCATCGCCTGCCCGTGGAGGTGGCCTACAAGCGTGGCTACTTCGACGAGGAGATGAACCGGACCCTCTCCGACCCCACTGATGACACCAAGGGCTTCTTCGACCCCAACACTCAGGAGAACCTCACCTATGTGCAGCTGAAGGAGAGGTGCATCGAGGATCCTGAGACAGGCCTGTACCTGCTGCCTCTGCGGGAGCCTGAGAAGCCAAAAGTGGTGGAAACCACTCATGTGTACACAGAAGCTGAGACACGGAAGGTGTTTGAGGAGACACAGGTGGACATCCCTGTGGGCAGCCGGGCAGGCTCCTCCATGTCACTGTGGGATGTCATGCACTCGGACCTGCTGCCCGAGGAGCAGCGTAAACATCTCATGGAGGAGTTCCAGTCGGGCCGCGTGTCCAAGGAGCGCATGATCATCATTATCATCGAGATCATCGAGAAGACTGAGATCATCCGGCAGCAGAATCTCACGTCCTATGACTACGTCCGGCGCCGCATCACAGCTGAGGACCTCTTCGAGGCCAAGATCATCACACAGGACATCTACAACCTACTGAAACAGGGCTCCAAAACCTTCCGGGAGCTGCTGGATGTGGAGACTGTCTGGAAGTACCTTTATGGGTCGGGCTGCGTGGCTGGCATCTACATCCCCTCCTCCAAGCAGACTCTCAGTGTCTACCAGGCGCTGAAGAAGGGGCTGATCAATTCTGAAGTGGCCCGCTCCCTCCTGGAGGCCCAGGCAGCCACCGGCTTCATGATTGACCCCACGAAGAACGAAATGCTGACTGTTGATGAGGCGGTCAGGAAGGGGGTGGTGGGGCCAGAGATCCACGACCGGCTCCTGTCCGCAGAGAGGGCTGTGACCGGCTACAGAGACCCCTACAGTGAACAGAAGATTTCCCTCTTCCAGGCCATGAAGAAAGATCTCATTCCCAGCGAAGAGGCCCTCAAGCTCCTGGACGCCCAGATTGCCACCGGCGGCATAATTGACCCTCACTTGGGCTTCCACCTGCCCTTGGAGGTGGCTCTCCAGCGAGGCTTCATCAACAAGGAGACGTACGACATGCTGTCGGAGCCCAGCGAGGTGCGCAGCTACGTGGACCCCTCCACAGATGAGAAGCTCAGCTACACGCAGCTGCTGAGGCGGTGCCGCAAGGACGAGAACACCCGGCTCCTCCTGCTCCCGCTCTGCGACACACGGAAGCTCACCTTCCGGGGCCTGAGGAAGCAGATCACGGTGGAGGAGCTGGTCCTTTCGCAGGTGATGGACGAAGCCACAGCCCAGCGCCTCCAGGAGGGTCTCACCTCTGTTGAGGAAGTCTCTAAGAACCTGAAGAAGTTCCTGGAGGGCACCAGCTGCATCGCTGGCGTCTTTGTGGACTCCACAAAGGAGCGTCTGTCCATCTACCAGGCCATGAAGAAGGGGATCATCCGGCCTGGCACTGCCTTCGAGCTCCTGGAGGCACAGGCGGCCACGGGCTATGTGATTGACCCCATCAAGGGCCTCAAGCTGACAGTGGAGGAAGCCGTGCGCATGGGCATTGTGGGCCCCGAGTTCAAGGACAAGCTGCTCTCTGCTGAGCGGGCTGTCACTGGCTACCGGGACCCCTACACCGGAAAGCTCATCTCCCTCTTCCAGGCTATGAAGAAGGGTCTGATCCTGAAGGACCACGGGATCCGCCTGCTGGAGGCGCAGATCGCCACGGGAGGCATCATTGACCCTGAGGAGAGCCACCGCCTGCCTGTGGAGGTGGCCTACAAGAGGGGCCTCTTTGATGAGGAGATGAATGAGATCCTGCTGGACCCTAGTGACGACACCAAGGGCTTCTTCGACCCCAACACAGAGGAGAACCTCACCTACCTGCAGCTCATGGAGCGGTGCATCACGGACCCAGAGACCGGCCTGTGCCTCCTGCCTCTGAAGGAGAAGAAGCGGGAGAGGAAGACCTCCTCCAAGTCCTCCGTCCGCAAGCGCCGGGTGGTGATCGTTGACCCAGAGACAGGCAAGGAGATGTCCGTGTATGAAGCCTATCGCAAGGGCCTCATTGACCACCAGACTTACCTGGAGCTGTCAGAGCAGGAGTGCGAGTGGGAGGAGATCACCACCTCCTCCTCCGATGGCGTGGTGAAGTCAATGATCATCGACAGGCGCTCGGGGCGCCAGTATGACATCGACGATGCCATTGGCAAGGGTCTGATTGACCAGTCAGCCCTGGACCAGTACCGCTCGGGCACCCTCTCCATCACCGAGTTTGCTGACATGCTCTCTGGCAACATGGGTGGCTTCCGGTCGCGGTCGTCCTCAGTTGGATCCTCCTCCTCCTACACTGTCAGCCCAGCCCTGTCACGGACCCAGATCTCCATGTGGACTGACCCAACCGAAGAGACTGGGCCAGTGGCAGGCATCCTGGACACGGACACTCTGGAGAAGGTGTCCATCACGGAGGCGATGCGCCGCAACCTGGTGGACAACATCACAGGGCAGCGGCTGCTGGAAGCCCAGGCCTGCACCGGGGGCATCATCGACCCCAACACCGGTGACAAATGCACTGTTGCCGATGCGGTCACCAAGGGCCTGGTTGACAAGATCATGGTGGACCGCATCAACCTGGCGCAGAAGGCCTTCTACGGCTTTGAGGACCCGCGGACCAAGACGAAGATGTCGGCAGCGCAGGCCCTGAAGAAGGGCTGGCTGTACTACGAGGCCGGGCAGCGGTTCCTGGAGGTGCAGTACTTGACAGGGGGCCTGATTGAGCCCGATGCCCCAGGCCGTGTCTCCCTGGATGACGCGCTGCAGAAGGGCACCATCGACGCGCGGACTGCCCAGAAGCTGCGGGATGTCAACACCTATTCCAAGTACCTCACCTGCCCCAAGACCAAGCTCAAGATCTCCTACAAGGATGCCATGGACCGGAGCATGATCGAGGATGGGACTGGCCTGCGGCTGCTGGAGGCCTCCTCCCAATCCAGCAAGGGCTACTACAGCCCCTACAACATCAGCAGCGCTGGCTCCACCTCCGGATCACGCTCGGGCTCTCGCACCGGCTCCCGCTCAGGCTCCCGGCGTGGCAGTTTTGACGCCACTGGCTCCAGCTTCTCCATGACCTTCTCTTCCTCCTCCTACTCCTCCTCGAGTTTCGGGCGCAGATACACGGGGGGTACCCAGGGCACCGTGGAGGAGGCTGCCCTTGCCCTCGCCCTGGCTGCATCCAGAAGCTGCGGGTGGGAGGCGAGCAGGGAGTGCCCCGGGGTGTCTGGGCCCCTGCTCCGCGTGGCCTGAGACCTGCCAGCCCCCTGAGGCGCCGCCTCACCCGCTCCGCATGTGGCAACGCTGCTGGCTAATCACTAGTATTTTTTTTAATTTTGAACCTCCACTCTTCTCCCAAAGCAGTGCCTCAAGTTTAACCAAAAAGACAAGACTAATAAATTAATATATGCGAATGTGCTGACAGTGTTTGTATATTAAGAGACAAGAGAGAATACACACTACCCTCCCCACCCTGCGCCCCAGGAGCCGGACACCGTTCCTGCTCCTGGCCGTGCCAATCCCGCCGCTGCTCGCACACGGCGCGGCCGAGCCGGACACCAAGAAAACAGTTCCCTGTTTGGATCTAACCACTTAGCACTCTTTTGTAATTAACCTGCCGGCTTCAGCCCCTGCACCCCAAAGGAGGAGACTGCCTTGGCCCTGTGGTGCACCCCACTGCAACCAAAGTGCCAGAGGAGGACATCACCAGCTCCTCGGCACTGGACAGCCAGACACACCACACCAGCCCTGAAGCTGCTGCCTGGACCCCTTCCACGCGCCCTCAGTGCAGCGAGGAGGGGGCTCTGCACCCCGGCCCCCCGAGCTGCCCCATCTCCCTGCCTTGGCCTCCCGGCACGTCCCCACCACCACGCCGCAGAGCCGGTGCCCTGACCGTAAGTGCCGCGCTGGCGCTGCCCGGTGCTTCCGTGCCCTGCGGGGGGACCTGCCTCCGCTCGCCACTTCGCCCGCCGAGGGGCTTCGCTGCGTGCCCGCCTCCGCCAGCCCACCCGCTCACCCGTCCTCCGGGACGCGCCCGCCGCGGTCGGCCGGTCTGTCTGTCAGTCTCTCCGTGTATCTGGGAAGTGCTTCTGCTCGAGGTTGATTTCCTCACACTCATGTGGCTCCATGACCCGTTGGCAGGTGTCTGCCAGGGCCCGCGCCCTAGCCTGGGTCTGCGCAGCTCCTGCCCCCAGAACCCCCCAGAGCCGTGGGGGTTTTCCTGACCCTCACAAAGGGTGTGAGGGCCATGGGACCCCTGCAGCACAGGGTGGGCCGTGGGATGCTGTAGCAGCCTGGCACACACTCACGTTAGAAATAGGCAGATTTCTGTAAAAACAGCCTCCTTTTCGTTCTTCGCGTTAATTCCATCCCCCCCGGTTCATCCCCATGCCGGCGCTAACGCGCTCTCTCTCTGGCAGACGTCTTTTTCCAGTCCCAACAAAGACCTCCCAGTGCCGCTGGGCGAGCTCCTGAGCTGGGTCTCCGACATCAGCAGGTCGTGGATGGGCTTGAGGGGAGCCCCGGAGGCGGCAGCTGCTCGGCCGTGCCCACCTGCGCAGGTAACGCCGACCTCCCCGGTCTGTCCCGGTCCCACAGCAGGTGCGCGGCGCTGACGGCCGGGCTTGGTGGCTTCATTTCATGGATTGTTCTCCCTGTCTCATCCCATCTTTTCTGTTCGCTTTGTTGTAGTGTGGCTGGATGTCCATACCACTTCCCCTCATCGCCGCCATGGAGCCCGTCCCCCGCCCTGAGGCTGGTGGGACCGCACCTGAGGACACAGGGACGTTCTCCCTCACCCTTTGCACTTGCCAGAGTCCCCTGACAGAGACTGGGGCCACGGTGCCCGAGCAGCCAATGGCCCAAGAAGCACCCGCAGGGTCACCCGGCCCCCACTCGCCCCACACACTCCCTCCTCCCTGGGGATGGCCTCCTGGTGTGGTGTCGGGCTCACTGCGGATCTCCAAAACATCTCCTCCTCCCCACCCGCTCTCATCTGCCACCTGTAAATCCTGTCATGTTACCCTCCGCCTCTGGTGTCATTATTGCTCTCATGACCCCATTCAGCTTTGCATGAGGTGCCCCTGCATGCAGCTCCAGGACAGTCCCCACTCCCAGGGCCCCCCACACCCCGGCCATGACTCATCGGGACACTGGGGGTCCATGGATTACCCAAACACATCTCTTTTTGGGGGCAAAACACTAAACTTGTACATACCCCGAAGTGTCTGTAAAAGGAGCAGTGTGGACCCAGGGCTCCCCTGCAAGGGCAGTAAAGGAGAATCCTCTGAAACCAGCCGGCAGCTCTGCGTGATCTGTTCACTCCCTGGCCTTGCCACCGTGGCCGTGGGCTCCCATTGCCTCCTGCAGCTTCGTGCCATGGGCTGTATGGGCTGCTGCAGGCCGTGGTGAAGTGTGTCAGGGTGCCAGGGGTCTGACCAGCTCCTGGGCCTGGGTGTACCCATGGTGCTGCCAGGCACAGAGCAGGGCCACGGGGTCGTCCCCAGAGCTGGTGGCACAGCTGACACTGCTGGGAGGTCCATGTGGGTGCAGCATTAGACCCCTGGTTTTGGGGAGTGGGTGCTGCTGGTTCTGTGGGGGCTTCTGAGCATTGCTTGTATGAGGACAGACTTGTCCCTTCATCAGTGGGGCTCTGGACTGGGCAGGGATGCTGTCCTCCATGGCACTGTTCCCATGTGTGCTGCTACCACTGCCAGTGCCATGGCCTCTGCCCGGTGTGGGCTGTGCTGTGGGTGCCCTCTTTGGGCAGCGGGGGCTGTTGGGGGTGGATGGCAGCAGTCAGCTGTGGGGCTGAGGGGCTCTGGGGGGATGTGATGGCCTGGCAACCACTGGTAGGACAGCAGCATTCAGAAGGGAAAGCCCAGCAAACCTGGAGATGTCAGTGCAGCCACTGGCACAGGTGGCTCGAGGGGTCTGTCCAGCCCAGTGAGGCAGGTGCAGCCCAGGCTGGGACTCCCTGAGCACAAGGGTCACCCCATGGCAGCGCTAGGAGCCCCAGGCACTGTGCCAGGAGTGCCAGAGCTGTCAGGACCTTGCAGGACCCCTTCAGCGTCCAGGGGCTGCTGGGGTCTCAACTGTGCCAGGGCCAGCCAAGCATGTCAGCAGCCCCGGGTGGGGCTGGCCAGGACAGATGGTGGTGGCTGGGCAGGACGTTAATTGCATTGTCCATCAGCAATTAACCGCAGCGTCCGTCTGTCCCCACCAGCAGTGGGATGAGGCCGTTAGGCACAACCGGGCCGGGGGGGGACTCAGGGGGGCTGCAGGCTGCTGCAGCCATTGGGGGGCTCAGGAAAGGCCCCAGAACAGCAAGACATTCCCACAAGCTGCTCAGAGCCCTGCCCTACCTCACTGGTCCCCCAGATATTCCTTGTGTCCCCCGGATGTTCCCTGCTCCCCCAGATATTCTTTGCTTACCTCCCAACTTCCTGACTCCTCCCCCAGGGTGAGTAACCTCTCCTAGAGCTCATGAGACCACCAAGAGCCCTCTGACCCATGGCCCAGTCCCATCTCATGGCCTGGCAGCCCTTCACACCCCCCCATCCCCAACACTGGTGGGTCCAACTCAGTTTCCCGGTGAGAAACGCCCCTGCTCCCAGGCCCAGCCGTGGGACTCACATCCATGTGCCGAGGGGGACCCTCTCCCCCAGACCCCTTCGGCCCCATGCCGGGGACCTTCCCTGGCGTGCCTCAGGCAGTAGGATCCCCTGCAGTGGCTGGCAAAGGAGGGTGAGGAGGGTGGAATGCCCCGAGATCCAGGCTCGGGGGTGAGCCAGCCTCTTCCCCCACCCAGCACCCTGTCCCCTGCCCACGGACACTCTTCATCATCTTGTGCTGCTCCGTGTCACCCTCCTGCCTCACCGATACCCCCTGTCCCTCCCACAGCCCCTTCAGCACCGAGCGCCGGCAGCGACCCGGCCAAAGCCAAACTCGTCACCATGGAGAACTCCACGATTTTCCCCATTTTAATGCCCTGCATGTCATCCCGCCCTGCTGCTGCGGAGGCTGGAGCTCACCCTCCCGCTCCCCCGAGTTAAACCATCCCTCAGAACCGCGCTGGCACGGCAGGCACCGGGTGCCTCCCCGGCCGTGCAGGGGTCCCTCGCCCCCCGCCGGCGTTCGGGGCGTGAGCGGCAGCACCGCCCGGTCCTGGCCGTGCTCCGTCGGGCGGGACCCGTGGCCAGTCCCAAGCGTGGCCGTGGCCACCGGCTCGGCCCTGCTGGCACGGAGCAGCTGCCAGCTCGCTGTGCCCACCGCCCCGGGCGCTGCTGGCTCGGCCCCCGCCGCGCCGGGAACGCTCTGTTCAGCTTCTCCACAAAGGCCGGCCGGCCTCTCCCACGCCCCCCCCGAGCCGGGCCGCTGAACCTCCCCATGGCCAGCGACCCCAGACCCCCCCGGCCGTGCCGCTGAGGCTCGGAGCCCGGGTGCGCCGGCCAAGGGCGGCTGTGCCCCGTGTGAAGCGCTAATGCTCCGTGCCCCTGAGCCGCTGCTGGCTGGAGCGGTGAATTCCCCGGTGGACCGGGGATGGTGCTGCCCCAGGGCTGCCGCTCCGTGCCCCTGAGCCGGGGCCGCTGCTGGCTGGAGGGATGAATCCCCCGTGGAGCAGGGATGGTCGCTCCGTGCCCGTGTGCCAGGGCCGCTGTTGGCTGGAGCGGTGAATTCCCCCGTCCCCGGTGCGAGCGGGGACGGTGCTGCCCCAGCGCTGCAGCCGCCACGTCCCGCCGGGCACCGGGCAGCCCCCGGGCACCAGGGCCAGTCGGACGCGGTGTTGCGGTGCGGGCAGCGCGGTGCGGGACCGGGAGCTGCTGCCAGGCAGCTCCAGAGCTGTTTGCTCCGGCTCTCACGGACAGCCCGCGGTGTCCGGTGCCCGAGCCGGGGCTGGGGGCTGGTCTGGACCGGCCCCGCAGCGTGCCGGGGCAGGAGGCGGCTGTGGGACCCTCACAGGGATGGGGGCACCCCGTGTGTCCCAGCACCCGTTTGGGGTTTGCTGCTCCTCGCAGTCCCGTGTCTCTTGGCACGTCCCGACTGGAGCAGCCGGTGCAGCCGTGCTGGCACCGTGTCTGGGGCAGGCTGGCAGCGATCATCGGGGCTCCAGCCCCAGCCCCAGCAGCCCCGGCTGAGTTTGGGCTGGAAGAGCTTTTCCCAGTGCCCACCTGAGGCAGCATCCTCCACCTGCCTGGTTCCCTGTGCCCAACCCCTGGCAGCAGGGCTGGCACTGTCACACTGCAGTCCTGCCCTGGGACGGGGGCACACAGGATCAGGGACCACCGGCGTGGGGCAGGAGGGCTGCGGGACCACCTGTGACTGCACTGGAGCTGCCACAACCCCACGAGGCACGGTGGCCCCGGCTGTGCCATCCTGCTCCCTCCCTGCACCTGGCCCTGGCAGGGGGAAGCAGGGTGCTGCTGGTGGCTTTTCCAGCTGGTGGGTGGCACTGGTGCCCGTGCTGGGGCAGGTGCCACGCCGTGGGTGTGTGGGTTGGTTGGGGGCATCATGACAGCAGTGCCTGCTGTGAGCACATGTCCCCAGAGCATCCCCGATGGGACTGAGCCCTGCTGGCACTGTGAGCATGAGGAGCTGCTGTGGCACCAGCACCCAGCACCTGCCTGATGCCTCTTCCCCTGTCCAGGGAATTCACAGCTGCTGCTGGTGGGGCTCCTGACCAGGCCCTGGCTGAGGTTCCTCGTGCAGCAGACACATCCCAGGCCTCCCCAGCCCCCGGTGCTGCAGCTCCTGCTCAGCTGCCCTCTGTCACCTTCCCCAGGTCCATCCATGGCAGCAGTGCCACACCCCTCCTGCACCACGGGGGTTTTGTCTCCATTTATCCAGCTCACATTCCCTGGCTGTTTCCCCTGGTACAATATCTTGGAGATGTGGTCATGTCCTTGCTTAGGTCTTGGGCTCAGCACCATCGCTGTGGCTGTGCCCCATTTCCCTCACAGTGGGGGCCCTCCCTCCTTGTGCTCAGCCAGGTGACCTGGCTTAATTAATCAGGGTTAACGACCAGTTAATTACAGGGAGCAGCATCACCCTCAGCCTCTGGGTGCAGGCTTGGTGTGATCCCTCCTGCCAGTCCCGCTCTCCACTGGGGCACGAAGGAGCTGCTGCCTGTTCGTGCCCCATGTCCATGGGCATGAACAAACATTGCTGCTTTGTAGAGTTCAGTGTTTGCCCGGCGTTTTCTCCTCTGTGTTGTGGTAAAGTGGCTGCACTGGCAGCACCTGAGGAGCATCTGGTCTGAGACACCGCTGCTCCATGCCAGAACAGGGGCTTTTCCACGGGCTGGTTGGTAATTTTTTGCTGAGAGTCAGTTTGCTCTTTGGTTTGGGCTCAGCCAGCAGCTCCGCAGTGCACAGAGCAGGTGAAGGGACACCAGGGACCAGATGTACCCCCAGAGACAGCAGGGTGAGATCTGGGAGCGATCCCAGCTGGAAAAGGTTGGGAAATTGAGGTGCACCACAGGAATGCAGAGGAACTGGAGCCAAGCCTAAAGCTGCAGGTACTGGTGATGGCTGGAGCACAGGACAGACGGGGGCATCCTGTCCAGAGCAGCTCTGTCCCAGCTGGTGGGGATGGGCTGTCCCTGGGGAGACACAGCAGCGCTCCAAACCTCCCCACTGTGGAGCTTTGTCCCCTGCCCCTCTGCCAGGACTGTGCCCACCGTCCCTCTGCTCTCCCTGCAGGTGCACTGTGCTGCAGAGGACACCGGAGATGCTGTGGAGGGCTCGCCGTGGGACAGGGAGGAGGTGGAGAGGTATGGGCACAGCTGGGCGCTGCCAGGGGCACCGCTGGGCACTGCCAGACGGGTGGTGCCGGGAGCTGCGGCCGTGCCCGGTGTCCGCACCTGACGGTGGAGCCGCGGCCATGCCCGGTGTCCGCACCTGACGCGGGAGCTGCTGAACCCTTCAGGGGGGTCTGGGCCAGCGCTGGGGCGGGGAGGGCGTGGGCTGGCTGTGCTGGGGCCAGCAGCGTGTGAGCGAGCGCAGCCGTGAGTGCAGGTGCGGCTGGGGCCAGCAGCGTGTGAGCGAGCGCAGGTGTGACTGTGGCACACCTGGGCCAGGTGGGCAGCGAGCCCGGAGTTCAGGGCAGTGCGGGGACAGGGGACAGTGGCCATGTCCCCCACAGCCCGGTGTGTCTGTGGCCAGCAGGGTGGGAGCGAGCTCAGCCGTGAGCTCAGGTGTGGCTGTGGCACACCTGGGCCAGGTGGGCAGCGAGCCCAGAGTTCAGGGTGCTGCTGGGACAGGGGACAGTGGCCGTGTCCCCCACAGCCCGGTGTGTCTGTGCTCTCTCCCCAGAGCCTGCCTGCGCTCCGAGCAGAGGCTGGAGGTGCAGGAGCAGCTGCTGGCCCTGCGGCACTGGCTGGACGCCGTGGAGAAGCGGCTGCTGGCGCTGCCAGAGCCCGGCACGGCCCTGCAGGTAACGCCTGGCCCCGGGCCGTGCAGAGCCGGGCAGGACCAGCCCACGTCTGCACCGAGGCTGGTGAGGTCTTGGTCCTCGCGAGGGAGGAAGGCACCTGGCCACAGCTGGCTGGGAGACCCTGCAGCACAGCCCTGAACCGGCCGGGGTCGGGTCTCCTGTGCCCGGCTCCCTGTCCCCAGCCCAAGGGTGCTGCTGGCCTGGAGGGAGCCCCATGGCCCTGGTAGGGCTCAGGGTACCACTGCCTTGGAGCCCTGCTGGCCACAGGGCCACCACCTGCACTGGTGCCACTGCCACAGCTCGTGGCACTGTTACCTGGGTGTGGGAGAGTGGCCAAACACCAGGGGTGCACAGCTGGGCACAGGGGGTGTACAGGCTGTGTGAGGGGTGCACAGGGGGTGTACAGGCTGTGTGAGGGGTGTACAGCTGGTAACAGGGGCTATGAGACTGAGTGAGGGGTGCTCAGCCGGGCACAGGGGGTGTGCCCCTGTCAGGACAGGTCGGATGTGTGCCCAGCCCTGCCTGCAGAGCCTGTGCTGCTGTGCCCCCTGCCCAGGCACAGGGGGTGTGAGGCTGTGTGAGGGGTGTACAGGTGGGCACAGGGGGTGTGAGGGGTGCACAGCTGGGCACAGGGGGTGTACATGCTGTGCATGGGGTGTACAGCTGGGCACAGGGGGTGTGAGGGGTGCACAGCCAGGCACAGGGGGTGTGTGAGGGGTGTCCAGCCAGGTACAGGGGTGTACAGCCAGGCACAGGGGGTGTGAGGGGTGTACAGCTGGTAACAGGGGCTATGAGACTGTGTGAGGAGTGTACAGCCAGGCACAGGGGGTGTACAGGCTGTGTGAGGGGTGTACAGGTGGGCACAGGGGGTCTGAGGGGTGTACAGCCGGGCACAGGGGGTGTGAGGTTGTGTGAGGGGGGCACAGCCAGGTACAGGGGTGTCCAGCCAGCAACAGGGGGTGTGTGGGTGTGCACTGTGTGTACACCTGGGCACAGGGAGAGTACAGCCAGGCAGAGGGGCTGTGCACCTGTATCAGGGGAGTACAGCCAGGCACAGGCGCAGAGGGTGGGAGGCTGTGTGAGGGGTGTACAGGTGGGCACAGGGTGTGTGAGGGGTGTACAGCTGGGGCCAGGGGGGGTGAGGCTGTGTGAGGGGTGTACAAGTGGGCACAGGGTGTGTGAGGGGTGTACAGGTGGGCACAGGGTGTGTGAGGGGTGTACAGGTGGGCACAGGGGGTGTGAGGGGTGTACAGGTGGGGACAGGGGGTGTGAGGGGTGTACAGCCGGGCACAGGGGGTGTGAGGGGTGTTCAGCTGGGCACAGGGGGTGTGAGGCTGTGTGAGGGGTGTACAGGTGGGCACAGGGGGTGTGAGGCTGTGTGAGGGGTGTACAGCCGGGCACAGGCTGTGTGAGGGGTGTACAGGTGGGCACAGGGGGTGTGAGGGGTGTTCAGCCGGGCACAGGGGGTCTGCCCCTGTCAGGGCAGGTCGGATGTGTGCCCAGCACTGCAGAGCCTGTGCTGCTGTGCCCCCTGCCCAGGCACAGGAGGTGTGAGGCTCTGTGAGAGGTGTTCAGCTGGGCACAGGGGGTGTGAGGCTCTGTGAGAGGTGTTCAGCTGGGCACAGGGGGTGTGAGGCTGTGTGAGGGGTGTTCAGCCGGGCACAGGGCGTGTGAGGGGTGTACAGGTGGGCACAGGGGGTGTGAGGGGTGTTCAGCTGGGCACAGGGGGTGTGAGGGGTGTTCAGCTGGGCACAGGGGGTCTGCCCCTGTCAGGGCAGGTCGGATGTGTGCCCAGCACTGCAGAGCCTGTGCTGCTGTGCCCCCTGCCCAGGCGCGGAGCCGCAGCGGGAGCAGCGCAGTGGGGGCTGCCGGCCGCCCCCTCCTCGCCGCCCCTCGCCGGCTCCTTTTGTTCGAGGCCTGGCCGGCACACGGGCTCCCTCGGCACACATGACGGCACAAACTGAAAGGGCCATTCATCCCGGCCCCGGCGCAGACAAAGCCGAGGCCGCACAGAAACCCACCCGGCTCCCGGGATCTGAGGCTGTGCATTCCAGCCGACCGCTCCCGCCCGGTGCCCCGCGCCGGGCTCCCCTGCCCGGGGCGCCCGTGCCACCCCGAGCCCGGTACCTGGGGCTGCGGAGCGTGCCGGGCGAGCTGCCGGCGGGCGCGGGGGACGGAGGTGGCGAGTGGCTCCGAGCTGCATCCTCGGCCCCTGCCCAGCTTCTGCCTGGCAGGCCCCGGCCGGGCTCTGCGGGCGCTGTGGGTGCCCGGAGTTCCGTGGGGCTCAGCCCCCGCTGGTGCCCGGCCCCTCGGTGCCAGCAGAGGAAGGCTCCAGAGCCGTGCGGGGAGGATGATGCCGAGCTGCTGCAGGACGGCGCGGAGCCACCGAGGCCCTGGCAGATGCTAATTCCCGGCAGCGTCTCTGGCAGCAGACAAAGCCCCCGGCCCCGCCGCCCGCCGCTCCCAGGAGACCCCAGGGAGCCCCATCCATCAGCGTGGCCGACGCGCCTGCAGCGGCCCCCCGGCTCCCGGGGCCCAGCGAGGGGCACCCGTGCGGCTCTGGGGGGCAGGATCCAGTCCTGGGGGGCTCCCAGAGCCTGGGAGGCCGAGCCAGGGCAGGATGGGGATGGGGCTCATACCAGGGGCAGGAATAGCCCCCGGCTGGGCACCTCTGGCTGCCCCCTGGTCCCTCCAGCACCCAGGGTGGCAGCGAGGGGGTTCTGGAGACCCAGGCCCGCAGCACCCTGGCTCTCAGGGTGGGATGCAGTTTAGCATCTCAGCAGCCCAGCCTGACCCCCCTCAAACCCAGCCCTGCTCCACTGAGCCCCCCTGGGCCCTGGCTGAGGGGTCCCCATACCCGAAGAGCCCCAGGGAGTGGGGCCAAGCCCCTCAGTAAGCACAGCAGCCACTGCCTGGGGGCCAGAGCCAGGGTGGGGGCTGCAGCTCCAGAGCGGGAGGCACCGTGGGGCTGTGGCACCGTGACACTGTGGGGCCATGACACTGTGGGGCTGTAACATTCTGGGGCCGTGACACCGTGGGGCCGTGACACTGTGGGGCTGTGACATTCTGGGGCTGTGACAGCAAGGGGTTGTGACACCGTGGGGCCATGACACCGAGGGGTTGTGCTGTCCTGGGGCTCATGGTGAGGCAGCACAGCCTGGGCCGGTTCTGGTGCTGGTGTCGGTGTGGTTACTGGTACCAGAGCAGTTCCTGGTTCTGGTGCCGGTGCTGGTGCAGGTGCTGAGGTAGGTGCAGGGGCAGCAGCAGGTGCCGGTGAGAGTATGGTGCCGGAGCAGGTGGCAGTGTTAGTGACGGTGCTGGTGTTGGTACAGATGCTGGTGAAAGCATGGTGCTGGAGCAGGTGCCGGTGTTAGTGCTGGTGCCAGTGCTGGTGTTGGTACAGGTGTCAGTGTTGGTGCCGGAGCAGGTGTCGGTGCAGGTGCCGGTGTGAGTGCCGGTGCTGGTGTTGGTACAGGTGCTGGTGCCGGAGCAGGTGTTGGTGTTAGTGCCAGTGCCGGTGCTGGTGCCGGTGTTAGAGCTGCTGCTGGTGCCGGTGCTGGTGCTGGTCTCGGTGTTAGTGCCGGTGCTGGTGCCGGTGTTAGCGCTGGTGCCGGTGCCGGTGTTAGTGCAGGTGCTGGAGCAGGTGCTGGTGTTAGTGCTGGTGCCGGTGGCGGTGTCGGTGTTAGTACCGGTGCTGGTGCCGGTGTTAGTGCAGGTGCTAGCGCTGGTGCCGGTGTCGGTGGTGGTGCCGGTGTCGGTGCAGGTGCTGGAGCAGGTGCTGGTGTTAGTGCTGGTGCCGGTGGCGGTGCCGGTGTTAGTACCGGTGCTGGTGCCGGTGTTAGTGCAGGTGCTAGCGCTGGTGCTGGTGCCGGTGGTGGTGCCGGTGCCGGTGTCGGTGCAGGTGCCGGGGCAGCGCGGGGCGCGGGCTCTCGCCCCCCCGGGCGGCGCGGGGCGGGCGGTGGGCCGGCACCGCCCCTCCCCCGCGGGATGGCTGCGGGGCCCCGGGGGTTTCCCCGGTAACGGCGGCGATCGGCTCCCGGAGGGTTAACGGGGGCGGCGGAGTGCCCGGGGTCAGACCAGCCCCGCCGAGCCCGGCCGCTGCCGGTGCCAGGGTCTCCGCCCGGTGCCCCCCGCGCTCCCCCCGCGCCGCGGGCGCGGCGCACAAAGGCGGCGGGGCCGGGGCGGCGGTAACGGGGACCGAGTCTCCCCCCGCCGCCTCCGCCCCGCTCCCCCGCACGAGCCGGGTCCCCCCGGAGCGGTAACGGCGGCGGCGGCGCCCCCGGCCCGGCCCCATGGACGCCCCAAGCCGCCGAGGGGTGAGTGCGGGGCGGGGGCTCCGGGGCCGCGGCGTGCGCGGGGCCGGGCGGGGTCCGTGTTCCGCGTGTCCCGCGGCCCCACGGGGCGGGGGGGCGAGGGTCGGGGTCTCCCCGGGTCACCCCGCGTCGTGGCCCACGCACCCGCGCAGCGCCCGGACACGCGGGGGGTGCGGTGGGGTGGGAGTGCGGGGCTGCACCCACCGGGGTGGCGCGGCGGGACCGTGCCGTGGGTGTGGGTGTGCGTGCCGTGACCGCGCACGGGGGTCGGGACCGTGCCGTGGGTGTGGGTGTGCGTGCCGTGACCGCGCACGGGGGTCGGGACCGTGCCGTGGGTGTGGGTGTGCGGGCCGTGACCGCGCACGGGGGTCGGGACCGTGCCGTGGGTGTGGGTGTGCGTGCCGTGACCGCGCACGGGGGTCGCGCCCGTGCCGTGCCCCACGGCGGGTCGGGCCGAGCGGGGGGGCTCAGGGTACCCCGGTACCCACGGCAGGGGCACGGCCAGGGTGGGTGCGTGTGGGCTCGCGTGTGCTCCCCACGCGTGTGCGGGGCTGCCACAGGTGTGTCTCATGTCACGGCTGATGCGGGCGTGGGGGTCCCATCGCTGACGCCCCCCAACCCCGGGCAGGGCTGCGAGCGTGGGGTCTCCCTGTCGGGGGGGGATGCGCACGGGTGAGAGTGAGTGTGCGGTGTGTGTGCGTGTGTTTGCACACGCGTGTGGTGAATGTGCGTGTGTTTGCACACGCGTGTGTGGTGTGTGTGTGTGTTTGCACACGCGTGTGGTGAATGTGCGTGTGTTTGCACACGCGTGTGTGGGGTGTGTGCGTATGTTTTCACACGCGTGTGGTGAATGTCCGTGTGTTTGCACACGTGTGTTTGTGTGTGCACACGTGTGTTTGTGTGTACACACGTGCGCAGGGGCGTGTGCCCGGGGCCGGGGGTAGCAGCACTGCGGCTGCGGCGGGGGGGCTGCCGGGGGAGGGTCCTGCCGGGTCACGACGGGGATTTATGGCTGCGGCAGGGCTCGCAGGCAGGCGAGGCCACCTGCCCGTCCCCGCCCGGCGCCCCCAGCCCCCGTTCCCCGGGCAGATGCTCCTCGCTGGCTGCTCCTCGTTAATCCAACGGCGCAGGGCGATGCCGGCCGGGAGCATCTGCCCCTCCCCTGCTGCCGCTGCCGCGTCCCCTGCCCAGACGCGTCGGACAGGCACCCTGGGCACCGCCTCGGGGTCCCCTCCCTGCGCCAGGCCCCGGTGACGGCCGGTGTCCCCTCTGCCTGTCCCGGTACCCTGGCTCTCGGCAGCGCTTTGCTGGGGGACCCCCAAGACCGGAGGGCGAGGTCAGGCAGCACCGTGCAGTGAGGGGGTCGAGCCGAGCGGCACCTGGGGGTCCCGCGGTGGTCCCGCTAACGCGCAGCCCTGGCTCATTGCAGGCCGGGATTTGAGGCGGGGGCCCGGCGCCCGCGCCATGGGGAACTCGGTGAGCCGGCCCAGCTGCCTGGGCGAGAAGAGCCGGCGGCCGGAGGAGCTCCTGCGGGAGCCGGGGCTGGACGCGGGGCAGCCATCCGCCGGAGGCGCCGCGGAGGCCTGGCCGGGGCTGCTGGAGAAGGCGGCGGTGCCGGTGGAGAATGGCTGGAGCCCGGGGCCCGGTGTCGCCCGCAGCCGGCCGGGCAGCCCGGTGCTGAGGCGCAGCCAGTCCGAGGTGGCCGTGCAGAACGGGGGTGCGGCCGCGCTGCGGGGGCAGGGGGGCGGCGCGGCCTGGACCCCCCCCCGGGCCGGCGCTGCCCGCAGCACCTGGTCCTGGAAGCCTGTCACCACCCGGGAGGTGACCGAGGTGACGGAGGTGACCGAGACCATCGTGACCGAGATCGTGGAGGTGACCGAGTACCCGGCGGGTGACAAGGGCGGCGAGCCCGTGGTCACCCGCACGGTCACCGTGCTGACGGAGTGCGTGGGGGAGCTCGCTGCTGCTGGACACACGGACGCCACCGAGGTGACTGACGGACAGAGAGCCTTGCTGGGAGGCCGCTGTGCCAAGCCCCGTGCCACAGGGCTGCCCTCCAGCGTGGTTTTCTCCGCAGCGAGTCCTGACCTTGGGCTGGTGTGGAGTCGCTGTCTGTGCCCCGCTGGTGTGGGCTGGGCCGCTGGCACCGCTGGTGCTGGGCACCCAGCCTGGTGCTGTAGGACAGGAGCTCCCTTCCCTCAGCTCTGACTGGAGGGGGCCATGGGTCTGGAGGGATCCAAACGGCGCCAGGCGTGCAGCCCCTGCTTTGGGGAGCCCTGTGAAGGCTGCCAGGGAGGACCCCATGGGCTGGACAGGGCCTTGGTGTCACCGGTGTCACCTCGGGGAGAGGGCGTGGTGTGGGGGCTGCTGCCCAGCCCCATGGCTGCCCTGCACCTGCCCACACGGGCGGCTCAGCCACCTCTCCCCACAGGTGTCCTCACGGGCTGTGCCCGTCCCGGAGGAGGCAGCGGAGAGGGGCCAGGAGACGCTGGAGCGGCTGCTGGCCTGGGTGGTCGACATGGAGGAGCTGGTGAGCAACCAGAAGCCGCCGTCGGCGGAGGCCAAGGTGGTGAAGGCGCAGCTGGAGGAGCAGAAGGTCAGCAGGGCCAGCCGGCGTGTCCCGCCCACGCCTGCCCGTGCAGGATTAGGGGGCCGGGGCTCCTGCCCAGGGGCGGGAGGGGTGCACAGGAGTGCTCAGCGCGGTGTCCCCTGTCCCTGCAGCTCCCTGGGCTCCAGCCCAGGGCTGTGCCAGGGTGGGAGGGGGGCACAGGAGTGCCCAGCGCGGTGTCCCCCGTCCCTGCAGCTCCCTTGGGTTCCAGCCCAGGGCTGTGCTGGGGTGGGAGGGCTGCACAGGTGTTCCCAGCGCGGTGTCCCCCGTCCCTGCAGCTCCTGAAGCGCCTGCTGGAGGAGCGGAGGCCGCGTGTGGAGCTCGTCCTGCAGGACAGACTGACGGCACAGGGCTCGGGCACGGCGGCGCCCGAGGGCAGCGCCGGCCTCTTCAGCCTCGGGGAGAGGTGGGACAAGCTGATGCAGGAGGCTGAGGCCAGGTGGGTCAGGGGACAGGCCCTCATCGCTGGGCTGGCATCCCCGTCCTGCTGGCGCAGGCTCTGCCCTCTGGTGTCCCCCACATGGAGTCTCTGTGACACCCTGAGGTCCCTGTGCTCTGCCCCACTGGCGCTGGGGCCACCACAGTGGAGGGACCATCCTTGTCACATGTGCTGGGGCTGCACGGACAGTCTGTCACACAGCCCTTCCCCCTGGCCCCTCTCTGGGGACACTGGCCCCTCTCTGGGGACACTGGCCTTGCTGTGTCCCTCGTTTCAGGGCAGCACGGGGCGTGGGCACCCTGGTGAGGGGGAGAGGGAGCTTTGCTGGCCCGGGGACTGTCACTGCCCACCTCACCGGCCCTCCTGGTGCAGGTATGGCTGCCTGGAGCGGATCCTGCCGGCGGCCCAGGGCTTCCAGAAGGCTGTAGACGCCTTCCAGGAGTGGCTGGGTGCCACAGAGAGGCAGCTGGCCCAGCTCTGGCGTGCTGATGGCTGTGTGGGCCGCGTGCAGGATGCCCACCAGCAGACCCAGGTGGGCACAGGTTGGGCGTGGGGTGGGCATGGGGTGGACACGGGCACCTGTGTCATCGCTGGTCACTGCTACAGGCCCTCTGTGAGGAGATCCGCGGGCGGCTGGGGGAGCTGGATGGTGCCCTGGAGAGTGGGCAGCGCGTCCTGGAGCTGGTGACAGGCGAGTGGCAATGGCAGCTGGGAGGGGTGGCCACAGGGACTCGGGATGGGATGAGCACAGACAGAGGCAGCCCAGGCCAGCAAGGGGTCCCTGGGGCACTGGGGGTCTTTGGGGCGTGCTGCTCCCCACCAGGAGCCGTGGCGTGGTCTGAGGGGGCAGGCAGCACCTCAGAGGGGACAGGGCAGAGCCTGTGGGGCAGAGCTGGGGTGGGACAGGGCTCAGTGGCAAGGTGGGTCTTGCTGGCAGAGGGATGAGAGGCCAGAGCTGGGTCTGGAAGCAGGAGAAGCGGGGGTAGGAGAGGGGAAAGGTCCGCACAGAGTGGTTGCCAGGTGGCTGGAAGCTGTCGGTGCGGCCAGTTCCGTGTCCAGGGATGCCAGTGCGGTGGCACTGATGGCGCTGTCACGCTGCCGCAGGGGAGGAGGCCCAGCTGACGCAGGAGAAGATGGAGTCACTGAGGATGCGGTACCTCATTGTGGGCCAGAGCAGCGCTGACACCGCTCACCGGCTGGGGCAGACCCTGGAGGCCTCGTCTCGCCTGGGCACGGCCCCTGAGGACCTGGCGCTGTGGCTGAGCCGCATGGAGAAGGAGCTGGGCGAGCAGGAGAGCCAGCAGGATGGCCAGGAGCCCGCAGTCACTGCCAGTGACAGGGAGAAGGTGTGGGACACTGGGCTCCCCGAGCCCCTCACCATTCCCAGCGTCGGTCCCGGTGCATTCACGCCCTCCCTGGCTGACGTCCGTCCCCCTGCTGCAGTTTGAGCAGGTCTTGGAGTCCCAGCTCAGCCGTGTGGCCGGGCTGGGTGAGCGGCTGGAGGAGATCGGCCGCGTGCAGCTGGATGCTGAGGCTCTCCGCTCGCAGCTCTCCGAGCAGAAGGTGGGTCTGCAGCAGCGCCCAGGTGTCCCGGGCGCACTGGCCTGGCACCCCCATCTCCGCCAGGAGCTGGCACCCACCTGTGGCTCCATTCCAGCTGCTCTCCGCCGAGATCCTGCACTGCCGGGGCCTGGTTGAGCGTCTGCTGGGGTTCTCGGAGCCGCTGCTGCGCTGCTGCCCCGAGCCCCTGCAGCAGCGCCTTCAGGTGAGCTGCGAGGGTGCCAGGGGACATTGCCAGCACCCAGGGATGGCCGTGCCCTGTGTGGTGACTCCCTGTCCCCGCAGCCGTCGGTGCAGGCGCTGCGGGAGCGCACGGAGCAGCTGTCCCTGCGCAGCGGCGCCTGTGCCGTGCAGCTGGAGCACGCCCAGTCCCTGCTCACCCAGTTCTCCGAGGCCCTCGAGGAGCTGCTGCCCTGGCTGGAGGAGACGCAGGCCCTGGGGGTGCAGCTCTCCCCCAACGCCATCAGCTACGAGGCCTTCAAGGAGCAGCAGGCGCTGCTGCAGGTGTGGGCAGGGCAGGGGCAAAAGTGACTCGCTCGGCCACCCCACAGGTGGGAGCGGTGACGGGATGGGGGTGGCACTGCCATGGGGACCGTCGGGCTGGGGACACCCAGCAAAGAGGAGCCCTCTGGGAGCAGCGCCGGGCGCAGCAGCACATCCCTGCGGGGTGAACCCCACGGGGCACATCCCACCCCAATGCGCCCCCGCGGCTCTTCCCCGCTGCCAGAGCCTGCGGGAGGCCATCGCCGAGCACCGGCCGCTGGTGGGGAAGCTGCAGCGCGTGTCGGCGCAGCTGCTGGAGCTGAGCCCGGAGCAGGGAGCCCCGTTCCAGCGGCGCTGGCAGGAGCTGGAGGAGCAGTACGGCCGCATCCGCGAGAGCGTGCGCCAGGCGGCGGCTCTGCTGGAGGATGCCCTGCCGCGGTACAGCCAGGTATGCCCACCGCTGCCCTGCGGGGGCGCGTCCCCGGGGCCGTGCCCTCGAGTCACCGCGCCGCTCCGCAGCTGTCGGAGCGCATGGACCTGCTGCTGGAGTGCCTGGAGCGGCTGCAGAGCCGGCTGCAGAGCCAGCCCCCCGTCCGCGGCGACGCGGCCCACCTGAGGGAGCAGATCCGGGAGAACAGCCTGGCCCTGGGCGAGCTGGAGAAGCTCGGGGTGGCCCTGGAGGGGATCCGAGCGCAGGGCGAGGAGCTGCTGGCCACCGTGCAGGCGGTCAGCTCCGATGCTGCGGACAGAGGTACCGGCACGGAGGGGTGGGCGCGGCACGGCCGGCAGGAGATCCGTGTCCCTGTCAGGGCCGTGTGTGGGTGCCGGGGCCCCCACAGCACCCCGATCCCCGGCCCGCTGTGCCCCGCAGGGATCCAGGAGCGCACGGCGCAGCTGCTCTCGCAGTGGGACTGCCTGCGCGGCCGCTGCCAGGAGCGGGAGCGGTGGCTCCGGGAGCTGCTGGCACTGGCCGAGCGCTTCTGGCATGGCCTGTCTGAGCTGGCCGTGGCGCTCAGCGACACCCAGCAGCTCGTGCTGGGGCTGGAGGAGGCCGGTGGTGAGCCCGAGGCCATCCGCACGCAGCTGCGCACCATGCAGGTACGGCTGGGCGGGGGCCTGGTGGGCAGTGCTATGGCGTGGGCAGCCCCTGTGTGGGCAGCCCCTGTGTGGGCAGTGCCCTGGTGTGGGCAGTGCCATGGCATGGGCAGCCCCTGGTGTGGGCAGCCCCTGGTGTGGGCAGTGCCATGGGCAGCCCCGGGTGTGTGCAGTGCCCTGGGCAGTCCCTGGTGTGGGCAGAGCCCTGGGCAGCCCCTGGTGTGGGCAGTGCCCTGGTGTGGGCAGTGCCATGGGCAGCCCCAGGTGTGTGCAGTGCCCTGGGCAGCCCCAGGTGTGGGCAGAGCCCTGGGCAGCCCCTGGTGTGGGCAGTGCCCTGGTGTGGGCAGTGCCATGGGCAGCCCCGGGTGTGTGCAGTGCCATGGGCAGCCCCAGGTGTGGGCAGTGCCATGGGCAGCCCCAGGTGTGGGCAGTGCCATGGGCATCCCCCGGGTGTGTGCAGTGCCATGGGCAGCCCCAGGTGCGGGCAGCCCCTGTGTGGGCAGAGCCCTGGGCATCCCCCGGTGCGGGCAGCCCCCGTGTGGGCAGCCCTGAGCCCCGTGCCCCGCCCAGGCCCTGCGGGAGGAGATCGACGCGCTGCAGGGTGAGCTGGACACGCTGGGCAGCCTGGGCGTGGAGCTGATGGCCTCCTGCGGGGACCCCGACAAGCCCGATGTCACCAAGAGCCTGGACGATGTGAGTGTCCTTGGGGCGGGGTTCAGGGAGGGACAAATCCTGGGGGCGTGGGGATGCTGCTTGTGGGGTGGCATGTCCCCGATGCCCAGCAGTGCCACTGACCCCGCACCCCAGACCCCCCCAGCAGTGCCACTGACCCCCCCACACACAGTTCCTGTGCCCCGGCACTCCCGTGGTGTGCCTGGATGTCCGTGTGGTGCCACCCTTGTGCCCCGGCCACCTCCCTGGCACTAGTGACCCCTACACCCTGTACGCCTGGGGCACCACTGACCCCCATGCCCTGTCCACCTTATCCCCCTGTACCCTGGCCCCACTGTGGCACCAATGTCCCCTGTGCCCTGTCCACCCTGTCCCCACGTCCTGTCCCCCTGTACCCTGGCCCCACTGTGGCACCAATGTCCCCTGTGCCCCGTCCACCCTGTCCCCCTGTGCCCCGGCCCCTCTGTGGCACCATTGACTCCCATGCCCTGTCCACCTTGTCCCCCTGTCCCCCGGCCCTGCAGTGCCACCACTGTCCCCTGTGCCCTGTCCACACTGTCCCCCATGTCCTGTCCACTCGTGCCCCAGCCAAGCTGTGGCACCACTGTCCCCCTGTGTCCTGGCCCCACTGTGGCACCATTGACCCCCATGCCCTGTCCACCCTGTCCCCCTGTGTCCTGGCCCTGCTGTGGCACCACTGACCCCTGTGCCCTGTCCACGCTGTCCCCCACATCCCCCTGTGCCCTGTCCCTGCGTTGGCACCACTGACCCCTGTGCCTGGCACAGCTCTACTCCTCCTGGCACAGCCTGAGCCGGGTGTGGACGGAGCGGAACGGGCGCCTCGAGGAGCAGCTCCAGGCCGCCCTCAGCTACCAGGACACCATGCAGGTGGGGATGGGCAGATGCCCCGTGGAGGGGGCAGTGCCACCCTCCTGTCCCCACTCAGGGGCGTGGGGGCCGTGGGGCCAGCACGGGCCCCCCAACCCCGCGTGTGGCCTGTCCGCAGCGGCTGCTGGAGTGGCTGGAGGCGGCCGAGCTGCGCATCGCCGAGGAGTTCCTGGTGGGCGGCGACCTGGACATGGTGCAGCAGCAGCTGGCGGAGCTCAAGGTGCCGAGATGTTCCGTGCCGGGCCGTGCTGGGCTGTGCCAAACTGTGCTGTGCCATGCCAAAATGTGCTGTGCCATGCTGGGCCGTGCTGGGCTGTGCCAAACTGTGCTGTGCCATGCCAAAATGTGCTGTGCCATGCTGGGCCATGCTGCGCTGTGCCATACGGTGCTGTGCCGTGCTGTGCCATGCTGGGCCGTGCTGGGCTGTGCCATACGGTGCTGTGCCATGCTGGGCCGTGCCATGCTGGGCTGTGCCACACTGTGCTGTGCCATGCCGGGCCGTGCTGGGCTGTGCCATGCTGGGCTGTGCCAAACTGTGCTGTGCCATGCCAAAATGTGCTGTGCCATGCTGGGCCGTGCTGGGCTGTGCCAAACTGTGCTGTGCCATGCCAAAATGTGCTGTGCCATGCTGGGCCGTGCTGGGCTGTGCCAAACTGTGCTGTGCCATGCCAAAATGTGCTGTGCCATGCTGGGCCGTGCTGGGCTGTGCCATACGGTGCTGTGCCGTGCTGTGCCATGCTGGGCCGTGCTGGGCTGTGCCACGCTGGGCTGTGCCAAACTGTGCTGTGCCACGCCTGGCTGCGCTGTGCTGTGCCAAACTGTGCTGTGCCATGCTGGGCCGTGCTGTGCCAGGCCATGCTGTGCCACCCCGGGCTGTGCTGTGCCACAGCAAATCGTTCTGTGCCGCACCAGGCTGTGCTAGGCCATGCCTGGCCATGCTGCGCCATGCCAAACCGTGCTGTGCCATGCCATGCCATACCATGCTGCGCCATGCCAAACCATGCTGTGCCATGCCATGCCATACCATGCTGTGCCGCACCAAACCATGCTGTGCCATGCTGGGCCATGCTGGGCCATGCTGTGCCGCACCAAACTGTGCCGCACCACGCTGGGCTGTGCCGTGCCATGCCAAACCGTGCTGTGCCACGCCGGGCCGTGCTGTACTGCACCAAACCATGCTGTGCTGTGCCATGCCAAACCGTGCTGTGCCAAGCCTGGCCATGCTGTGCCGTGCCAAACCATGCTGTGCCACACCATGCCCACATCCCTGGGGCTGGCAGGGGCAGGGAGGGCAGCGGGTGCTCCAGGCAGAGGTGGCATGGATTGGGATGGCACGTTGGACAGTGCCCGTGCCCCGGTGCGCTGGGTGGCCAAGTCCTGCCTGGGGTGGCCAGGCCCTGTCCCCCACGAGCCCCTGAGGTGGCTGGGCACCCCCAGAGGAGCAGCTCAGGGCCCAGGTGCCTGTGCTGCGCCATGCAGTGCCATGGGGCCGGGCACTGTCACCAAGCGGTGCCACCTGCCAGGAGTTCAAGCGGGAGCTGTACCAGTGCAAGGTGGACGTGGAGAGCCTGCGGCACCAGGGGGGCACAGGGCAGGGGGACCCCCCGGCCACGCTCTGCGACTTCCGCCAGCGCTGGGACCACCTGGAGGAGGAGATCGTCAGCAGACAGGTGGGCAGGGGGCACGGGGGGCACGGGGGGCACAGGGCAGGGCTGGCAGGACAGGGGCTGCCATGAATGTGCTGGGTGGGCACATCCTGTGGGCACTGGGGGGCACGGGGCTGGGTCAGCGTGGGGGGCTGCAAGTGGGCACTGGGTGGGCACTGAGTGGGTGTCCAGGGCCGGGTGGGCACTGGGTGGGCACTGAGTGGGTGTCCAGGGCTATGTGGGCACTGAGTGGGTGTCCAGGGCTGGGTGGGCACTGGGTGGGCACTGGGTGGGTGTCCAGGGCTGTGTGGGCACTGGGTGGGCACTGAATGGGTGTTCAGGGCTGTGTGGGCACTGGGGGTTGCTGGGTGGGTGCTCAGAGCCAGGTGGGCACTGGGTGGGTGCTGGGTGGGCACTGGATGAGTGCCAGGGCTGTTTGGGCACTGGGTGGGTGCCAGGGCTATGTGGGTACTGGCTGAGTGCCCAGGGCCATGTGGGCATGGGGTAGGTGGCCAGGGCCAGGTGGGCACTGGGTGGGCACTGGGTGGGTGCCCAGGGCTGTGTGGGCACTGGGTGGGCACTGTCTGAGTGCTGGCTGCTCTGTGGGCACTGTGCGTGTGCTGGGTGCCCTGTGGGCACTGGGTGGGCACTGTGTGTGTGCTGGGTGCCCTGTGGGCACTGGGCGGCACTGTGTGTGTGCCAGCTGCTCTGTGGGCACTGTGTGTGTGCTGGGTGCCCTGTGGGCACTGTGTGTGTGCTGGGTGCTCTGTGGGCACTGTGTATGTGCCGGGTGCCCTGTGGGCACTGGGTGGGCACTGTGCTTGTGCCGGGTGCCCTGTGGGCAGCCAGGGCCTAACCCTAACCCTGCCCTTCCCTCCCCCCGACTCCGCGGTTCCCTCCCGCAGCACCAGCTGGAGGCGGCGCTGCTGGGGCTGGGGCAGTTCCAGACCCAGCTGGCCGAGCTGCTGCAGTGGCTGAGCCGCACCGGGGAGCAGCTGCGCGGCCCCGCGCCCCTGCGGCCCGACCTGCAGAGCTGCGAGATCGAGCTGGCCAAGCACAAGGTGAGGGTGCGCCGGGGCTGGGGGACACACGCGGCCACAGCCATCGTCAGACTGCCGGCTCCTGTGGGGGTCCTGGGGCTCCTGGATGTGGTGGAACCCCTGGGTGGGTGTCCCGGTCATGGTGACGCCCCAGGGTGGGTGTACTGGCTTTAATGGCACCCCCAGGCTGGGGGTCCTGGCCATGGTGGTACCCCAGGGTGGGTGTCCTGGTCAGGGTGGGTGTCCTAGTCATGGTAGCATCCCCAGGCTGGGTGTCCTGGCCATGGTGGCACCCTCAGGGTGAGGGTCCTGGTTGGAGTGGGTGTCCTGGCCGTGGTGGCACCCTGGGCTGGGTGTCCTGGTCATGGTGGGTGTCCTGGCTATGGTGACACCCTGGGCTGGGTGTCCTGGCTGTGATGACACCCTGGGCTGGGTATCCTGGGGATCCTGGCCGTGGTGGCACCCTGGGCTGGGTGTCCTGGTCATGGTGGGTGTCCTGGCTATGGTGACACCCTGGGCTGGGTGTCCTGGCCGTGGTGGCACCCTGGGCTGGGTGTCCTGGCTGTGGTGGCACCCTGGGCTGGGTGTTCTGGCCCCAGGGCGCTGCCTGGCCCCCCCTCGGGTGCAGCAGCAGCAGCAGGGCCGGGCAGGCTGCAGCATGGGACGCGTCCCCTCCCTCGGTGACAGCACGGGAGGAATGAGCTGTCCCAGTGCCGGCCCCGTGCCACAGCCCCGTGCCCGGGCACGCTCCTGACGTGCCTGACGCGGGCGAGGCTGCGAGGGCCGGGCTGTCCCTGCTCTGGGGGGGCCGTGCAAGGGGTGCCTGTCCCCTCTGCCCCTGTCCCCTCTGCCCCATCCCCTCTTCCCCTGTCCCCACTGCCCCTGTCCCCTCTGCCCCATCCCCTCTGCCCCATCCCCTCTGCCCCATCCCCTCTTCCCCTGTCCCCTCTGCCCCTGTCCCCTCTGCCCCATCCCCTCTGCCCCCATCCCCTCTTCCCCTATCCCCTCTGCCCCATCCCCTCTGCCCCGTCCCCTCTGCCCCATCCCCTCTTCCCCTATCCCCTCTGCCCCATCCCCTCTGCCCCCATCCCCTCTGCCCCCATCCCCTCTGCCCCCGTCCCCTCTGCCCCATCCCCTCTGCCCCCGTCCCCTCTGCCCCTGTCCCCTCTGCCCCGTCCCCTCTGCCCCAGTCCCCTCTGCCCCAGTCCCCTCTGCCCCAGTCCCCTCTGCCCCGTCCCCTCTGCCCCGTCTCCTCTGCCCCTGTCCCGCTGCCACAAATCAGCAAATCCTTTGCCTCGGCCCTGCCCACACCCTGGCACCAGCCTGGAGGCACCCATGGGTGCCATCCTTGCCCAGCATGGCACTGTCAGTCCCCAGGGCTGTGGTGGCAGAGGAGCTGGGGACAGCAGAACTGTCTTGGGGAGAGGGGCTTTAGGAATGGGGCTGTGGGTGTCCCTGTCAGGTTTAGGGGCTTTAGGAATGCAGGGTGTGGGTGTCCCTGCCGGGTTTAGGGGCTTTAGGGGCTTTAGGAATGCAGGGTGTGGGTGTCCCTGCCGGGTTTAGGGGCTTTAGGAATGCAGGGTGTGGCTGTCCCTGCCGGGTTTAGGGGCTTTAGGGGCTTTAGGAATGCAGGGTGTGGGTGTCCCTGCCAGGTTTAGGGGCTTTAGGAATGGAGGGTTTGGCTGTCCCTGCCGGGTTTAGGGGCTTTAGGGGCTTTAGGAATGCAGGGTGTGGCTGTCCCTGCTGGGTTTAGGGGCTTTAGGAATGGAGGGTTTGGCTGTCCCTGCCGGGTTTAGGGGCTTTAGGAATGCAGGGTGTGGGTGTCCCTGCTGGGTTTAGGGGCTTTAGGAATGCAGGGTGTGGGTGTCCCTGCCAGGGACAGGGGCTTTAGGAATGCAGGGTGTGGGTGTCCCTGCCAGGGACAGGGGCTTTAGGAATGTGGGTGTGGGTGTCCCTGCCAGGGACAGGGGCTTTAGGAATGGGGGTGTGGGTGTCCCTGCCAGGGACAGGGGCTTTAGGAATGGGGGTGTGGCTGTCCCTGCCAGGGACAGGGGCTTTAGGAATGCAGGGTGTGGGTGTCCCTGCCAGGGACAGGGGCTTTAGGAATGTGGGTGTGGGTGTCCCTGCCAGGGACAGGGGCTTTAGGAATGGGGGTGTGGCTGTCCCTGCCAGGGACAGGGGCTTTAGGAATGCAGGGTGTGGCTGTCCCTGCCAGGTTTAGGGGCTTTAGGAATGTGGGTGTGGGTGTCCCTGCTGGGTTTAGGGGCTTTAGGAATGCAGGGTGTGGCTGTCCCTGCCAGGGACAGGGGCTTTAGGAATGCAGGGTGTGGGTGTCCCTGCTGGGTTTAGGGGCTTTAGGAATGCAGGGTGTGGGTGTCCCTGCTGGGTTTAGGGGCTTTAGGAATGGGGGTGTGGCTGTCCCTGCTGGGTTTAGGGGCTTTAGGAATGGGGGTGTGGGTGTCCCTGCTGGGTTTAGGGGCTTTAGGAATGCAGGGTGTGGCTGTCCCTGCCAGGGACAGGGGCTTTAGGGGCTTTAGGAGTGGGGGTGTCCTGTCCCTGCCCCAGCCGTGACCCCGCCGCCCCCTGCCCAGGTGCTGCGCACCGACGTGATGTCCCACGCCCGCACGGTGCAGTCGGTGACCGAGGCCGGGCAGGGGCTGCTGCTCTCCAGCCTGGGCGAGAGCGTGGAGGGGCTGCAGCGCAGCCTGCAGCAGCTGGAGCAGCACTGGGAGCTGGTGCGCAGCGAGACCGAGAGCCGGCAGCTGGAGCTGGAGAACAACCTCAGCCAGGTACGGCCGCGGCGCCCCGCGTTGGGCGCCAAAATATTGGGATTAAATACCAATAGAGCCGGATGGAACATGCCTGGGCTCGTCTGGCCCTTGCTGCTTGACCAAGGGTGGCAGCTGTGGTGGTTTCACCTCAGAGACGCCTTTGGCTAAGCTGGATGCTGCAGCTGGGCGCTTGGGACAAGTCCAGGCAGGCAGGAGCTCAGGTTTACCTCTGGCGGAAAGGCTTTAGGCGAGGTGAAGGAAAAAGGAGTCGGGTTCTGCTGGAGGGTTTCAGTCCAGAGCTTTATTCCTGGCACACAGGCCTCTGAATGCAGCAACAGCTCCAACAGAACTCCCTGACCCCGTGGTTGCTGTTCCTTGTAACCCCAGGGAGAGGGGCAGGGAAGGGGTAGGGATCCCACCAACCAGGTAAGGGGGGGGAAGTCTCAGGGGACAAATGACACCTGGATGGCCCAATGCCCCCCAGGGCTGAGAGGCATCTTTTGAACTTCGCCAATCACACACAATGGCCTTTCTGGACTGCCAGGATTGACGGGCAGCACTCAGCAGGGGCAAGGGAGGGGAAGGGAGAGGTGATTGGCACACCTGGGGAAGGAGCCGGGATGACTGAGACAGGCTATGGCATCACACTGCAACCGGCCGGCGCTGAGCCCCGCCTCGCCCCCAGGTGCAGGACATCACGCTGGAGATCACCGAGCTGCTGCAGTGGCTGGAGCAGGTGGAGCTGCAGCTCTTCTGCTCCAAGCCGGCCTGGGGCCACCCGGATGCCACCAAAGAGAAGCTGAACGCGCACCTGGTGAGAGCCAGCGCCAGCCCGGTTCTGCTGCAGGACCGGCCCCTGCGGTCTGTTGGTCTCTTGGGGGGATGTGTGAGCCAGGTCCACCCTTCTCCACTCTGCTGGGCCAGGATCCTTCTCTGCTGCCTCCTCTCCCCAGCCAGGCAGAGCCTGGTACCCCTCCCTCAGCTGCTCCAGCTCAGAGCAGGAGCCATCCTTGTCCTTGTCCCTTTCTCTGAACCTGTTCCTGTCCCCATCCACATCCCTGTCTTCATCCCCTCTTCCTGTTCACTGTGGCTGTCTACCTTGAACTCATCCTCTGTTCCCATCCCTGTCCTCTGTCTGCTTTACCTGATCCATCCACATCCCCATCACCATTCCCAACCCCATTCCCTACTCTTCCTTGTCCCCTGCCCCATTCCCATCCCTGTTCCCATTCCCATCCCCATCCCCATCCTTGTTCTCAGCCCCATTCCCATCCCTGTTCCCATCCTCATCCCTGTACCCATCACCCTGCCTGCCCCATTCTCATCCCCACCCCTGTTCCCATCCCCATCCCTGTCCCCTGTCTGCTTTACTCGACCCCTCCACATTCCCATCCCTGTCCCCAGCCCTGTTCCCATCCCCATCCCTGTACCCGTCACCCTGCCTGCCCCATCCACATCCCTGTTCCCATTCCCATCCCTGGTCCTATCCCCATTCCCGTTCCCAGTCCCGTTCCCATCCCCGTCCCCATCCCCGTTCCCATCCCCACTCCCATACCTGTTCCCAGCCCCATCCCTGTACCCATCAGCCTGCCTGCCCCATTCTCATCCCCACCCCTGTTCCCATCCCCATCCCCATCCCCATTGCCATCCCCATTCCCAGCCCCATTCCCATCCCCATCCCTATCCCTGTCCCCTGTCTGCTTTACCTGATCCCTCCACATCTCCATCCCTGTCCCCATTCCTTTTCCCATCCCTGTCCCCATCCCTGTTCCCAGGCCCGTTCCCAGCCCCCATCCCTGTCCCCATCTGTTTTACCTGACCCTTCTACATCCCCATCCCTGTTCCCATCCCCATCCCTGTCCCCTTCGCATTCCCAGCCCCGTCCCTGTTCCCATCCCTGCTCCCATCCCCATTCCTATCCCCATCCCTGTCCCCTGTCTGCTTTACCTGATCCCTCCACGTTCCCATCCCCATCCCCGTGCCCATCCCCATGCCCATCCCCATCCCTGTACCTGTCACCCTGCCTGCCCCATCCCCGTTCCCATCCCCATCCCTGTCGCTATCCCCGTTCCCATCCCATTCCCTATCCCCATCCCCGTGCCCATCCCCATCCCTGTACCCGTCACCCTGCCTGCCCCATCCCCGTTCCGCTCTGTGTCCCCTCCTCCGCCTGCCCGCTGCCCCTCTGCTGACGCCGCTGTCCCGGTGCTGACGCCGCTGTCCCGGCAGGAGCTGTGCCGGGAGCTGGAGGCGCGGGCCGGTTCCTACCGGGGGCTGCGGGAGCGGCTGCAGCGGCTGCTGGACTCGTGCCGCGCCGGCCGGCCCTGCAGCACCGAGCACAGCCTGCGCCTGCTGGAGCAGAAGTGGGAGAGCGTCCAGGCCGAGGCCCAGGAGAGGAAGGTGTGCGGGGGGCTCTGGGGGGCTCTAACCCTCGGGGGGCTCCCCCTGACCAGAGTGGGTCAGGAGCAGGGCAGCCCATGCCCACCGGTGCCCGCCGTGCCTGCAGGAGCGCCTGGCCGAGGGGCTGACGGTCAGCACCGAGTTCCACGGCTCGGCGCAGGAGCTGCTGCGCTGGGTGGCCCACGCCGAGGAGCTGCTGGGGTCCCCCGCGCCCCCCAGCTTCGTCCTGGACACCGTCACCGCGCAGATCCAGGAGCACAAGGCAAGAGCAACACCCTTGGGGCCGGTTTGTGGGGCTGGGGTCTGCCCCAGGGGTGCCTGGGGCGAGTGGCACGTGTGTCCCTGTGGCACCACGATCCAGGAGCACAAGGGAAGAGCAACACCCTCGGGGCCCATTTGTGGGGCTGGGGTCTGCCCAAGGGGTGCCCGGGGCGAGTGACACGTGTGTCCCTCTCACAAAGGACACAAAATGAACGATGCTCACACTCTGAAATGTCCGAGGCAAGAAAGGATGCGTGTGTTTCCCTGACCTTGATATTTACAGAATTCCAAAAGCGAACATGGATTGGAGGATGGAATTGCCACACTGGTCAAACCAACAGCCTGTCAATTCTCCCCTCCTCCAGAAAAGAATGCAAAACAATAATTATTTACGTGAAAAGCACGTGAGAAACTCCATTACAAAAATGTAAAGATCAGAAGGCTTAGAAGAACTTTAGAAGAACAGGGTGCCATGTTCCCACCGCAGCAGAACGAGCGAGCTCTGTTGGAATTTACCAACATTGCAGGCAGGACCTGCCTTGGCTGGTCTGGCCCTTGGTGCTGAACCTAATAGGGGCAGCTGTGGTGTTTCACCCCAGGGACACTTTTGGCCAGCTGGGTGTGTGGTGTTTCACCCCACAGACACTTTTGGCTGGCTGGGTGTGTGGTGTTTCACCCCACAGACACTTTGGGCTGGCTGGGTGTGTGGTGTTTCACCCCACAGACACTTTGGGCTGGCTGGGTGTGTGGTGTTTCACCCCACGGACACTTTTGCCTGCCTGGGTGTGTGGTGTTTCACCCCACAGACACTTTTGCCTGGCTGGGTGTGTGGTGTTTCACCCCAGGGACACTTCTGGCCGGCTGGGTGTGTGGTGTTTCACCCCACAGACACTTTGGGCTGCCTGGGTGTGTGGTGTTTCACCCCAGGGACACTTCTGGCTGCCTGGGTGCTGCAGCTGGGCACTGCAGACAAGTCCAGGCCTGCAGGAGCTCCTGTGCTGCTGGGATGGAGCTTCCCCCCATAACAGGGGCTGCTCCTGGGGTTTCCCTCTGCCAGAGAAGCTTTAAGGGGATGGTGAAGGAAAGGAGTCGGTTCTGAGGGAGGGTTTGGATCCAGAGCTTTATTCTGGCCCTCAGGCCTCTGAATGCAGCACCAGCTCCAACAGAACTCCCTGAGCCCGTGGTTGCTGCTCCTTTGAACCCCGGGGAGAGGGGCAGGGAAGGGGCAGGGAGGCACCAAGCAGGGACAGGAGGGGAGGGACAAAGGGACAAAGGACACCTGGATGGCCCAGTGCCCCCCAGGGGTAGAGGGCATCCTTTGAATCTGCCAATCCCTTCTGGAATGCCAGGACTGACAGACAGTGCTGGGAGGGGCAAGGAGAGGTGCCTGACACTCACCTGGCAGGGAATTATCAGGGGAGGCACCCAGGTTCAGGGCTAAACCCTGAAATCAGACCGCAATGCTCTGTGCCCCATCCCAGCCCGTCCCTGGTGCTGCTCCACGTCCCCTCCTGGCACGGGCTGTGTCTGGGGGGCTCCTCACCCACCCAGGACCCTCCACCCTGAGCTGCCCCCTCCCCGCAGGCCCTGGTGAAGGAGGCGAACGCGCACGGGGAGAAGCTGGGCGGCCTGGAGGCCGTGGCCGCGCGCCTGAAGGATTTCAGTCGGAAGCAGGACGGGGCCGTCATCCAGAACCTGGTGCTGGCAGCCCGGGAGAGGCTGGGCAAGGTCCTGCAGCGGGCAGCAGAGAGGGGAGCCATGCTGGAGGAGGCCCGAAAGCGCAGCAAGCAGGTACCAGGACACAGCCCGGGCTGGGGAGGGGGCTCTGCCCCTTGGCTGGCTTTGGACATGCACCTGGAGGGACAGGACAAGGGGGATGGCTTCCCACTGCCGAAGGGCAGGGATGGATGGGATGTGGGGAAGAAATTCTGCCCTGTGAGGGGGGTTTCCTGGGGAAGCTGTGTCTGCCCCATCCTCGGACGTGTCCAAGGCCGGGTTGGATGGGGCTTGGAGCAGCCTGGGCTGGTGGAAGGTGTCCCTGCCCATGGCAGGGGCTGGAACTGGATGGGCTTTGAGGTCCTTCTAACCAAAACCATCCTGGGAATGTTGATTCCATGTCATGGGTCCTGCTGGGAGCTGGCCCAGGAAGGGGCCCCACAGCTCTGGTGCTGTCACTGTGCTGTCCTGGCCCAGGAAGGGACCCTGTGGCTTTGGTGCTGTCACTGTGCTGTCCTGGCCCATGAATTTCTTCCCATGATCTTGGGAGGAAATCCTTCCCTGTGAGGGGGGTTTCCTGGGGAAGCTGTGTCTGCCCCATCCTCGGACGTGTCCAAGGCCAGGTTGGATGGGGCTTGGAGCAGCCTGGGCCGTTGGAAAGTGCCCTGGCCATAGTAGTAGGGTGGAACTGGATGGGTTTGAGTTCCCTCCAACCTAAACCATCCCGGGAATGTTGATTCCATGTCATGGGTCCTGCTGGGAGCTGGGCCAGGAAGGGACCCCGTGGCTCCGGTGCTGTCACTGTCCTGGTCCATGGTTTGCCCCGTGGTGGTGGCCAGGCTGTGTCACTCCCTTGTGTGGCTCCATCTCTCCTGTTTGGGTGGCCCCAGATCCGCTTTGCCCCTGGGTCCCCCCTGAGCCCCCTCAGCCCCTCAGCCCCTGAGCCCCCTGCAGCCCCCTTTGCCCCCTGCAACTCCCTGAGCCCTCTCAGCCCCCTGCAGCCCCCTGAGCCCCCTCAGCCCCCTGCAGCCCCCTCAGCCCCCCTGCAGCCCCCTGAGCCACCTCAGCCCCTGCAACCCCCTCAACCCCTCAGCTCCCTGCAGCCCCCTGAGCCCCCCCCTGAGCCCCCTCAGCCCCTCAGCCCCCTCAGCCCCCTGATCCCCTGCAGCCCCCTGAGCCACCTCAGCCCCTGCAGCCCCCTCAGCCCCCTCAGCCCCCTCAGCCCCCTCAGCCCCCTGAGCCCCTGCAGCCCCCTCAGCCCCCCCTGAGCCCCCTCAGCCCCTGCAGCCCCCTCAGCCCCCTCAGCCCCCTGAGCCCCCTCAGCCCCTGCAGCCCCTTCAGCCCCCCCTGAGCCCCCTCAGCCCCTGCAGCCCCCTCAGCCCCCTCAGCCCCCTCAGCCCCCTCAGCCCCTGCAGCCCCCTCAGCCCCTGCAGCCCCCTGAGCCCCTGCAGCCCCCTCAGCCCCCCCTGAGCCCCCTCAGCCCCTGCAGCCCCCTCAGCCCCCCCTGAGCCCCCTCAGCCCCTCAGCCCCCTCAGCCCCCTCAGCCCCCTCAGCCCCCTCAGCCCCCTGAGCCCCCTCAGCCCCTGCAGCCCCCTCAGCCCCCTCAGCCCCCTCAGCCCCTGCAGCCCCCTCAGCCCCCCCTGAGCCCCCTCAGCCCCTGCAGCCCCCTCAGCCCCCTCAGCCCCCTCAGCCTCCTGCAGCCCCCTCAGCCCCTCAGCTCCCTGCAGCCCCCTGAGCCCCCTGAGCCCCCTGAGCCCCTCAGCCCTGCCCTGCCCTGCAGTTCAGCGAGTCCCGGCGGCTGCTCCTGGACTGGATGGAGGAGGTGGAGCAGAGCCTGGAGGTGCCTCAGGACGCTGCCACCAGCCAGGAGGAGATCAAGTGCCAGCTGGCTGAGCACAAGGTGGGGCTGCCCCTCGTGCTCTGCTCCTCGGTTTGGGGGGTGCAGAACTGGGCTTTTGGGGGGATCTCCAGATCCCAGGGGGGTTGGACAACACCTCAGGATCCCGGGTTTTGGTTGATAATTGCTGCCCCGAGATGTGCAGGATGTCTCTGCTTCGGCCCACGTGGCTGAAGAACGAGTCTGGAATCTTCACTTTTTGGTCTTGAGGTTGTTTATTAATTCTGATCTATAAAATTTTCTTTCTGCCCAGCTGAGATCTGCTCAGCAGGGCAGCCACAGGCACTGTGACCGCCCCCGGGGTGGTGCTGTCCTTTTATACTACAAATTATGTATAACATATTTACACTTAATTCCCAATACCTATCACCAATGTTAGACAGTGCACTTCTATTCTAAATATAACATATTTACACTTAATTCCCAACACCTATCACCAATGTTAGACAGTGCACTTCTACTCTAAACCAATCCCAAAGTGCCAACACCACTGCAGAAAATGGAGAACAAGAACAAGAAGAAGGAGAAAGGCTGGACACGCCCAAGTTCCTCCATCTTGTCCCCATAACCCCCATACCAAAAATCCTAAAATCGACCTTTTCACCCTGTGATAATTTTATTATTATGCTATTTAAACTCCTGTGACTTTCAGGTCCTCATACAAAGCTGGCAGCTTGCTCCAGGGGTGACAATCAAATCCCCAGGTGCTCTGGGCTGTGTGCCAGGGTCTCTGAGCCCCCCAGTGGGGTCCTTGACCACTCTGGACACCCAGAGGGATGCCCTGAGTTCCGACACCAGGGCCATCCTGAATTGCTGGGAGACCTTGGGGGAGTGCTAGGCCCAGGGATGTTGGGTATTTGGGGCATCCCGACTGCCCCACAGCCCTTGGGGGAGCAGGGAGTCTCTCTCTCCAGCCGGGGGACCCAGCGCCCAGCTGTGGGGTGCCCCTGCAGGCGTTCCAGAAGGTGCTGCGGGCCAAGCGCCCGGTGTACGAGGCGACGCTGCGGAGCGGGCGGGCGCTGCGGGAAGGGGCGCGGCTGCCCCAGGACCTGCAGCCGCTGGAGGAGCTGCTGGGGGAGCTGAAGGAGCGCTGGGATGCGCTGTGCAGCCGCGCTGCCGAGAGGTGGGAGCGGCGCCGGAGGGACGGGATGGGGCGGGGACGGGCTGGGGGTGAGGGGTGGGTGCGGTGGGATGGGGACGGGATGGGGATGGGGGTGGGATGGGGATGGGATGGGATGGGGATGGGATGGGGATGGGATGGGGATGGGACAGGGAAGGGGTTGGGATGGGGATGGGATGGGGATGGGACAGGGAAGGGGTTGGGATGGGGATGGGACAGGGAAGGGGTTGGGATGGGATGGGATGGGGATGGGACAGGGAAGGGGTTGGGATGGGGATGGGACGGAAGGGGTTGGGATAGGGATGGAATGGGGTTGGGATGGGGTTGGGATGGGGATGGGATGGGGACAGGATGGGGATGGGACAGGGAAGGGGTTGGGATGGGATGGGATGGGGATGGGACAGGGAAAGGGTTGGGATGGGGATGGGACAGGGAAGGGGTTGGGATGGGATGGGATGGGGATGGGACAGGGAAAGGGTTGGGATGGGGATGGGATGGGGATGGGACAGGGAAGGGGTTGGGATGGGGATGGAATGGGGTTGGGATGGGGTTGGGATGGGATGGGATGGGGATGGGACAGGGAAAGGGTTGGGATGGGGATGGGATGGGAATAGGGATGGAAATAGTGCCCACAGCACCTCTGTGAGGATTTGGGGTGCAGGGGAACCCTGTGTCTGCTGCTGTGAGGGTTTGGGGTGCACAGGAACCCTGTGCCCACTGCTGAGAGGGTTTGGGGTGCAGGGGAACCCTGTGCCCACTGCTGAGAGGGTTTGGGGTGCAGGGGAACCCTGTGTCTGCTGCTGTGAGGGTTTGGGGTGCACGGGAACCCTGTGCCCACTGCGAGGGGCCGTTGGTTTCTTTGATGTGGCCTTTCTGTAATTGTTCATTGAGCAGCTGTTTGAGGGAACTCAGTTTCTTCTCCTCCAGGGGCCATTGACTCACCCAGACAGGACTGTTGGTTTTCCATGACAGCTTCAGGGTGACCAGTGCCATCATGGCCCCTTTCAAAAATCCCCTTCCAGCTGTGGCACGATCTGTTCTCTGCCCCTCTGCGGGTCCCAGGCGGGCACTGGAGCTGCCCTTCCTCCCTGAGCATCCTCCTCTGGGACCCCATTCCCAGCATTGCTGGGCTCTGCCCTTGGGCTGTAGCTGGGGCCCATCCTTGTCCATAATGGTATGGCCAGGACCCGTCCCTGTCCATAATGGCACCACCAGGACCTGTCCCTGTCCATAATGGCACTGCCAGGACCTGTCCCTGTCCATAATGGCACTGCCAGGACCTGTCCCTGTCCATAATGGCACTGCCAGGACCTGTCCCTGTCCATAACAGTGCTGCCAGGACCTGTCCCTGTCCATAATGGCACTGCCAGGACCTATTCTTGTCCATAATGGCACCGCCAGGACCTGTCCCTGTCCATAACGGTGCTGCCAGGACCCGTCCCTGTCCATTATGGCACCGCCAGGACCCATCTCTGTCCATAATGGCACCACCAGGACCCGTCCCTGTCCATAATGGCACTGCCAGGACCTGTCCCTGTCCATAACAGTGCTGCCAGGACCTGTCCCTGTCCATAATGGCACTGCCAGGACCTGTCCCATCCATAATGGCACTGCCAGGTCCTGTTCCTGTCCATAATGGCACTGCCAGGACCTGTCCCTGTCCATTATGGCACTGCCAGGACCTGTCCCAGCCCACAGGGGCCCTGCCAGCTCTGTGTGGTGGCTCTGGGGTTCCTCTTTAGGGTGCCCCCAGGTGCCCCCAGTGCCCTGTGCCCCTGGCAGGCAGCACAAGCTGGAGGAGAACTTGCTCAGGATCCATCCTAGTCCATAGCAGTCCCAGGATGACCCATCCCAGCCCATAGGGGCCCTGCCAGCTCTTTGTGGTGGCTCTGGGGTGACGCCAGGGGTGTCCCCAGGTGCCCACAGTGCCCTGTGCCCCTGGCAGGCAGCACAAGCTGGAGGAGAACTTGCTCAGGATCCATCCCAGTCCATAATGGCACCACGGGACCCGTCCCTGTCCATAATGGCACCACCAGGACCCATCCCTGTCCATAATGGCACCACCAGGACCTGTCCCATCCATAATGGCACTGCCAGGACCTGTCCCAGCCCACAGGGGCCCTGCCAGCTCTGTGTGGTGGCTCTGGGGTTCCTCTTTAGGGTGTCCCCAGGTGCCCCCAGTGCCCTGTGCCCCTGGCAGGCAGCACAAGCTGGAGGAGAACCTGCTCAGGATCCATCCCAGTCCATAATGGCACCACGGGACCTGTCCCAGTCCATAATGGCACCGCCAGGACCTGTCCCTGTCCATAATGGCACTGCCAGGACCTGTCCCTGTCCATAATGGCACTGCCAGGACCCATCCCTGTCCATAATGGCACCACCAGGACCTGTCCCATCCATAACGGCACTGCCAGGACCTGTCCCTGTCCATAATGTTGCTGCCAGGACCCATCCCAGTCCATAATGGCACTGCCAGGACCCATCCCAGCCCATTAGGGCCCTGCCAGCTCTGTGTGGTGGCTCTGGGGTGACCCCAGGGGTGTCCCCAGGTGCCCACAGTGCCCTGTGCCCCTGGCAGGCAGCACAGGCTGGAGGAGAACCTGCTCAGGACCCATCCCAGCCCATAACCGCCCTGCCAGCTGTGTGCTGGCTCTGGGGTTCCTCTTTAGGGTGCCCCCAGGTGCCCACAGTGCCCTGTGCCCGCAGGCAGCACAAGCTGGAGGAGAACCTGCTCTTCTCGGGCAAGTTCACGGACGCGCTGCAGGCGCTCATGGACTGGCTGTACCGCGCCGAGCCGCAGCTCAGCGAGGACGCGCCCGTCGGGGGGGACCGCGACCTCGTCGGGGACCTCATGGACAAGCACAAGGTGGGTGGCCCTGGGGGGGCTGCAGGGACCCCCGGGCGGTGCCCACCCTCGCTGTGGGGCAGGATGGAGCTGGGCCTGCTGGGGACACCCCGGTGTCACCCCAGTCTGGGGTGCCCTCGCCCTGGTGCTGGAACTGCCCTTCCTCCCTGAGCATCCTCCTCTGGGACCCCATTCCCAGATTTCCCGTGTGCCCCACAGCTGGGGAGGGGTTGGGGTGCAGGGGAACCTGTGGGGCTTTGGGGTGCAGGGGAGCCCTGTGAGGGTTTGGGGTGCACAGAAACCCTGTGAGGATTTGGGGTGCAGGGGAACCTGTGGGGCTTTGGGGTGCAGGGGAACCTGTGGGGCTTTGGGGTGCAGGGAACCCTGTGAGGGTTTGGGGTGCAGGGGAGCCCTGTGAGGGTTTGGGGTGCACAGGAACCCTGTGAGGGTTGGGGTGCAGGGGAACCTTGTGAGGGCTTGGGGTGCAGGGGACCCTGTGAGGGTTTGGGGTGCACAGTAACGCTGTGGGGGTTTGGGGTGCAGGGAAGGCTGTGAGGGTTTGGGGTGCAGGGAACCCTGTGGGGGTTTGGGGTGCACAGGAATGCTGTGAGGGTTTGGGGTGCACAGGAACGCTGTGGGGGTTTGGGGTGCAGGGAACCCTGTGGGGGTTTGGGGTGCAGGGAAGGCTGTGAGGATTTGGGGTGCAGGGAACCCTGTGGGGGTTTGGGGTGCACAGGAACCCTGTGAGGGTTTGGGGTGCAGGGGAATGCTGTGAGGGTTTGGGGTGCAGGGGAGCCCTGTGAGGGTTTGGGGTGCAGGGGAATGCTGTACCCTCTTCTGGGAGGATTTTGGGGTGCAAGAGAGGCCTGTGCCAGTGCTGTGAGGTTTTGGGGTGCAGGGGAACCCCGTGCCCACTTCTGTGAGGGTTTGGGGTGCAGGGGAACCCTATGCCCATTGTTGTGAGGTTTTGGGGTGCAGGGCAACCCTTTTCCCACTGCTGTGAGGGTTTGGGGTACACGGGAACTCTCCAACCACTTCTGTGAAGGTTTGGGGTGCAGGGGAACCCTGTTCCCACTGCTGTGAGGGTTTGGGGTGCACAGGAGCCCCGTACCCACTGCTGCGAGGTTTTGAGGTGCAGGGGAACCCCATGCCCATTGTTGCGAGGTTTTGGGGTGCAGGGGAAACCTATGCCCGATGTTGCGAGGTTTTGGGGTGCAGGGGAACCCTATGCCCATTGTTGTGAGGTTTTGGGGTGCAGGGAAACCCTATGCCCGTTGTTGTGAGGTTTTGGGGTGCAGGGAAACCCTATGCCCGTTGTTGCGAGGTTTTGGGGTGCAGGGGAACCCTATGCCCGTTGTTGCGAGGTTTTGGGGTGCAGGACACCCCCGCCCAGCAGTGGGGTCCCTGTCGCACGGTCCCGCCGCCCCGCAGGTGTTCCAGAAGGAGCTGGGCAAGCGCGCCAGCTGCATCAAGACGCTGAAGCGCTCGGTGCGGGACCTGACGCGGGGCAGCAGCAGCGTGGACTCGCAGTGGCTGCAGCGGCAGGTGGAGGAGCTCAGCACCCGCTGGGACCTGGTCTGCAAACTCTCCCTGTCCAAACAGGCCCGGCTGGAGGCGGCGCTGCGGCAGGTGAGGGATGGGGGGCAGCGGGGGAGCCCGGGGGGTTGGGGGGCAGCGGGGGAGCCCGCGGGGTTGGGGGGCAGCGGGGGAGCCCGGGGGGTTGGGGGGCAGCGGGGGGAGCCCAGGGGGTTGGGGGCAGCAGAGGAACCCAAGGTTGGGGGGCAGCAAGGGAATTCCCGGGTTGGGGGGCAGCAGGGGAACCCAGGGGTGGGGTTGGCAGTGGGGGAATCTCAGAGCTGGGGGGCGGTGGGGGGAACCCCGGGTTGGGGGGCAGCAAGGGAATTCCCGGGTTGGGGGGAAGTGGGGGAACCCCCGGGTGGGGTCTGCAGCAGAGGAAACCAGGGTTGGGGTTTGCAGCGGGGGGAACCCAGGGGTGGGGAGCAGTGGGGGGAGCCCCTGGGATTGGGGGGCAGTGGGGGAACCCCCGGGATTGGGGGCAGCAGAGGAACCCAGGGTTGGGGGGCAGTGGGGGAGCCCCCGGGATTGGGGGGCAGCAGGGGGACCCCGGGGTGGGGTGTGCAGCTGGAGCATCCACGTGGGGAGGCTGAGATGGATGTGGGGGTGCGGGGTGGTGGGCTGGGGGGTGGCCGTGTTTTGGGGGTTGCTTGGCTAGTGGGTGGCTGTCATTTGGGGGGTGCTTAGATGGTGGGTGGTCGCATTGTGGGGGGTTCTCCGTGGGATGCCCAGGCATGGTGGGTGGCCGTGCTTTGAGGGGTGCTCTGTGGGGTGCTCAGGTGGTGTGTGGCTGTGTTTTGGGGTTGCTCAGGTGGTGTGTGGCTGTGTTTTGGGGTTGCTCAGGTGGTGGGTGGCCGTGCTTTGGGGGTTCTCCGTGGGGTGCTCGGGTGGTGGGTGGCCGTGTTTTGGGGGAGTTTGTGTGGTGTGTTGCCATGTTTTGGGGGATGCTCCATGGGGTGGTGGGTGGCCGTGTTCTGGGGTTTCTCCGTGGGGTGCTTGGGTGGTGTGTGGCCGTGTTTTGGGGGATGCTCCATGGGGTGGTGGGTGACTGTGTTCTGGGGTTTCTCCGTGGGGTGCTCGGGTGGTGGGTGGCTGCACTTCCAGGGTGCTCCATGGGGTCCCCAGGTGTGGTGGGTGGTGGGTGGCCGTGCTTTGGGGGTGCTCTGTGGAGTGCTTGGGTGGAGGCTGGCCATGCTTTGAGGGTGCTTTGTGGGGTGGTGGGTGGCTGTGTTTTGGGGGGCTCTCTCTGGGGTGCCCAGGCATGGTGGGTGGGTGGCTGCACATCTGGGGGTGCTGTGTGGGGTGGTGGGTGGCTGTGTTTTGGGGGTGCTCAGGCGGGGTGTGGCCGTGCGTTGGGGGCAGTTTGGGTGGTTGGTGGCCGTGTTTTGGGGGCAGTTTGGGTGCTGGGTGGCCATGTTTTGGGGGGTGCTCCATGTGGCCGTGTTTTGGGGGCAGTTTGGGCGGTGTGTGGCCATGTTTTGGGGGGTGCTCCATGTGGCCGTGTTTTGGGGGCAGTTTGGGCGGTGGGTGGCCATGTTTTGGGGGCAGTTTGGGCAGTGTGTGGCCGTGTTTTGGGGGCAGTTTGGGCGGTGTGTGGCCGTGTTTTGGGGGGTGCTCCATGTGGCCGTGTTTTGGGGGCAGTTTGGGTGGTTGGTGGCCGTGTTTTGGGGGCAGTTTGGGCAGTGGGTGGCCGTGTTTTGGGGGCAGTTTGGGCGGTGTGTGGCCGTGTTTTGGGGGCAGTTTGGGCAGTGTGTGGCCGTGTTTTGGGGGCAGTTTGGGCGGTGTGTGGCCGTGTTTTGGGGACAGTTTGGGCAGTGGGTGGCCGTGCTTTGGGGGCAGTTTGGGCGGTGGGTGGCCGTGTTTTGGGGGCAGTTTGGGCAGTGTGTGGCCATGTTTTGGGGGCAGTTTCAGCAGTGTGTGGCCGTGCTTTGGGGGCAGTTTGGGCAGTGTGTGGCCATGTTTTGGGGGCAGTTTCAGCAGCGTGTGGCCGTGCTTTGGGGGCAGTTTGGGCACTGTGTGGCCATGTTTTGGGGAGTTCTCCATGGGGTGCCCAGGCACGGTGGGTGGCTGAGCATCTGGGGAGGTCTTCCAGGCTGCCTGGGTGGTGTTGGGGCTGTGCCTTTTGGGGTTCCCTGTGGGCTGCCCAGCTCGGGGTGTGGTGCTGCGTGGGGCTCTGAGGTTCTGTCGCAAGGTGCCATGGCCAGGTGCCAGGCTGGCTGCTGCCTGCTACAGGTGTGAGTGCATGCACGGTGCCCGGGGCGGGTGGCACAGGGTGGCACAGGGTGGCAGAGGGAGGCTCGGAGGAAACGGTGTCCCGCTCTAGAGCTGGCTGTGGGGTCTCCCCTCGATCCCTCTGTGGGGCTGGAGCGGGGCTGGCAGCAGCTCTGCCATGGCACCGCGTGCAGCCAGTGCCTGTGCCAGGGGCTGGGCCATCCCCAGCAGGGCTCAGGGGCCGGCCGGGAGGCTCAGGGGGCCTGCAAGGAGGGCGCTGAGCGGGTCCCCGCTGTGGCGGCAGGCGGAGGAGTTCCACAGCCTGGTGCACTCCTTCCTGGGGCGCCTGACCGAGTCGGAGAAGACCCTCAAGTACGGAGTGTTCCCCGAGGAGGAGGCGGCCGTGCAGGAGTGCCAGGCCCAGCTGCAGGTGGGTGCCAGCCCCCAGCAAACCCCAGCAAACCCCAGCTTTGCCCCAGGACCTCCATCACTGGGCTCAGCCTGCCCCAGCGGGGCTCTGGCATCCCCACAGGGATGTTGGCTGCCACCCCTGAGAGATTTGGGGTGTTGAGTGCCACCACACCGAGCGCACGGGGTTTGGGGCCCCAAATGCCCTGAGGTGGGGAGATTTGGGTACCCCCACCCCAATCCCTTGATCCCAGTGCTGCAGGGGGGTGTGGTGGTGTCTGGGGGGCTGGGGCCTGACAGTGCCATGTCCCTGTCCCCCCCAGGAGCTGATGCAGTCCCTGCAGTGCCAGCAGCTGGAGCTGGAGTGCATCACCTCGCTGGGGGAGGAGATCCTCAGCACCTGCCACCCCGACTCCATCATCACCATCAAATCCTGGGTCACGGTCACCAAGAGCCGCTTCCAGGAGGTGAGACAGGGGCCCCATCCCTGCCCGGGGGGGCAGAGTGGCACCCACACCTGGGGAAAGCACGGCCCCACACCTGGGGAAAGCATGGCCCCACACCTGGGGAAAGCATGGCCCCACACCTGTCCCAGTGCCCCACACCTGGGGAAATCATGGCCCCACACCTGGGGAAAGCACGGCCCCACACCTGGGGAAAGCACGGCCCCACACCTGTCCCAGTGCCCCACACCTGGGGAAAGCATGGCCCCACACCTTTCCCAGTGCCACATACCTGGGGAAATCATGGCCCCATACCTGGGGAAAGCACGGCCCCATGCCTGTCCCAGTGCCCCACACCAGTCCCACTGCCCCACACCAGTCCCAGTGCCCCATGCCTATCCCACTGCCCCACACCTGTCCCAGTACCCCACACCAGTCCCACTGCCCCACACCTCTCCCACTGCCCCACTCCTGTCCCAGTGCCCCACACCAGTCCCACTGCCCCACACCTGTCCCACTGCCCCACATCTGTCCCAGTGCCCCACACCTGTCCCAGTACCCCACACCAGTCCCACTGCCCCACGCCTCTCCCACTGCCCCACTCCTGTCCCAGTGCCCCACGCCTCTCCCACTGCCCCACACCTCTCCCACTGCCCCACATCTGTCCCAGTGCCCCACACCTGTCCCAGTGCCCCACATCTGTCCCAGTGCCCCACACCTGTCCCAGTGCCCCACGCCTCTCCCACCACCAGGGACTGCAGCCCCCCCAAGCAGAGCATTGCAGGATCTGGGGGTGCTCAGCCCCAGAGGATCTTGGCCTTGCCAGGGTCACCCCATGGTCCCCCACCCTGTGGCCTCCTGGGGTCACCCCCTTGGAAGGTGGTGGCTCATTCCAGTGCAATGGGGGCCACCACACAGCTGAGGCAGGGAAAGGTGGGAGCAGTGTCCCGGGATCCCACCCCAGACTGTGCTCCCACCGTGGCCCAGAGCCGCCCCGGGCTGCTCTGGATTTGTAGGTAAGAGGCTCCTGGGACTGGTCTGGCCAGTTCAGCCGATCCCACACAAAGCCCCTGTTGAGCAGAGAGCTGCAGGATCCGCTCTGGATCTGCCCTGGGGCTGCCCCCCTCACCCCACGCACCCCAAAAAGGGAGAGCAGCTGGCATGGCCCCACAGCACAGACCTGGGGACCCTCAGCATGTGGGGGCAGCACCCCCAGCCCTGCCCCAGCTGCCCAGCAGGAGCCTGGTGCTGCCCCGTGTCCCTGCCCCCGTGTCCCTGCCCCATGTCCCAGCCCCATGTCCCAGCCCCATATCCCTTCCCCATATCCCTTCCCTATATCCCTGTCCCATATCCCTGCCCTATGTCCCAGACCCATATCCCAGACCCATATCCTTTCCCCATGTCCCTTCCCCATATCCCTGCCCCACATACCTGCCCCATATCCCAGCCCCATGTCCCAGACCCATATCCCTTCCCCATGTCCCAGACCCATATCCCTGCCCCATATCCCTGCCCCATGTTCCAGACCCATATCCGAGTCCCATATCCCTTCCCCATGTCCCTTCCCCAAATCCCTGCCCCACATACCTGCCCCATATCCCAGCCCCATGTCCCTACCCTGTGTCCCTGCCCCATATCCCTGCCCAGTGTCCCTCTCCCATCTCCCTGCCCCATATCCCAGCCCCATATCCCTGCCCCATGTCCCAGACCCATATCTGTATCCCTGCCCCATATCCCTGCCCTATATCCTGGGGGGGGGACCTTGGGGTGCACAGTGGGTGCCACCTCTGCCCAGTGTCCCTGGCCAGTGTCCCTGCTCTGTGTCCCTGCCCCGTGTCCCACCCCCATATCCCAGCCCTGTATCCCAGCCAGGGGACCTCAGGGTGCACACTGGGGTGCCATCCTTGTCCCCATGTCCCTGCCCCATATCCCTGCCCCATGTCCAAGGCGGGGGACCTCGGGGTGAGAGCAGTGGGTGCCATGCCAGCCCCATATCCCAGCCCCATATCCCAGCCCCATATCCCTGCCCGGTGTCCCTGCCCTATATCCCAGCCAGGGGACCCTGGGGTGCACACTGGGGTGCCCTCCCCGTGTCCAGTGTCCCATGTCCCAGCCGGGGGACCCTGGGGCGCACAGTGGGTGCCCTCCCCGTGTCCCCATATCCCTGCCCCATATCCCTGCTCCATGTCCCTGCCCCATATCCCAGCCCCATGTCCCTGCCCCGTGTCCCAACCCCATATCCCAGCCAGGGGACCCTGGGGCGCACACTGGGGTGCCCTCCCCGTGTCCCCATATCCCAGCCCCATGACCCTGCTCCATATCCCTGCCCCACATCCCTGCCCCATGTCCCTGCCTGGTGTCCCTGCCCCATATCCCAGCCCCGTATCCCAGCCCAGTGTCCCTGCCCCATGTCCCAACCCCATGTCCCTGTTCTGTGCCCCAGCCCCATGTCCCTGCGCCGTGTTCCTACCTCATATCCCAGCCCCATATCCCAGCCGGGGTCCCTGGGGCACACACTGGGGTGCCTTCCCTGTGTCCCCCGTGTCCCTGCCCCATATCCCTGCCCCCATGTCTCTGCCCCACATCCTTGCCCCACATCCCTGCCCCATGTAGCTGCCTCGTGTCCCTGTCCCATGTCCCTGCCCGGTGTCCTAGCCCCATATCCGTGTCCCTGCCCCGTGTCCAGTGTCCCATGTCCCAGCCGGGGTCCCTGGGGCGCACACTGGGGTCGCTCCCCGTGCCCCCCTTGCCCCACGGGCCCCGGCCGCCCCGCAGGTGCTGAGCTGGGCACAGCAGCAGGGCGAGCGGCTGCGGGCGCAGGCGGCGGCGCTGGCGGCCGAGCGGGAGGACACGGAGCAGCTGCTGGACTGGATCACGGCGGCCGAGGAGGCGCTGGGGCTGCGCGACCAGGAGCCGCTGCCCGAGGAGGCCGAGCAGCTGGAGGAGCTCAGCGCCCAGCACGCGGTGAGGGACCCCGAAACCGGCTGGCCCTGGGGACAGGGGGACCCCGAAACCGGCTGGCCATGGGGGCAGGGGGACCCCCCTGACACACCCCGGCTGGCCTTGGGGACAGTGGGACACCCCGGACACACCCCGGCTGGCCATGGGGATGGGGGGGACCCCGAAACCGGCTGGCCATGGGGGCAGGGGGACCCCCCTGACACACCCCGGCTGGCCGTGGGGATGGGGGGACCCCGAAACCGGGTGGCTTTGGGGACAGGGGGACCCCGAAACCGGCTGGCCCTGGGGACAGGGGGACCCCCCCGACACACCCCGACTGGCCTTGGGGACACAGGGACCCCGAAACCGGCTGGCCTTGGGGACAGGGGGACCCCCCTGACTGGCCAACACCCCGGCCCGCCCTGGGCCAGGAGCTGGCCTGACCGAGGGGGTTTGGGGGGCACGGGGCTCGTGGGTGGTGCTGCTTTGGTCCAGGGGGGCTGTGGGATATGGGGGCTGTGGAGTATGGGGGGTTGGGGAATATGGGGCGCTGTGGAATATGGGGGGTCTGGGGAGCACGGGGGGCTGTGGGGCACGGGGGGCTGTGGAGAATGGGGGGCTCTGGAGCACAGGAGGCTGGGGAGCACAGGGAGCTGGGGGGCTCTGGAGAACAGGGGGGTGGGAAGCATGGGGTGCTGTGGAGAACAGGGGGGCTCTGGAACACGGGGGGGGTTGTGGAGCACGGGGGGTGGTGGAGCCCAGGGGGCTGTGGAACACAAGGAACTGGGGTCTCTGGGACACGGGGGGGGGGGGTTGTGGAGAACAGGGGGGCTGGGGAGCACTGGGGGGGCTCTGAAGCACGGGGGGGCTGTGGAATATGGGGGGGTCTGGGGAGCACAGGGGGCACGGGGGGCTGTGGAGCACAGGGGGCTGTGGAGCACAGAGGGGGTTGTGGAGCATGGGGGCTGTGGAATATGGGGGGCTGTGGGGCACGGGGAACTGGGGGGCTCTGGAGCACGGGGGGCTGTGCAGAATGGGGGGCTGTGGAGCACAGGGAACTGGGGGGCTCTGGAGCACAAAGAACTGGGGGGCTCTGGAGCACAGGGAGCTGTGGAGCACAAGGAACTGGGGGGCTGTGGAGCACGGGGAACTGGGGGGCTGTGGAGCACGGGGGGCTGTGGAACACAAGGAACTGGGGAGCTCTGGAGCACGGGGGCCTGTGCAGAATGGGGGGCTGTGGAGCACGGGGAACTGGGGGGCTGTGGAGCACAGGGAACTGGGGGGCTCTGGAGCATAAGGAACTGGGGGGCTCTGGAGCACGGGGGCCTGTGCAGAATGGGGGGCTGTGGAGCACGGGGAACTGGGGGGCTGTGGAGCACAGGGAACTGGGGGGCTCTGGAGCACAGGGAACTGGGGGGCTCTGGTGGAGCACGGGGGGCTCTGGAGCACAGGGAACTGTGCCAGCCCGCGCTCAGCACCAGCCCTCCTCCGCAGGTGTTCATGGAGGAGCTGAACCGCAAGCAGCCTGACGTGGAGAAGGTGACCAAGAGCTGCAAGCGGAAGCTGGCGGTGGACCTGGGCGCCCCGGCCAGCCGCCGACTGGCCACACGTAAGGAAGCCCATCGGCGCCCCCCTCCCACGGCCCGGACCCCCGGGCGCCCCCTGACCCCGCTGTCCGCAGGTCGCCGCAGCGGCGGGAAGGCGCAGGGCACGGCGGCGGCGCCGCTCGGGGGGCTGGAGCCCCAGACGCCGCTGATGGCGCAGCTCCTGCACCGCTGGCAGCAGCTCTGGCTGCTGGCCCTGGACCGGCAGTACCGGCTGGAGACGGCCCTGCAGCGCCTGCGGGAGGTAGGGCTGGCACACGGGGGTCTCCCTGCCCTGGGGGGTCCTCAGCAGCTCCTCTCACCTTCTGCCCATGGGGGCCCCCTCGGCCAGGTCATGGGGATGGGGTCAGCAGCCCCAGCCCCTGTCCCTGCAGGGGTCTGTGCCCCGTCCCTGTCCCTCCCTACCCGGTCCCTGTCCCTGCAGGGGTCTGTGCCCCGTCCCTGTCCCTCCCTACCCGGTCCCTGTCCCTGCAGGGTCTGTGCCCTGTCCCTGTCCCTGCAGGGGTCTGTCCCCCGTCCCTGTCCCTCCCTACCCTGTCCCTGTCCCTGCAGGGTCTGTGCCCCGTCCCTGTCCCTCCCTACCCTGTCCCTGTCCCTGCAGGGGTCTGTGCCCTGTCCCTGTCCCTCCCTACCCGGTCCCTGTCCCTGCAGGGGTCTGTGCCCTGTCCCTGTCCCTCCCTACCCGGTCCCTGTCCCTCCCATGGGTGCACCCTGACACCCCAGAGGGGCTGCTGGAGCTCCGTGCACCACAGAGTGGGGGTCCTGGTCAGAGACCCCTCCCTTGCAGCCATGGCAGGGCCAGGGCTGGGAGCAGGCAGGCCGTGGAGCTGGGGCTGGGCACAGTGTGATGAACCAGGCTGGGGTGGAGGGCGTGAGGGGGGCATGAGGGGGTCCTGCTGTCCTGCTCATCCCCTCCGTGCCCCTCCCAGCTGGAGGAGTTCGCGCACTTTGACTTCGGGGTCTGGAGGAAGCGCTACATGCAGTGGATCAGCCAGATGAAGTCCCGCGTCCTGGACGTGTTCCGCGGCATCGACAGGGACCAGGACGGGCGCATCAGCCAGCGGGAGTTCATCGAGAGCGTCCTCGCCTCCAGTGCGTGCCCAGGGGCGCTGGAGGGGGCTGAGGGGCCGGAACTGGGGGGCTGATGGTCTCTCTGTACCCCCCCCGCCCCCAGAGTTCCCCACCAACGTCCTGGAGATGAACGCCGTGGCCACCATCTTCGACATGAACGGCGACGGCTTCATCGACTACTACGAGTTCGTCAGCGCCCTGCACCCCAACCGGGACCCGCTGCGCCGCTCCGCCGACGCCGACCAGATCCAGGACGAGGTGTGGGGCGGGGCAGCGGGGCTGGGGGGCGGCTGGAAGGGTGGGGATCCCGCCCGGCGCTGAGCTGAGCGTGCCCCCGCAGGTGAACCGGCAAGTGGCCCAGTGCAACTGCGCCAAGCGCTTCCAGGTGGAGCAGATCAGCGCCAACAGGTACCGGGTAAGTGCCCAGGCCGGGACCTGCTCTGACACCTGTGCCCAGCCCCGTGCCCTGTGCAGGGGTCCTGCAGTGCCCGTGTGCCTGGGCGTGGAGGGGGCACATCCCTATGCCCATACAGGGGTCCTGCAGTGCCCATGTGCCAGGGCATGGAGGGGGCACATCCCCATGCCCCATATGCCAGGGCAGGGATGGGGCACATCCCTATGCCCATACAGGGGTCCTGCAGTGCCCGTGTGCCAGGGCAGGGAGGGGGCACATCCCCGTGCTCTGTGTGCCAGGGCATGGAGGGAGCACATCCCCATGCCCTGCTCAGGGGTCCTGGAGTGCCCGTGTGCCAGGGCAGGGATGGGGCACATCCCCGTGCTCTGTGTGCCAGGGCATGGAGGGAGCACATCCCCGTGCCCTGCTTAGGGGTCCTGCAGTGCCCGTGTGCCCAGGCATGGAGGGGGCACATCCCTATGCCCATACAGGGGTCCTGCAGTGCCCGTGTGCCAGGGCAGGGATGGGGCACATCCCCGTGCCCATACAGGGGTCCTGCAGTGCCCGTGTGCCCAGGCACGGAGGGGGCACATCCCCATGCCCATACAGGGGTCCTGCAGTGCCCGTGTGCCCAGGCAGGGAGGGGGCACATCCCTATGCCCATACAGGGGTCCTGCAGTGCCCGTGTGCCCAGGCAGGGAGGGGGCACATCCCCATGCCCATACAGGGGTCCTGCAGTGCCCGTGTGCCCAGGCATGGAGGGGGCACATCCCTGTGCCCATACAGCAGTCCTGCAGTGCCTGTGTGCCAGGGTTTTGCGGAGATAACTAAAAACTCCACAACTTTTGTGCAAGTTGTAAAGCCGGTATGTTTATTATTACATGTGGAGATTACTCTCCTTAAAAGACATGCATACCTCTGGGAACTTCAGGTCTTTTTTATCCCCCTCTCAAATACATATGCACACAATTTCACAATAGGTTCATACATATTCATTTTCACGAATTTCGAGTGACATTTGCTGCTAGTTCTTCTTTATCAGAAGGAATTCCTTGGTCAGGTTGACCTGCTCTCACAGCAGTCTCTCTGTTTCTCTTTATCACCTTGTGTATCCCCCCTCTTATCTCTGTCCTTCATTGAATCAGTTTCCCTGAGCCCAGGCTTTGCAGTCAGGCTACACAGCCGTGATTTCTAACCACAGACTCAACTCAGAGATGTACATTTCACCTAAATCAAAACGGATTTCTACTCTGGAGAATTTCTGCTTTGTTTCACTGGGGCAGGGAGGGGGCACATCCCATGGGGGCAGTGCCCATGTGCCAGGGCGAGCAGGGGGCACATCCCTGTGCCCCGAGGAGCCCCAGCCCCTGTGGGAGGGTGTAGAATTTGCAAGGCAACTCCAACAAGGGAAGAGATGAGAACCTTGACTCCATGTTTCATGCGACAGAGGCTGATTCATTATTTTATTATATATATTATTTTGAAAGAAAATGATACACTAAAACTATACTAAAGAAAGAGAAAGGAGATATCAGAAGGCTAGAAAAGAATGGAATTAATAAAAAAAATCTTGTGACTGCTCACAGCCTCGACACAGGCGGCTGTCATTGGTCATCAAGTAAAAACAATTTCACACGCTGAGTAAACAATTCTCCAAACCACATTCCAAAACGTGAAGAAGCTGAAGTTTCTCAGCTTCTCGGGAGAAAAGATCCTAATGAAAGGATTTTCCATAAAATACGTCCGTGACAGGAGGGCAGTGCCAGTGGGGCCGGGGGGGCGGCAGGGAGGGGCAGGTCTGGGTGCTGCTGCCCCCCTTCCCAAGGCCCAGCCCTGCCCCAGCGTCCCTCTCCCCGCAGTTCGGGGAGTCCCAGCAGCTGCGGATGGTGCGGATCCTGCGCAGCACCCTCATGGTGCGGGTGGGCGGCGGCTGGATCGCCCTGGACGAGTTCCTGGTGAAGAACGACCCCTGCAGAGGTGAGGGCGGGGGTCCCACACCGGCCCCTCGCGGGGTGGGGGTCCCGCGGTGCCTGGTGCGGGGCCATGGGGGGCACAGCACCCCCCAGGGTAACCCTCGCCCCCTCCGCTGTCCCCAGTGAAGGGAAGGACCAACCTGAAGATCAACGAGAAGTACCTGTCCTCGGACGTCTTCGGAGCCGCTGCCAGGTGCGCCGGGACCCAGTCGGCCGCCTCCTCCAAAGTGCTGTCCCCGAGCCGCTCCAACTCCAGCCTCAGCCTCTACAGCAGCGCCTCGGCGCCCAGCAGCCCCCTGGCCAGGAAGGTACGGGCCGCCGAGCCCCCCCCTGCAGTCCCGAGCCCCCCAACCCTCCCGCCGGGGCCTCTGACCCTCATCCTCACCCTCACCCTCATCCTCACCCTCACCCTCATCCTCACCCTCACCCTCATCCTCACCCTCACCCTCATCCTCATCCTCACCCTCATCCTCATCCTCACCCTCATCCTCATCCTCATCCTCACCCTCATCCTCATCCTCATCCTCACCCTCATCCTCATCCTCATCCTCATCCTCACCCTCATCCTCATCCTCATCCTCACCCTCCCCAGTCGGTGCTGCGGAGGACGCGTTCCGGGGACCGCTGCCCGCGCTCCCGGGGCTCGGGGCTGCCCGACGGAGCCGAGCTGCAGTTCAGCGCGGCTGAGGAGAGCCTGCCTGTGGCACCCCCAGGTGAGCGCCCTGGGGCTGGGGGGCACCGGAGAGCCGGGCTGGGGGGCACCGGGGAGCAGGGCTGGGGGGCACCCCGAGGCTGTGGGGCACCCCCGGGCTGGGGGGCACCGGGGAGCCGGGCTGGGGGACACTCCCAGGCTGGGGGCACCGCGGAGCCGGGCTGGGGGGCACCCCCAGGTGAGCGCTGTGGGGCTGGGGGGCACCGGGGAGCCGGGCTGGGGGACACTCCCAGGCTGGGGGGCACCCCCAGGTGAGCACTGTGGGGCTGGGGGACACTCCCAGGCTGGGGGCACCGCGGAGCCGGGCTCGGTGCGCGCTGTGCCGCAGGGCAGCGGGGCTGTCCCCCCGTCCCTCGCAGCGCTGGAGCCGGGGCGGGCAGAGCTCCGCGCTCCATCCATCCCCTGCGTGCCCCCGCAGAGCCGCCCGAAGGGTCCCCTCCGGAGCGCTGCAGCCCCTGCCGCTGAGCCCCGCGCCCGCCCTGCGCCCAGCACCTCGGCCGGCCCCACTCAGGACCCTCCTTCCTCCACGGGGCCGCGCCCCCCGCGGGTCTCGGGCCCGGCGCTGCGGCCCCCCCGAGCGGGGCTGAGCTGGACGGCCCGCACCGATCGCGCCGCCGGGGCCCGTTCCAGAGGATATGCAAGCATCTCCCGACAGCCAGCGAGACCCGGGCTCCGGCCCCGCGGCTCCGCTCCCAGCGCCCGGGGCTGCGGGACCAGCCGGGCACCCCCTGCCCTTCTCCCGTGCGGCCGGCTCGGTACCCCCGGCACCGGGCCTCGCTCACCGGGGTCCCCACGGTGCCTCCCACGCCCCGGCGGGAGGCGGCCGGGCTCGGTACCGGGCACCGGGCGGATGCCGAGCCCCGTTTCTGGTGCTAACCCTCACCCCTCGGCCTTGGGGATGCTCCGGCCGCCCCCGGCCCCGGGGGTCCCGTCCCGCCGGCGGCACCGGGGGCAGCGGGACCCCCGCCCCGCCGCCGCATGCCCGCGCCACCCCCGCTAACCGGAGAGCAGTAGAGCTGAATGTAACCCCGGCCGGGCCCGCCCGCCGCCACAATAAACTGTAGTGAGGTTCCTTTTTCTACCGGCGCCCCGTCTGTCCGTCCGTCCGTCTGTCCGTCCGCGCGGGGGGGGACTCCGCGCCGTGCCTCGGCCTGCTTGCCCCTCTGCAGAAGGAGGGGTCCGTCGGTCGGTCTGTCTTTCTGTCTGTCTGTTTGGGGAGGGAGGCTGCAGTCTGTCAGTCTTTCTGTCTGGACAAGGGGCTGCAGTCCGTCAGTCTGTCCACCTGCTCAGTACAAGGGGCTGAAGTCTGTCTGTCTGTGTGCTCAGGACAAGGGACTGCAGTCTGTCAGTCTGTCCGTCTGCTCGGAACAGGGGCTGCAGTACATCTGTCTGTCTGCCTGTCAGTCTGTCTGTCAGGACAAGGAGCTGCAGTCTGTCAGTCTGTCTGTGCTCAGGACAAGGGTCTGCAGTCCATCAGTCTGTCCATCTTCTCAGGACAAGGAGCTGCAGTCTGTCAGTCTGTCAGTCTGTCCGTCTGACCAGGACAAGGTGCTGCAGTCTGTCTGTCTGTCTGTGTACTCAGGGCAAGGAGCTGCAGTCCATCAGTCTGTCAGTCTTTCTGTCAGGACAAGGAGCTGCAGTCTGTCAGTCTGTCTGTGCTCAGGACAAGGGTCTGCAGTCCGTCAGTCTGTCCATCTGACCAGGACAAGGTGCTGCAGTCTGTCTGTCTGCCTGTCTGTGTACTCAGGGCAAGGGGCTGCAGTCCGTCAGTCTGTCAGTCTGTCTGTCAGGACAAGGAGCTGCAGTCTGTCAGTCTGTCTGTGCTCAGGACAAGGGTCTGCAGTCCATCAGTCTGTCCATCTGACCAGTACAAGGGGCTGCAGTCTGTCCATCTGTCCGTCTGACCAGGACAATGTGCTGCAGTCTGTCAGTCTGTCTGTCAGGACAAGGGGCTGCAGTCCGTCAGTCTGTCAGTCTGTCTGTCAGGACAAGGGGCTGCAGTCCATCAGTCTGTCAGTCTGTCTGTCAGGACAAGGTGCTGCAGTCCGTCAGTCTGTCCACCCCTCACTGCGTTGTCTTGGCAGGGGTGTCCCACCAGCACAGCAGGTGCCACCCGCGCGATGGCACCCGGTGGCCGGGCAGGGCCGGGCAGGGCTGGGTGTGTCCCAGCCGGTGGCACCGGAGCCCCGGGAGCTGCAGCGGTGCCAGTTGTGCCACGGCCCCTCCTTTCCACAGAAGGCATTGCTGCCATTCCTGCCGTTGGCATTCCAGCTGGCACCAGGACCAACCGTGGGCAGCGCGGAGCGAGGCCACAGCCCTGTCCTGGGTGTCCCCATCCAGCAGGGTCCTGGCAGCTGTGCATCCATCCCCTGTGTGTCCCCATGTCCAGCAGGGTCCTGGCAGCTGTGCATCCATCCCCTGTGTGTCCCCATGTCCAGCAGGGTCCTGGCAGCTGTGCATCCATCCCCTCTGTGTCCCCACCCAGCAGGGTCCTGGCAGCTGTGCATCCATCCCCTGTGTGTCCCCATGTCCAGCAGGGTCCTGGCAGCTGTGCATCCATCCCTGTGTGTCCCCACCCAGCAGGGTCCTGGCAGCTGTGCATCCATCCCTGTGTGTCCCCACCCAGCAGGGTCCTGGCAGCTGTGCATCCATCCCTGGGTGTCCATGTCCAGCAGGGTCCTGGCAGCTGTGCATCCATCCATCCCCTGTGTGTCCCCACCCAGCAGGGTCCTGGCAGCTGTGCATCCATCCATCCCCTGTGTGTCCCCATCCAGCAGGGTCCTGGCAGCTGTGCATCCATCCCCTCTGTGTCCCCACCCAGCAGGGTCCTGGCAGCTGTGCATCCATCCCCTCTGTGTCCCCATCCAGCAGGGTCCTGGCAGCTGTGCATCCATCCCTGTGTGTCCATGTCCAGCAGGGTCCTGGCAGCTGTGCATCCATCCCCTCTGTGTCCCCACCCAGCAGGGTCCTGGCAGCTGTGCATCCATCCCTGTGTGTCCCCACCCAGCAGGGTCCTGGCAGCTGTGCATCCATCCCTGTGTGTCCCCATCCAGCAGGGTCCTGGCAGCTGTGCATCCATCCCCTCTGTGTCCCCACCCAGCAGGGTCCTGGCAGCTGGGCATCCATCCCCTGTGTGTCCATGTCCAGCAGGGTCATCTCACCCACATTCGTGTGCTCATGGAAATCTCAGCCAAACATTCCTGTGCCCATGGAAATCTCAGCCACATTCGTGTGTCCATAGAAATGTCAACCACATTCGTTTGCCCATGGAAATCTCACCCACATTTTTTGCCCATGGAAATGTCAGCCACATTAGTTTGCCCATGGAACTCTCACCCACATCCATGTGCCCATGGAAATGTCAGCCACATTCCTGTGCCCATGGAAATCTCACCCACATCCATGTGCCCATGGAAATGTCAGCCACATTCCTGTGCCCATGGAAATCTCACCCACATCCATGTGCCCATGGAAATGTCAGCCACATTCCTGTGCCCATGGAAATCTCACCCACATTCCTGTGCCCATGGAAATCTCAGCCACATTTGTGTGCCCATGGAAATGTCACCTACATTTTGTGCCCGTGGACATGTCAGCCACACATTCCTATGCCCATGGAAATCTCACCCACATTCGTTTGCCCATGGAAATATCACCCACATTCGTTTGCCCATGGAAATCTCACCCACATTCCTGTGCCCATGGAAATCTCAGCCACATTCCTGTCCCCTTGGAAATCTCAGCCACCACTCCCAGCTGGTGCAACGTGCCTGGCACCACTGGCACCACCGGCCCCACGGCTGGTGCCAGCCGCATCCCGAGCCTGAGGCAGCGGCGCTGGCTCGGCAAGCACAGGCAGCAGACGCGGCGGGGCCCACACTCGGTGTTTGTGCTGTGGTGCAGCCCCAGAGCTGCTGTCAGCTGGCAGCGAGGCTGGCAGGGATTCCACAGACAGGCACACCCACACGGAGCACGGGAATGGGCACACGGGAGCTTCACCCGCTGGAAATGCACCCGCTGGAAATGCAGCGTGCTCGGGGAGACGGGGTGGGGAGCGGGGATGTCCTGGCAGAGCCTCCGGGGCTCCTTGGGGTTGGTGCTGAGTTTGAGGGGTCACACTGCCAGGGCAGCAGGTGAGCGGCTGGGGAGTGGGGCTCCAGGTGGGACCATCAGCCCCAGATAGAACCATCAGCCCCATGATGGGATGATCAGCCCCATGGTGGGACCATCACCCCCATGGTGGGACCATCAGCCCCACACAAGACTATCCTGCCCCGTGTTGGGACCATCAGCCCTATGAAGGGACCATCACCCCCATGATGGGACCATCAGCCCCATGGTGGGACCATCAGCCCCAGGTGGGACCATCCTGCCCCATGGAAACCCCATCCTGCCCCACAGAAACCAGCTCCTGCACCATGGAAACCCCATCCTGCCCTGCCCAAAGAAACCACCATTCTGCCCCCAGAAACCCCATCCTGCCCCAGAGAAACCCTATCCTGCCCCATGGAAACCCCATCCTGCCCCACAGAAACCAGCTCCTGCACCATGGAAACCCCATCCTGCCCTGCCCAAAGAAACCACCATTCTGCCCCCCAGAAACCCCATCCTGCCCCACGGAAACCCCATCCTGCCCCATGGAAACCCCATCCTGCCCCATAGAAACCAGCTCCTGCACCATGGAAACCCCATCCTGCCCTGCCCAAAGAAACCACCATTCTGCCCCCAGAAACCCCATCCTGCCCCAGAGAAACCCTATCCTGCCCCATGGAAACCCCATCCTGCCCCACAGAAACCAGCTCCTGCACCATGGAAACCCCATCCTGCCCTGCCCAAAGAAACCACCATTCTGCCCCCCAGAAACCCCATCCTGCCCCACGGAAACCCCATCCTGCCCCATGGAAACCCCATCCTGCCCCATAGAAACCAGCTCCTGCACCATGGAAACCCCATCCTGCCCTGCCCAAAGAAACCACCATTCTGCCCCCCAGAAACCCCATCCTGCCCCATGGAAACCCCATCCTGCCCCATGGAAACCCCATCCTGCCCCATAGAAACCAGCTCCTGCCCCATGGAAACCCCATCCTGCCCCACAGAAACCACCATCCTGCCCCATGGAAAACCCATCCTGCCCCACGCAAACCACCATCCTGCCCCATGGAAACCCCATCCTGCCCCATGGAAACCCCACCCTGCCTGACAGAAACCACCATCCTGCCCCACAGAAATCACCATCAGCCCCATGCAAACCACCATCCAGCCCCATGGAAACCTCAATCCCGCCCCCCATTCTCAATTCAGTCAAAGAAAGAACAGAGGTAATTTCTCCCATTGGAGAGAATAATTTCGAGTCAAAGAAAGAACGGAGATAATCTCTCCCATCGGATGGATTGGGCCGAGCCTGGGAATCTCAGAGAAGAAGCCTTCAAACAATTATTATCTCTCTTTCTGCGGCCATTGTTTACAGTTGTGGTTCTCCACAGTGTTTTATTCACAGTCAGTGTGAGATGCTCCTCCTTTGAGACCAATCGAGTCTCACCCCAGCGAGTCACATCATGAAAAGTCCCGCTACTCTCATTAAAAGCTTTTGCCTTCTGATCCACCTGGAGCCTTTCTCGGCATCCCTGACTCAGCAGCGTCGGCCCCGAGGGGTGGGGAGGGTGGGGAGGGTGGCTGCTCACAGCCGAGCTGGCCTGGCCCCCGCTGCTGCCACCAGAGCCCCCCAGGAATGGGGTCTGCTCACTCTGCTGCCTGTCCTGGGGCTGTCCGTGAGCCTGGACTGACAGCACAGGGACAGACGGACACAGCACGGGGGGTGGCGGCGTTTGAGGACGAGGGAAGAGATGAGAACTTGACCCTGTGTTTCAGAAGGCTGATATATTATATTATATTATATTATATTATATTATATTATATTATATTATATTATATTATATTATATTATATTATATTATATTATATTATATTATATTATATTATATTATATTATATTATATTATATTATATTATTACATTATATTATACATTATATTACATTATATTACATGACATATGCTATACTAAAACTATACTAAAGAGACAACAAAGGATTTCATCAGAAGCCTGGAAAAGAATGATAAAATCTCGTGGCAGACTCAGAGAGTCCAACATAGCTGGCTGTGATTGGCCATTAATTAAAAACAGTTCTCATGAAACCAATCCAGGATGCACCTGTTGGTAAACCACCTCCACACCACATTCCACAGCCATCAGATTGCTATCGTTCACATTTCTTCCCTGAGGTTTCTCAGCTCCTCAGGAGAAAAATCCTAGTGAAAGGGTTTTTAAATAATAAAATGTGTCAGTGAGAGCGGGGGGCTTGTGCTGCCTGCTGGGCAGCGAGGGGCTGCACCAGAGGCACTGGGAAAAATCCCTGTGAAAGGGTTTCTAAATAATAAAATATGTCAGTAACACCAGGGGGCTTGTGCTGCCTGCTGGGCACCCACCCTGGCAGGTGGCATGGCACCCACCCTGGCATGGCAACTCTGCCAGGGAGTCCATGGCACCCACCCTGGCATGGCAACTCTGCCAGGGAGTCCATGGCACCCGCCCTGGCATGGCAACTCTGCCAGTGAGCCCATGGCACCCACCCTGGCATGGCAACTCTGCCAGGGAGTCCATGGCACCCGCCCTGGCATGGCAACTCTGCCAGTGAGCCCATGGCACCCACCCTGGCATGTCACCCACCCTGGCATGGCACCCATCCTGGCATGGCAACTCTGCCAGGGAGTCCATGGCACCCGCCCTGGCATGGCAACTCTGCCAGTGCACCCATGGCACCCACCCTGGCATGGCAACTCTGCCAGGGAGTCCATGGCACCCACCCTGGCATGGCACCCACCCTGGCATGGCAACTCTGCCAGGGAGTCCATGGCATCCGCCCTGGCATGGCACCCACCCTGGCATGGCAACTCTGCCAGGGAGTCCATGGCACCCGCCCTGGCATGGCACCCATCCCACCCAGGCGGGGTTCCTGCTGCAGGACAGCTCCTCCAGCACAGCATGACCCTATCCCAGCCCCTCTGGGCTCCCTTTTCCCACAGCCCCACAGCTGTGGCCCCACAGCTTGGCTGGCACGGCGTGGGTGCCACCAAGGATGCCACCGAGCCGCAGCAGCCGCAGCCAGGGCAGAGGTGCCCAGGCTGGTCGCTCCCCGTCCTTGCCGGCAGCCCGGGAGCTTTGATGAAGCCGCCCCGTGCTTGGGTTGGATTTGCCCTAATCGCAGCTGCTCATTAATTACGGGTAATTAACGCCACAGCCCCTCGGCGGCCCGCGGGCAGCAGCAGCATCCGCCCTGCACTGGCAGGGGGAGTGTGGCAGGCTCAGCACGGCCTGGTACGGCCCAGAACAGCCCAGAACAGCCCAGTATGGCCCGGTACAGCCCAGTATGGCCCAGAACAGCCCAGTATGGCCCGGTACAGCCCAGAACAGCCCAGCATGGCCTGGTACAGCCCAGAACAGGCCAGTATGGCCCAGTATGGCCCAGAACAGCCCAGTACGGCCCAGAACAGCCCAGTATGGCCCGGTACAGCCCAGAATAGCCCAGTATGGCCAGAACAGCCCAGTATGGCCCGGTACAGCCCAGAACAGCCCAGTATGGCCAGAACAGCCCAGTATGGCCCAGAACAACCCAGTATGGCCCGGTACAGCCCAGTATGGCCCGGTACAGCCCAGAACAGCCCAGTATGGCCAGAACAGCCCAGTATGGCCCGGTACAGCCCAGAACAGCCCAGTATGGCCAGAACAGCCCAGTATGGCCCAGAACAGCCTAGTATGGCCCAGAACAACCCAGTATGGCCCGGTACAGCCCAGAACAGCCCAGTATGGCCCAGTACAGCCCAGAACAGCCCAGTATGGCCCAGAACAGCCCAGTATGGCCCGGTACAGCCCAGAACAGCCCAGTATGGCCCAGAACAGCCCAGTATGGCCCGGTACAGCCCAGAACAGCCCAGTATGGCCCAGAACAGCCTAGTATGGCCCGGTACAGCCCAGAACAGCCCAGCATGGCCTGGTACAGCCCAGAACAGGCCAGTATGGCCCAGTATGGCCCAGAACAGCCCAGTATGGCCCAGAACAGCCCAGTACGGCCCAGAACAGCCTAGTATGGCCCGGTACAGCCCAGAACAGCCCAGTATGGTCCGGTACAGCCCAGAACAGCCCAGTATGGCCCAGAACAGCCCAGTATGGCCCAGAACAGCCCAGAACAGCCCAGTATGGCATGGTACAGCCCAGAACAGCCCAGTATGGCCCAGACAGCCCAGTATGGCCCGGTACAGCCCAGAACAGCCCAGTATGGCCCAGTATGGCCCAGAATGGCCCAGTATGGCCCAGAACAGCCTAGTATGGACCAGAACAGCCTAGTATGGCCCGGTACAGCCCAGAACAGCCCAGTATGGCCCAGAACAGCTCAGTATGGCCCAGAACAGCCCAGTATGGCCCAGAATGGCCCAGTATGGCCCAGAACAGCCTAGTATGGACCAGAACAGCCTAGTATGGCCCGGTACAGCCCAGAACAGCCCAGTATGGCCCAGAACAGCTCAGTATGGCCCAGAACAGCCTAGTATGGCCCGGTACAGCCCAGAACAGCCCAGTATGGCCTGGTATGGCCCAGAACAGCCCAGTATGGCCCAGTACAGCCCAGAACAGCCCAGTATGGCCCAGAACAGCCCAGTATGGCCCAGAACGACCCAGAACAGCCCAGTATGGCTGGGTATGACTCAGAACAGCCCAGCATGGCCTAGTACGGCCCAGCACAGCCCAGTATGGCCCATTATGGCCCAGAACAGCCCAGCACAGCCTGGTACAACCCAGAACAACCCAGTATGGCCCAGTACAGCCCAGAAAAACCCAGTATGGCCCGGTACGGCCCAGAACAGCCCAGTATGGCCCGGTACAGCCCAGAACAGGCCAGTATGGCCCAGTACAGCCCAGTATGGCCTGGTATGGCCCGGTACAGCCCAGTACGGCCCAGTACAGCCCAGAACAGCCCAGCATGGCCCAGTACAGCCCAGAACAGCCCAGCACGGCCCAGAACAGCCCAGTATGGCCTGGTACAACCCGGAACAACCCAGCACGGCCCGGTACAGCCCAGAACAGCCCAGTATGGCCCGGAACAACCCAGCACAGCCCAGTACAGCCCAGTATGGCCCGGAACAACCCAGCACGGCCCAGAACAGCCCAGAACAGCTCAGTATGGCCCAGAACAGCCCAGTATGGCCCAGCACAGTGCACTGGGTCCTGTGTGCCCCGACAGGGAGCTGGGATCCCCTCCTGCCCGGCAGAGAGGCCGTGCCCCCGCCAGCTGTGCCCATCTGCCCGGTCACTGGCTGTGCCCATCTGCCCAGTCACCGCCACCGCGTCCATGCCCGGTGCCAGCGCAGCCCCAGGGCTCTCTGAGCACCCAGCGTGGGTCGCAGGGCCCCAGGGCAGCTGCCGAGGCGCAGCAGGAAGCTCTGTGGGGCTTCGGTGTCGCTGAGCTCTCATCCCTGTTTGCCCGTGGATTAAGGAGCTCAGCACCTCCCGTGAGCGACGCCTCCGCCACGCCCGGGCACCGCCAGGAGCTTGTGCCGGTTTGTGGGACACGGCTGCCATGGATGGGTCCTCCGTCCTGCAGGAGCATGGATGGGGTCTGCAGCCACCCCCTGGCAGGGAGGATGCAGCCCCTGGCCCTCTCACTGCCCCACTGGGGCTGCCCCTGCTCAGGCGTCGCCCCACGAGGCCAGGGCATTGTGCCAGCCAGTGCCTGTCCCGAATCTGCACCTCCGAGTGACCCTGCCCAGGTTCCTCTCTCAGAGCTCTGGGTGCTCCAGGTGCCCCTGCCCAGGTTCCTCTCTCAGATCTGCAGCTCCAGGTGCCCCTGCCCAGGTTCCTCTCTCAGAGCTCTGGGTGCTCCAGGTGCCCCTGCCCAGGTTCCTCTCTCAGATCTGCAGCTCCAGGTGCCCCTGCCCAGGTTCCTCTCTCAGATCTGCAGCTCCAGGTGCCCCTGCCCAGGTTCCTCTCTCAGATCTGCAGCTCCAGGTGACCCTGCCCAGGTTCCTCTCTCAGATCTGCAGCTCCAGGTGCCCCTGCCCAGGTTCCTCTCTCAGATCTGCAGCTCCAGGTGACCCTGCCCAGGTTCCTCTCTCAGAGCTCTGGGTGCTCCAGGTGACCCTGCCCAGGTTCCTCTCTCAGATCTGCCCCTCCGGGTGACCCTGCCCAGGTTCCTCTCTCAGAGCTCTGGGTGCTCCAGGTGCCCCTGCCCAGGTTCCTCTCTCAGATCTGCAGCTCCAGGTGACCCTGCCCAGGTTCCTCTCTCAGATCTGCAGCTCCGGGTGACCCTGCCCAGGTTCCTCTCTCAGATCTGCAGCTCCAGGTGACCCTGCCCAGGTTCCTCTCTCAGATCTGCAGCTCCGGGTGACCCTGCCCAGGTTCCTCTCTCAGATCTGCAGCTCCAGGTGCCCCTGCCCAGGTTCCTCTCTCAGAGCTCTGGGTGCTCCAGGTGCCCCTGCCCAGGTTCCTCTCTCAGATCTGCCCCTCTGGGTGACCCTGCCCAGGTTCCTCTGCCCTTCTGGACCACCAGCGTGGCATTGCCCCAGCAGCAGGCACAGGTGCCCACCCTGCCTGGGTGCTCAGTGCCACCCTGCCCAGGTGTTCGGTGCCCACCCTGCCCAGCTGTTCAGTGCCACCCTTCCCAGGTGTTTGGTGCTGCTCTGATGGGAAGGGATGGCGCTGCCAGGGCTGCTCACACCCAGGGCAGGCTCCAGGGCTCTGTGCCCGTGGGCTCAGCCAGCCAGCCCGTGCCTGGATACCGGCAGCTCTCCAGACAACACACTCCCACGCCCCATAAACACCTTGCCCAAGCGCTGCATCCTCGCCCCGACGAGGCTGTGGCATCACCCCCCTGCCCCAAAGCCTCTTTGCCCCTCATTGTGGGACCTGCTGCTCTCACAGGGCCCATGGAGCAGCTGTGGCAGCGGGGAGAGGGCTGGGGGTGCTCGGGGGGCAGCAGGAGCAGGCGGTGGGGATGGCTGCAGGGTCTGGAGAGAGGGTGTGGAGCTGCTGATGGAGGCGGGGCAGGGATGTTTGGGTGACTCAAGCAGCAACAGGATGGTTTGGGCATGTTTTGGGCAATTCAGCCTTTCTGCACATCCAGGGGCGTGGGCAAGGCTGGGGGGAGCAGGGGAGGGTCCCCCTCTCTACCCCAGCTGCCAGGGTTCGGCCTGCACTGGGGTTCTGTCAGCCCTGCACCTGCAGCCCAGGTCCAGCCACGGGGCACGGGGGCACTGCTGGCAGCAGGGAGGGTTAGGGGGCGATGGAGAGAAGGATGAGGAGCTGCTGGGGATGAAGGCAGCGCTGACCCTGGGGTGGAAGGTCCCTGCCCTTCGCTCTCCCCTCCTCTGCGGAGGGCACGGCCCACCGGGACGGGGCCACCCCCGGCCCCGCAGCCCTTTTGGGAACCCCTGCGAGGAGGGACCCCAGATCCCGGAGGGAGCGGTGGGGAGGGCCGGCCCGCGAGTTTCTGCAAGGGCTGGGCCGCTGTGTCATCCCCAGGGGCGGGGAAGGGCCGGGGTTTAAACGCGCTCTGCTCCCGGGCAGGAAGCAGAGCGCTGGAACGCCGGGCACCTGCCAGGGCAGCCCGAGCCGTGAGCACCGTGCGCAGGTAGGAGCTGCGGGCGGGCGGGCAGAGCCCTGGCCGGGCACCGCGGGCTGTGCCAGGGCGCTGCGGGGCACAGAGGAGCTCTGGCCATGCCCGGAATGGAATGGCAGGAATGCGGCAGCGCTCCCGGGACCGGGGCGGGACCGCGGGCGTGGGGCACAACACACGGGGCTGGGGCACCCTGGGCACAGCGCAGGGGATGTGGCACCCTGGGCACTGCCAGGGGCACCACCTGGGGCACAGCGCAGGGGATGTGGCACCCTGGGCACCGCGCAGGGGAACAGCACAGGAGATGTGGCACCCTGGGCACCACCTGGGGCACAGCACAGGGGCTGGGGCACCTTGGGCACTGCCAGGGGCACAGCGCAGGGGCTGTGGCACCCTGGGCACAGCGCAAGGGAACAGCACAGGGGATGTGGCACCCTGGGCACTGCCAGGGGCACAGCACACGGGGCTGTGGCACCCTGGGCACAGCGCAAGGGAACAGCACAGGGGATGTGGCACCCTGGGCACTTCCCGGGGCACAGCACAGGGGATGTGGCACCCTGGGCACCACCTGGGGCACAGAGGGAGGGTGGCGGTCCCAGCACGTCCCAGGAGCAGGGCAGGATGGCTGCCCGGCAGGGCGGCTCCGGGAAAAGCCTCGAGGCTCCGATGGCACTGAGGGCGCTGAGGAGGGGGCGGGCAGTGGGCCAGGGCAGGGGAGGACTGGCAGCCCCCTCCCACGGAACGCGGTGAGGTGGGGTTGCCCTGAGGACAGGACGCGAGTCCATCCTGGAGCAGCCCCTTTCGGGCACCGGGCAGGACCCTGGCACTGCGGGCCCTGTGCCAGGGCGGCCTCAAAGGGCGCCCCGGCTGCCCTCCCTGTTCCCATCACCCTCCGTCACTGCCCCAGAGAATTCCCCGCTGCTCTCCCTGCCCCGAAACACCCCCGGCCCCAGGCTGCCCCACGGGACACCGCCCTGCAGCGCCCCCAGCCCCGGCCCCAGCCTCTCCCCGCTCTCTGCAGTCCCTGCCCCAGCAAACAACGCCCCCGCCACCCTCTCCCGACAGCGCGTCCCGCACTCTGCCAGTGAAACCGGTCCCTGCTCCCGGGGCCTCCCCGGGGCCTCTTCCCCCGCCGGTGTCGGGCTCCGGGGGCTCCCGTGGGTGCTCGAGGGCTCCCGTGGGTGCCCCCGTGGGTGCCCGTGGGTGCTCGAGGGCTCCCGTGGGTGCCCATGGGTGCTCGGGGGCTCCCGTGGGTGCCCGTGGGTGCTCGATGGCTCCCGTGGGTGTTCGATGGCTCCCGTGGGTTCCAGTGGGTGCTCGGGGGCTCCCGTGGGTGTTCGATGGCTCCCGTGGGTGCCGGTGGGTGCTCGGTGGCTCCCGTAGGTGCCCGTGGGTGCTCGATGGCTCCCGTGGGTGTTCGGTGGCTCCTGTGGGTGCCGGTGGGTGTTCGATGGCTCCCGTGGGTGCTCACACCGCTACCAGCGCGTTCCCTGATGCAGCCGGGAGCCAAAGCCGCGGAGCAGCTGCTGCCAGGGAGCGCTGCCCGCGTCGGGGAGAGACCGTGGCCCCAGGGAGGGCAGCAGGTGCCAACACCTCTGCCAGGAATCTCCCTGCCTCGGTTACTCAAAGTTTCCGATGACGAAAGGGAGCAGAGCCCTTCCCTTGCTGCGCGCCCACCGCCTCCCCTGCCCGGGGCAGCAGCGCCTTTGCCTCCCCAGCCGCTTCCAGCCTTCCACAGGTGCGGTGGCAGTGCCCGCGTCCCCTCTGCCCTGCGGTGCCGGCGGCCCCTTCGGTTCTGGGAACGCCTGGGGACCTGCCTGGGGCTCTCCGGATGCTGGAACCGCTCCGGTGCCGGTGCCCGCGGCCGCCCCAGCTCCGGGACCTGCCGGGACCTGCCCGGGGCTCTCCAGACACCGGAGCCACCCCGGCGCCGCTGTGCCCGCGTCACGGCAGGGCTGAGCTCAGCTGCTTCCGAGGGCAGCACAGCCGGTGCCATCCAGCCCGGCTCGGCCCTGCCAGGACGGGATTGCGGGGCCAGCCACAGCCTTTCCAGGGCCAGCACAGCCTTCCCGGGGACAGCCCCAGCCTTCCTGGGGCCAGCACAGCCTTCCCGGGGACAGCCCCAGCCTTCCCGGGCACAGCCACAGCTTTCCCGGGGACAGCCCCAGCCTTCCCGGGCACAGCCACACCTTTCCCGGGGACACCCCCAGCCTTCCCGGGGACAGCCACAGCCTTCCCGGGCACAGCCACAGCTTTCCCGGGGACAGCCACAGCCTTCCCGGGCACAGCCACAGCTTTCCCGGGGACAGCCCCAGCCTTCCCGGGCCCGGGAGCGGGCGGCAGAGCCCGTGGGCGGTGCTGCCAGCCCCGCAGGTGTTTTGCATGAGCCTGGCACCGGCATCCCCGCGTGGGCGTGGGCAGCCGGGGTGAGCCCGTGGGGCAGAGGGGAGAGCCCTGTCCCGGCTCTCAGGCAGCAGCTGGACCCCTCGCCCTCCCCCTGGCCCCCAGGCAGGGACCCCCGGGTGCCTCTGCCCTTCCCGGGGGCCGGGCGCGATCGCGATCCTGCAAACACAAACACAAACACAAACGGCACTGCCTGGGCGGATCCGAGCCGCGCTGGCATCAGCGGGCGGAGGGAGGCGGCTCCTGCCGGGACCTTTCCCCGGGCCGGGCAGCGAGCCCGGAGCGCGGCTGCGGTAGAGGAGCGTAAGGAGAAGGTGCTGGTGTGTGACCGTGTTCACAGGGGTGTGAGGATGAGGGAAGGGAGGAGGATCTGACTCCATGTTTCAGAAGGCTTGATTTATTATTTTATCATATATATATATTAAAACTATACTAAAGGAATAGAAGAAAGGATTTCATCAGAAGGCTGGCTAAGAATAGAAAAAGAAGGAATGATAACAAAGGCTTGTGGCTCAGACAGAGAGTCCGAGCCAGCTGGCTGTGATTGGCCATTAATTAGAAACAACCACATGACCCCAATCCCAGATGCACCTGTTGCATTCCACAGCAGCAGATAACCATTGGTTACATTTTGTTCCTGAGGCCTCTCGGCTTCTCAGGAGGAAAAATCCTAAGGATTTTTCATAAAAGATGTCTGTGACACTGGTGTCCCCGAGGGGCACGAGGGGACGAATCCGGGTGCCCGGAGTCCTTCTGGGAGGCTGCTCCTGGGGTGGGCACGGCCCCGGCACCTTCAAGGTGCTTTTCGCTCCCAGCTCTTGTTCGCACGGGTGGAGCCGGGAGGAGATGGGTCTGTGAGCTCCAGGCAATGGGGCAGAGCTGCCCCGCGCTGTCCCCGCTGGATGTAACCTGGGGTTCTGTGCGGGGGACACCTCGGGGACACGGGTCTGTGAGCTCCAGGCAATGCGGCAGAGCTGCCCCGCGCTGTCCCCGCGCTGTCCCCGCGCTGTCCCCGCGCTGTCCCCGCGCTGTCCCCGCTGGATGTGGCCTGTGCGGGAGGCACAGAACTGCGGTTCTGTGCGGGGGACACCTCGGGGCAGCCCTGCCCTGGCTGTGTCCTTGCAGCCGGGTCCAGCCGTGCCGGGGGCAGCACCGTGACGCCCCTGCTCGGCTGCAGGAGCCCCTCCTTGGTGCCCGCAGCGCTCGGTGCTCGGCCCTGGGGCTCCCCCGCCGCTCTGGGGCCAGTCCAGCCCCGACAGACCCCGCTGGGCACCCGGGCCGTGGCGTTCCCGAGGGAATCTGCCGTCCCACCGGCCCGCCCGCTCCTCCAGGCCGTGCTCCCGCCGGCTCTGGCGCGGGGAATGCGGGCACGGAGGCTCCCGATCCCCCGTGTGCCGCCCGCAGCTCCCGGGGCTCGGCCCCGCTCCGCTCCGACCTGCCCGTGCTCACGGCGCCGCGGCTGGGGCGGATCCAGCGGTCAGGGTCCAGTTATTGGGGTTATCAGGGATGCCTCTGCCCGAATTTAGGTGCAAACGAGACCCTGCGCCAAAGTCAGTAGTATGGGTTTTACCTGACAGCAAACATACGAGAAAGAGAGGGAGGAAGAAATGGAAAATAGGAAAGAGAGTGACAGTGGCGGAATAAATAAAAAAATATAAAGAAAATATAATAATAAAATATAGAATAAAGAAAATATAGAATAAAATATATAGTAAAGAAAATATAGAATAAAATATAGAATAAAGAAAATATGGACTAAAGAAAATATAGAATAAAATATAGAATAAAGAAAATATAGAATAAAATATAGAGTAAAGAAAATATAGAATAAGGAAAATATAGAATAAAACATATAGTAAATATGGAATAAAATATAGAATAAAGAAAATATAGAATAAAACATAGAGTAAAGAAAATATAGAATAAAATGTAGAATAAAGAAAATATAGAATAAAACATAGAGTAAAGAAAATATAGAATAAATATTCTACGTTTAGAATAACAAAGAAAAAGACATTTTCTTAGAAAAGAAAACAGCACCATCCCTGGACCCCAGCGATGCTCTGCTGATGCCCTCTCCAGCTGGTTTGGTGGGGAAGGTCCCCCTGGAAAGCACGGCTGGGCTGAAACACTCAGGCCAGGTAGGAACGCCCTGGGCAGGGCCGTTGTGTTTTACAGCTCATCCCGGGGGTGTGACCCACACTCCTGTGCTGCAAGGCCTCGGGAGTGACTCTGGGGGCACTCGGGGCTCTCTGATGGAGGAAGGCGCCCCTCAGCTGCCTCTGAGCTCACTGCCCCGAGAGGAGGTGACAACACAGCGAAACGGCCTGCCCTCCCCTGGGCTGGGGATGGGTCTGTGCAAACCTGGGCTGGGGATGGATCTGTGCAAACCTGGGCTCTGTGGGGATGGATCTGTGCAAACCTGGGCTCTGTGAGATTGGATCTGTGCAAACCTGGGCTCTGTTGGATTGGATCTGTGCAAACCTGGGCTCTGTGGGATGGATCTGTGCAAACCTGGGCTGGGGATGGATCTGTGCAAACCTGGGCTCTGTGGGGATGGATCTGTGCAAACCTGGGCTGGGGATGGATCTGTGCAAACCTGGGCTGGGGATGGATCTGTGCAAACCTGGGCTCTGTGAGATTGGATCTGTGCAAACCTGGGCTCTGTGGGATGGGATCTGTGCAAACCTGGGCTCTGTGGGATTGGATCTGTGCAAACCTGGGCTCTGTGGGATGGATCTGTGCAAACCTGGGCTCTGTGGGGATGGATCTGTGCAAACCTGGGCTCTGTGGGATGGATCTGTGCAAACCTGGGCTCTGTGGGATGGATCTGTGCAAACCTGGGCTCTGTGGGATTGATCTGTGCAAACCTGGGCTGGGGATGGATCTGTGCAAACCTGGGCTCTGTGGGGATGGATCTGTACAAACCTGGGCTCTGTGGGATGGATCTGTGCAAACCTGGGCTCTGTGGGGTGGGATCTGTGCAAACCTGGGCTGGGGATGGATCTGTGCAAACCTGGGCTCTGTGGGATTGGATCTGTGCAAACCTGGGCTCTGTGGGGATGGATCTGTGCAAACCTGGGCTCTGTGGGATGGATCTGTGCAAACCTGGGCTCTGTGGGATGGATCTGTGCAAACCTGGGCTCTGTGGGATTGATCTGTGCAAACCTGGGCTCTGTGGGGATGGATCTGTGCAAACCTGGGCTCTGTGGGGATGGATCTGTGCAAACCTGGGCTCTGTGGGATGGATCTGTGCAAACCTGGGCTCTGTGGGATGGATCTGTGCAAACCTGGGCTCTGTGGGATGGATCTGTGCAAACCTGGGCTCTGTGGGATTTGATCTGTGCAAACCTGGGCTCTGTGAGATGGATCTGTGCAAACCTGGGCTCTGTGGGATGGATCTGTGCAAACCTGGGCTGGGGATGGATCTGTGCAAACCTGGGCTCTGTGGGGATGGATCTGTGCAAACCTGGGCTCTGTGGGGATGGATCTGTGCAAACCTGGGCTCTGTGGGGATGGATCTGTGCAAACCTGGGCTCTGTGGGATGGATCTGTGCAAACCTGGGCTCTGTGGGATGGGATCTGTGCAAACCTGGGCTGGGGATGGATCTGTGCAAACCTGGGCTGGGGATGGATCTGTGCAAACCTGGGCTGGGGATGGATCTGTGCAAACCTGGGCTCTGTGGGGATGGATCTGTGCAAACCTGGGCTCTGTGGGGATGGATCTGTGCAAACCTGGGCTCTGTGGGATTGGATCTGTGCAAACCTGGGCTCTGTGAGATTGGATCTGTGCAAACCTGGGCTCTGTGGGATGGGATCTGTGCAAACCTGGGCTGGGGATGGATCTGTGCAAACCTGGGCTCTGTGGGGATGGATCTGTGCAAACCTGGGCTGGGGATGGATCTGTGCAAACCTGGGCTCTGTGGGATTGATCTGTGCAAACCTGGGCTCTGTGGGGATGGATCTGTGCAAACCTGGGCTCTGTGGGATGGATCTGTGCAAACCTGGGCTCTGTGAGATTGGATCTGTGCAAACCTGGGCTCTGTGAGATTGGATCTGTGCAAACCTGCTCCCAACACAGGGCTTCCATGGGGATGGATCTGTGCAAACCTGGGCTGGGGATGGATCTGTGCAAACCTGGGCTCTGTGGGATGGATCTGTGCAAACCTGGGCTCTGTGGGGATGGGATCTGTGCAAACCTGGGCTCTGTGGGATGGATCTGTGCAAACCTGGGCTCTGTGGGGATGGATCTGTGCAAACCTGGGCTCTGTGGGGATGGGATCTGTGCAAACCTGGGCTCTGTGGGATGGATCTGTGCAAACCTGGGCTCTCTGGGGATGGATCTGTGCAAACCTGCTCCCAGCACAGGGCTCTGTGGGCTGCAGCCTCACCCACCCCAAAGCCAGCCAGAGATGATTCCCAGCACGGCTGCTGGGCTGGGCTCGCATTCTTTTCCTGATTTACTTGTTTACTCCTCCCCTGGGGAATGGGTTTCCCTTTATCTAATCTCGGCGGTTTTGCCTGTCAGTGCAAAGTTCCAGCCATGCATTCCTGAGGGAGGGGTGGGCTTCGTGAGCAGGAGCTTTACAGCAGCACGAACCGAACCGTTTCGGTCTCTGGCACAAGCGCATCCCACAGCTCTGCCAGCAGGAGGGGGGGTTTGCATTGGGTGCCATCTCACCCTGAGGTAGCCCTGGAGGTGGCCTGGTGGCCACTGCCCGCTGAGATGGAGCCTCTCTGCCTATGGGCAGGGTGGGAAGCGGGGGGACAGTGGAAGGACAGGGGGTTGGTGCAGCAGCCCTGTGGGAGCACAGGGAACTGCGTGGGTTAGTGGGTTAGTGGGTTAGGGTTAGGGTTCACAGGGGGTCCGTGTTCACAGGGCTCCGAGGATGAGGGAAGAGACGAGGATCTGACTCCGTGTTTCAGAAGGCTTGGTTTATTATTTTATGATATATATTACATTAAAACTATAGTAAAAGAATAGAAGAAAGGATTTCATCAGAAGGCTGGCTAAGAATAGAAAATGAAGGAATGATAACAAAGGCTTGTGGCTCGAACTCTCTGTCTGAGCCAGCTGACTGTGATTGGCCATTAATTAGAAACAACCACATGAGCCCAATCCCAGATGCACCTGTTGCATCCCACAGCAGCAGATAATCACTGTTTACATTTTGTTCCTGAGGCCTCTCGGCTTCTCAGGAGGAAAAAATCCTAAAGAAAGGATTTTTCATAAAAGATGTCTGCGACACACCCCGGAGTCACAGGATCGTGGAAGGGTTTGGGTGGAGAGGGACCTCAGAGCCAGCCCAGTCCCACCATGTCCCATGGCAGGGACACCTTCCCCTGTCCCAGGCTGCTCCAAGCCCCATCCAGCCTGGCCTGGAAAACTTCCAGGGATCCAGGGGCAGCCCCAGCTGCTCTGGGCTCTCTGTGCCAGGGCCTCCCCACTCTCACAGGGAAGGATTTCTTCCCAAAATCCCATCCAGCCCTGTCCTCTGGCAGTGAGAGCCATTCCCTGTGTCCTGTCCCTCCATCCCTTGTCCCCAGTCCCTCTGCAGCTCTCCTGGAGCCCCTTTAGGCCCTGCAAGGGGCTCTGAGCTCTCCCTGGAGCCTTCTCCTCTCCAGGTGAGCACCCCCATCTCTCCCAGCCTGGCTCCAGAGGGGCTCCAGCCCTGCAGCAGCTCCGTGGCCTCCTCTGGGCTCTCTCCAGCAGCTCCAGGTGCTGCTGCTGTGTCCCCAGGGCTGGGGCAGCTCTGCAGGTGAGGTCTCACCTGAGCCCAGGAGCAGAGGGGCAGAATCCCCCCTTCCTTTCCTACTGGGGGCCCAGCCCAGGGCGCAGGGTTTGGGGGTTCCGGTGTATGTGGCTGGGGCATGTGGAGCTTCTCACCCACGGACTCCCTGAATCTGGCCGGGTCCCTCAGGGTGGCACGCCAGGTTTGGACATGCCCAGTCTTTGGCTGTCACTTCCTCCTGCCTGAGGACATTTACGTTTCTGATTTCCCGGTATTTGACACGCAAACCGTGAAGAAGCTGATTTCTCACCGCGCTTTCCCTCTCTCTGCAGAGTCCTGGGAGCTGTGGGAGGCGTGCAGCAGCAGGATGGAGAGCAAGCCAGCAGTGAATGGCCAGGCTGTCCCCGGGGAAGCCACGTCGGGGACAAACCACTTGTGCCAGGGCGCGATGCCGCGCAAGCAGCAAAAGGCAGCTGGCAGCGACGCAGGGCCGGATGCTCCTGGGGAGCCCTCGGAGACGGCCGGCAGCATTGCAGGCGTGTATGTAGAGGCTTCAAAGAGGATAATGAGCTTCTATGAGGCCACCAGAGAGCATCTTCTGAGCCTGGATTCAGCCCTGAGCCTCCTGGAGGCGCAGGCAGCCACGGGCTCCATCTCCGACCCGCTGAGGAGCCGCCGTGTCCCCGTGGCAGAAGCTGTGAGGACGGGGCTGGTGGGGCTGGAGCTGAAGGAGAGGCTGCTCTCGGCTGACAGGGCTGCTACTGGCTTCCTGGACCCCTACACTGATGAGAAAATCTCCCTCTACCAGGCCATGCAGAAGGAGCTGGTGGGGAGGGAGCAGGGCATCCGCCTGCTCCAGGCCCAGCTGGCGACCGGAGGCATCATCGACCCGGCCACCGGTGGGCGGCTCCCGGCAGGGCTGGCCTGCGAGAGGGGGTATCTGGACGAGGAGATGAGCCAGCTCGCCTCCGGCCCCGGCAGTGAGGACAGCAGGGTGTTCCTTGACCCCAGCACCATGGAGAAGGTCACCTACTCGGAGCTGAGGAAGAGGTGCGTCGTGGATCCGGCCTCAGGCTTCCTGCTCCTGCCGCTGCAGGTCACATTCCCGGGGCTGGGAGGGAGGGTGAGCAGCAGGGACCTGATGGACTCTGGCATCATCAGCTCCGACGTGTTCCGGGGCCTCGAAGAGGGAAGAATCTCTGCCCAGGAGGTGGCAGAGAATGACATTGTCCAGCACTTCCTGCGTGGGACGAGGAGCGTGGCTGGGGTTGTCCTGCCTTCTGGGGAGCAGAAGAGCCTTTACCAGGCGCTGAGGGAGCATCTCCTGGTGCCTGGTGCTGCTCTCGTACTCCTGCAAGTCCAGGCCTCCACGGGCAGCCTGACAGACCCCCTGAAGAACAAAAGCTACTCCGTGGACGAAGCTGTCAGGGTTGGCCTCATTGGCCCAGAGCTTTACGAGAAGCTGTCCTCAGCTGAGAAAGCCATCACTGGGTACAGGGACCCGTCCACCGGAGAAATGCTCTCCCTGTTCCAAGCCATGGGGAAGGGCTTTGTTCCCAGGGACCATGGCCTCTGCCTCCTGGAGGCTCAGCTGGCCACGGGGGGTGTCATTGCCCCAGGCAGGCACCTCCGCGTCCCCATGGAGACAGCCTGCGAGTGGGGGTACCTGGACGAGGCCACCAGGCAGCTCCTGTCCAGCCCTCCCGGTGACATGAAGGGGTTCTTTGACCCCAGCTCCAAGGAGAAGCTGAGTTATGCAGAGCTGCTCCAGCGCTGCGTCACCGACCCCAGCACGGGGCTGCTGCTGCTGCCACTCCCTGGGGACAGCGGCGAAGGGTCCCAGGGGACACTCGGCTTCCTTGACCACAAGACCCAGACGGCTCTGGAAAACACGCAGGTGCCCGTTGCTGTGGGGAAATTCAAGGGCAAGCCGGTGTCCCTGTGGAAACTGCTCTTCTCTGACTACATCCAGGGTGAGCAAAGGGCTGCGCTGGCTCAGCAGTTCCTGGCAGGAGCGCTCTCCCTGCAAGGGCTGGGAGAGGCCGTCAGAGCCTCTGTTGAGGAAAATGCTGCCACTGCTAACGTCACCTTCAAGGGCCTGAGGGAGCAGGTGACGGCTGACCAGCTCCTGAGCTCAGAAATTATCAACAAAGACTTGTTCAAGAAACTCAAGGAGGGAGAAACGTCGGCCAAGGAGGTGGTGGGCATGGACACCGTCAGGAAGTACCTGCAGGGCACGGGCAGCATCGGGGGGCTGCTGCTCCCTGACTCCCAGGAGAAGATCAGCATCTACCAGGCAAAGCGCAAGGGACTCCTCAGGCCAGGAACGTCTCTGATTCTCCTGGAGGCACAGGCTGCCACGGGGTTTGTCATCGACCCCGCTGCCAACAAGAGGTACTCCGTGGACGAGGCTTTACGAGCAAACGTCATCGGCCCGGACGTGTACGAGAAGCTGCTGGCGGCAGAGAAATCTGTCACTGGCTACCGAGATCCTTACTCAGGGGCTAAGATCTCCCTGTTCCAGGCCATGCAGAAGGAGCTGATCGTCAGGGACCACGGCATCCGCCTGCTGGAGGCCCAGATCGCCACCGGCGGCATCATCGACCCCGTCAACAGCCACCGTATCCCTGTGGAGGTGGCCTACAAGCGTGGCTACTTCGACAAGAAGATGAATTTAATCCTCTCAGACCCCAGCGACGACACCAAGGGCTTCTTTGACCCCAACACGCACGAGAACCTGACCTACCTGCAGCTGAAGGAGAAATGCATCACCGAGCCCTCCACAGGGCTCTGCCTACTCCCTCTGAACAGCAGGAAGAGGCAGTTCGTGGACGAGGCCACCAGGCAGGTGTTCAGGAGCTCCTGGCTGCCCGTCAGGTTTGGGCGCTTGCGGGGAGAGAAGGTCTCGGTGTGGGACCTGCTGAACTCCGAGTACTTCAGCGAGGGGAGGCGCCGGGAGATTTTCAACCACTTCCAGCTGAGGAAGCTCAGCCTGGAGCAAATCCGGCTGATGCTGGAGGAGGAGATGAAGAAATGGGCCCCCATCAAGTTCCCGGCCATGAGAGGCAACGTCAGCGCTTACCACCTGATGGAAACCGGTGTCATCGACAGGGCCCTGTTTGAGCAGGTGCTGGAGGGGTCCGTCACCCCAGAACAAGTCCTGCACATGGACTCTGTCAGGAAGTACCTCTACGGCTCAGGCAGCATCGGGGGGATTGTGCTCCAGCCGTCCAACCAGAGAATGAGCATTTATGAGGCCATGAAGCAGAACATCGTGGTGCCAGGAGTGGCCCTGCCCCTGCTGGAGGCCCAGGCTGCCACGGGCTTCATTATTGACCCCGTGAACAACCAGAAGCTCTGCGTGGATGAGGCCGTCAAGGAGGGAGTCATTGGGCCAGATATCCATGAGAAGCTGCAGCAGGCGGAAGGGGCCGTGACGGGCTATAAAGATCCTTTCACGGGCAAGAAGATCCCTCTTTTCCAGGCCATGAAGAAGGGGCTGATCGCGGACAAGCAGGCCATGCAGCTGATGGAGGTGCAGATGGCCACGGGAGGCATCATCGACCCAACGTGCGGCCACCACATCCCCCTGGAGGCGGCCCAGCAACGAGGCTGCCTGGATGAGGACACCAGCAAGGCCCTCTCCAAGCCCAGCGGTGACCACAGAGTGTTCTGCCTCCCAGACAGCAGAGAGAGCGTGACCTATGCCGAGCTCATCCAGCACTGCCAGAAGGACGAAGTCTCCGGCTTCCACCTGCTGCCTCTGGCACAGGCAGCTGCTCCTGCCTACACCGACGAGCAAATCCAACGGATCTTCAAGGAAACCATGGTGAAGGAAAAAGGAGTCTCCCTCTGGGAGCTCGTGCACTCGGGGTATTTCACCGAGGAGCAGAGGAGCGATTTCATGGAGAGGTTCCGGTCAGAGGAGCTGTCGCTGGAGCAGCTGGTGGCTCTGGTGCTCAGGCTGGTGGGGGAGATGGAGATGAAAGCCAGGACCCAGATCTCCCTGGAAGGCCTGAGGGGCAGTGTCCCTGTGGTCTGGCTGCTGGACACGGGCATCATTTCCCAGAAGACGTTTGAAGAACTGGCTCAGGGTGTAAGGACTCCCGAAGAAGTGGCTGAAATGGAGAGCGTAAAGAGGTACTTGAAGGGCACGGGCAGCATTGCTGGGGTCTTCATAGAGGCATCCAAACAGAAGATGAGCTTCTATGAAGCCATGAAAAACAACCTCCTCCTCCCTGGGGCTGCTCTGAGGCTGCTGGAGGCTCAGGCAGCCACAGGGTACCTGACTGACCCTGCCACAAACCGGAGGCTCAGCGCGAGGGACGCCGTGAGAGCGGCCGTTGTTGGCGAGGAGCTGTCTGAGAAACTCCTCCAGGCTGAGAGGGCTGTGACGGGCTACACAGACCCCTACACCGGGGGCTCCATCTCCCTGTGCCAAGCGCTCAGGAAGGAGCTCGTCCCCCTGGCAGAGGCCGTGCCCTTGCTGGAGGCCCAGCTGGCCACAGGAGGGGTGGTTGATCCCATCCACCACCTCCACCTGCCGCTCCAGGCTGCCTGCAGGTACGGCTTCTACGACGAGGACCTGAACCAAATCCTCTCTCAGCTGGATGACAGCACCAAGAGCTTTTTTGACCCAAACACCAAGGAGAACGTGACCTACCAGCAGCTGAAGGATCGGTGCATTCGTGATGCCGAGTCGGGTCTGTGGCTCCTCCCTCTGTCGGAAAACGCGATGTTCTGCGTGGACGAACAGACCATGAAAGTGCTGAAATCTGTGACTGTTTGTGTCAACGTGGGGCGGTTCAAAGGACAGACCGTGTCTGTCTGGGACCTCCTCAACTCTGAGTACTTCTCAGACAGCCAGAGAAGAGAGCTGGTGCAAAAGTACAAGGATGAGAAGGCTGAAGTGCTGCAGGAAATCACCACAATTATCACCACAATCATCCAAGAGACTGAGGCACAAGGCAAAAAGTTCGCATTCAAGGGCCTGAGGAAAAGAGTTTCCGCCAGTGACCTCTTCCAGTCCCAGCTGATCGACAAAAAAACCCTCGATGAGCTCAACCAGGGGAAGAAAACAGTCAAAGAAGTGACTGAAATGGAGTCTGTCCGCAGGTACCTGGAGGGCAGTAATTTCATAGCAGGGGTCCTTATCCAGCCAAGCAACGAGAAGATGAGCATCTACCAGGCCATGTGGAAGGGCATCCTGAGGCCAGGGACTGCCCTGGTGCTGCTGGAGGCACAGGCAGCCACCGGCTACATCATCGACCCTGAGAAAAACAAGAAGTTTTCGGTGGAGGAAGCGCTGGAGGCGGGTCTGATTGGAGGGGAGATTTTTGAGAAGCTGCTCTGTGCGGAGAGAGCCGTGACGGGCTACACGGACCCCTACACCAAAGCCCCCATGTCCCTGTTTGAAGCCATGAACCAAGGGCTGATTGTGAAGAGCCACGGCATCCGCCTGCTGGAGGCTCAGATCGCCACCGGCGGCATCATCGACCCCGTGCACAGCCACCGTGTCCCCGTGGAGGTGGCCTACAAGCGCGGCTACTTCAACCAGGAGATGAACCAGATCCTGTCAGACCCCAGTGATGACACTAAGGGCTTCTTCGACCCCAACACCCATGAGAACCTCACGTATATGCAGCTCCTGGAGAGATGCGTCCAAGACCCGGACACGGGGCTGTACATGCTGCAGGTTGTAAAGGAGGGAGGAAAGTATTTCTACATTGATGAGTCCACAAAGCAGGCTTTGCGCTCAAAGCCCCTTCAAGTGAAAGTTGGAAAGTTTAAGGACCAAACCGTTTCTGTCTGGGAAGTCCTCTGCTCTCACTACTTCTCAGAGCAGAAGAGGAAAGAGCTGGTGATGCAGTACAAAAGCAAAAACCTAGCGCTGGAAGAGCTGATATCCCTCATCTTAAAAATCATCGAGGACACTGAGCGAAGAGGAGAAGCCCTCAAGGTCAAAGGACTGCGGGGCGAGGTGTCGGTGTCAGAATTGTTCAACTCTGAGATAATTGACAAGAAAACTCTGGATCAGCTGCAGGACGGGAGTCTCACCCTTGCCAGCCTCACAAAGAGGGACACCATCCAAAGGTACCTGGATGGCACTGGGTGCATCGCTGGGGTTCTCCTCCCGCTGAGGAAAGAAGTGATGAGCATCTACCAGGCCCTGAAGAAAGGCCTCCTCACAGAGCAGTGTGCCCTGGGGCTGCTGGAGGCACAGGCGGCCATCGGCTTCCTGGTGGACCCCCGGAGCCACCAGAAGCTCTCTGTGGATGAGGCTGTGTCCTCTGGGCTGGTGGGCAGCGAGCTGCGCGAGCAGCTGCTGTCGGCAGAGAAAGCCGTGACGGGATACACAGACCCCCAAACAGGAAAGAAAATATCTCTCTTCCAGGCTGTGAGACAGAAGGTAATAGTCAGGGATCAGGGCCTCCGCCTGCTCGAGGCCCAGCTCGCCACTGGTGGCATCGTTGACCCCTGGCATGGCCACCGCCTGCCCCTGGAGGTGGCCTACAAGCGTGGGCACCTGGACGAGGACACGTTCCTCCTGCTTTCAGATCCAGATCACGGCAGCAAAGGCTTCATAGATCCCAACACTTGCGAGAAGATCAGTTACAGCCAGCTCCTGCAGAGGTGTGCCAAGGACAGGGAGAGCGGCTTGTACCTGCTGCAGGTCCTGGAAAAGGAAGGCGACTATTTCTACATTGATGAGCAAACCAAAAACGCCCTGTTGTGCACCAAGGTCCAGGTGCCTGTGGGGAAATACAAGGGACAGGTGTTATCGCTGTGGGAGCTCCTCTGCTCCGAGTACATCACAGAGGAGAAGAGAAAAGAACTGGTGAAAAAGTACAAGGCGGAATCCCAACACATTGTGCAGGGAATCATTGAGACAATACTAAAGATCATCAGGGAAAAAGAAGAGGACAGAAGCGATGTCTGGTTCCAGGGAATCCGACAGCAGATCACAGCATCAGAACTGCTGAGTGCACAAATAATTACGGAGGAAACAATAGAAAAACTCCAGAAAGGAAAAGAGACGGCGCAAGAAATAGCAAAAATGGACAGTGTGAGGAGGTACCTTGAGGGAACTGGAAGCATCGCTGGCGTGCTGGTGCCCTCCAAGACTGAGCCAGGCAAGATGGAGAAGATGAGCATCTACCAGGCCATGTGGAAGGGCATCCTGAGGCAGGGCACGGCGCTGGTGCTGCTGGAGGCACAGGCAGCCACCGGCTTCATTGTTGATCCAGTGAAGAACCAGAAGCTCTCAGTGGACGAGGCCGTGTCCTCTGGGCTGGTGGGCAGTGAACTGAAAAACAAACTTCTAAGCGCTGAGAGAGCTGTGACGGGCTACACCCACCCCTACACGGGACAAAAGATGAGCCTGTTCCAGGCCATGAAGCAGGATCTCATCGTCAGGGACCACGGCATCCGCCTGCTGGAGGCCCAGATCGCCACCGGCGGCATCATCGACCCCGTGCACAGCCACCGCCTGCCCGTGGAGGTGGCCTACAAGCGTGGCTACTTCGACCAGGAGATGAGCCAGATCCTGTCCGACCCCGGCGACGACACCAAGGGCTTCTTCGACCCCAACACGCACGAGAACCTGACCTACCTGCAGCTGCTGCGCCGCTGCGTGCCCGACCCGGACACGGGGCTGCTGATGCTGCAGCTGATGGACAAGGGCTCCGCGCTCTACCAGCTGAGCGAGGATGCCCGCAGAGCCTTGCAGGCCGCCCGCACCACGCTGGCTGTGGGGCTCTTCCAGGGCCAGAGCGTCACCGTCTGGGAGCTCCTCTTCTCCCGCTACGTCCCTGAGCACCGGCGCCAGGAGCTCCTGCGCCAGTACAAGGCGGGGACAGTCACCATTGCCCAGATGATCGACCTCCTCACGGCCATCGTCACCAGGGCTGAGGCCCAGGGCCACGGTGCCAACGGGGCCCCCAAGTCCACAGAAAAGGAGATCCTGCCTGAACCCATCCAGAACGGCAGCGCCTCAAACTCCCAGAAGGAAGAGAAACAGAAACAGGAACAGGAACAGGAGCAGGAGCAGGAGCAGGAGCAGGAGCTGGAGCGGTGCCTCAAGTCGCAGACGGTGGAGGTCTCGGCAGGCGGCTTCCACGGCAGGAAGGTGTCCCTGTGGGAGCTGCTCTTCTCCAAGTGGGTGTCAGAGGCCAAGCGCCAGGAGCTGCTGGGGCGGCTGCGGGCCGGGAGCCTGGCGCTGGCCGAGCTGGCCACGCTGCTCACCCTCCTGGTGGAGGAGGCGGCGCAGCGCGGCAGCAGCGTGAAATTCACGGGCCTCAGGAGGCAGGTGAGCGCCTCGGACCTGCTGGACTCGGGCATCATCGACACGGGCACGCTGGCCGAGCTGGTGCAGGGCGCCAGGACGGTGCAGGAGGTGACGCAGATGGCCTCGGTCAAGCGCTACCTGGACGGCACGGGCGTCATCGCCGGCGTGCTGGTGCCCTGCAAGGCCGAGCCGAGCAAGATGGAGAAGATGAGCATCTACCAGGCCATGTGGAAGGGCATCCTGAGGCAGGGCACGGCGCTGGTGCTGCTGGAGGCCCAGGCGGCCACCGGCTTCCTGGTGGACCCGGTCAAGAACCAGAAGCTCTCAGTGGACGAGGCCGTGTCCTCTGGGCTGGTGGGCAGCGAGCTGCACGAGAAGCTGCTGTCGGCGGAGAGGGCCGTGACGGGCTACTCTGACCCCTACACGGGGGACAAGATCTCCCTGTTCCAGGCCATGAAGAAGGAGCTGATCGTCAGGGACCACGGCATCCGCCTGCTGGAGGCCCAGATCGCCACCGGCGGCATCATCGACCCCGTGCACAGCCACCGCCTGCCCGTGGAGGTGGCCTACAAGCGTGGCTACTTCGACCAGGAGATGAGCCAGATCCTGTCCGACCCCGGCGACGACACCAAGGGCTTCTTCGACCCCAACACGCACGAGAACCTGACCTACCTGCAGCTGCTGCGCCGCTGCGTGCCCGACCCGGACACGGGGCTGCTGATGCTGCAGCTGATGGACAAGGGCTCCGCGCTCTACCAGCTGAGCGAGGATGCCCGCAGAGCCTTGCAGGCCGCCCGCACCACGCTGGCTGTGGGGCTCTTCCAGGGCCAGAGCGTCACCGTCTGGGAGCTCCTCTTCTCCCGCTACGTCCCTGAGCACCGGCGCCAGGAGCTCCTGCGCCAGTACAAGGCGGGGACAGTCACCATTGCCCAGATGATCGACCTCCTCACGGCCATCGTCACCAGGGCTGAGGCCCAGGGCCACGGTGCCAACGGGGCCCCCAAGTCCACAGAAAAGGAGATCCTGCCTGAACCCATCCAGAACGGCAGCGCCTCAAACGCCCAGAAGGAAGAGAAACAGAAACAGAAACAGGAACAGGAGCAGGAGCAGGAGCAGGAGCAGGAGCTGGAGCGGTGCCTCAAGTCGCAGACGGTGGAGGTCTCGGCAGGCGGCTTCCACGGCAGGAAGGTGTCCCTGTGGGAGCTGCTCTTCTCCAAGTGGGTGTCAGAGGCCAAGCGCCAGGAGCTGCTGGGGCGGCTGCGGGCCGGGAGCCTGGCGCTGGCCGAGCTGGCCACGCTGCTCACCCTCCTGGTGGAGGAGGCGGCGCAGCGCGGCAGCAGCGTGAAATTCACGGGCCTCAGGAGGCAGGTGAGCGCCTCGGACCTGCTGGACTCGGGCATCATCGACACGGGCACGCTGGCCGAGCTGGTGCAGGGCGCCAGGACGGTGCAGGAGGTGACGCAGATGGCCTCGGTCAAGCGCTACCTGGACGGCACGGGCGTCATCGCCGGCGTGCTGGTGCCCTGCAAGGCCGAGCCGAGCAAGATGGAGAAGATGAGCATCTACCAGGCCATGTGGAAGGGCATCCTGAGGCAGGGCACGGCGCTGGTGCTGCTGGAGGCCCAGGCGGCCACCGGCTTCCTGGTGGACCCGGTCAAGAACCAGAAGCTCTCAGTGGACGAGGCCGTGTCCTCTGGGCTGGTGGGCAGCGAGCTGCACGAGAAGCTGCTGTCGGCGGAGAGGGCCGTGACGGGCTACTCTGACCCCTACACGGGGGACAAGATCTCCCTGTTCCAGGCCATGAAGAAGGAGCTGATCGTCAGGGACCACGGCATCCGCCTGCTGGAGGCCCAGATCGCCACCGGCGGCATCATCGACCCCGTGCACAGCCACCGCCTGCCCGTGGAGGTGGCCTACAAGCGTGGCTACTTCGACCAGGAGATGAGCCAGATCCTGTCCGACCCCGGCGACGACACCAAGGGCTTCTTCGACCCCAACACGCACGAGAACCTGACCTACCTGCAGCTGCTGCGCCGCTGCGTGCCCGACCCGGACACGGGGCTGCTGATGCTGCAGCTGATGGACAAGGGCTCCGCGCTCTACCAGCTGAGCGAGGATGCCCGCAGAGCCTTGCAGGCCGCCCGCACCACGCTGGCTGTGGGGCTCTTCCAGGGCCAGAGCGTCACCGTCTGGGAGCTCCTCTTCTCCCGCTACGTCCCTGAGCACCGGCGCCAGGAGCTCCTGCGCCAGTACAAGGCGGGGACAGTCACCATTGCCCAGATGATCGACCTCCTCACGGCCATCGTCACCAGGGCTGAGGCCCAGGGCCACGGTGCCAACGGGGCCCCCAAGTCCACAGAAAAGGAGATCCTGCCTGAACCCATCCAGAACGGCAGCGCCTCAAACTCCCAGAAGGAAGAGAAACAGAAACAGGAACAGGAACAGGAGCAGGAGCAGGAGCAGGAGCTGGAGCGGTGCCTCAAGTCGCAGACGGTGGAGGTCTCGGCAGGCGGCTTCCACGGCAGGAAGGTGTCCCTGTGGGAGCTGCTCTTCTCCAAGTGGGTGTCAGAGGCCAAGCGCCAGGAGCTGCTGGGGCGGCTGCGGGCCGGGAGCCTGGCGCTGGCCGAGCTGGCCACGCTGCTCACCCTCCTGGTGGAGGAGGCGGCGCAGCGCGGCAGCAGCGTGAAATTCACGGGCCTCAGGAGGCAGGTGAGCGCCTCGGACCTGCTGGACTCGGGCATCATCGACACAGGCACTCTGGCCGAGCTGGTGCAGGGCGCCAGGACGGTGCAGGAGGTGACGCAGATGGCCTCGGTCAAGCGCTACCTGGACGGCACGGGCGTCATCGCCGGCGTGCTGGTGCCCTGCAAGGCCGAGCCGAGCAAGATGGAGAAGATGAGCATCTACCAGGCCATGTGGAAGGGCATCCTGAGGCAGGGCACGGCGCTGGTGCTGCTGGAGGCCCAGGCGGCCACCGGCTTCCTGGTGGACCCGGTCAAGAACCAGAAGCTCTCAGTGGACGAGGCCGTGTCCTCTGGGCTGGTGGGCAGCGAGCTGCATGAGAAGCTGCTGTCGGCGGAGAGGGCCGTGACGGGCTACTCTGACCCCTACACGGGGAACAAGATCTCCCTGTTCCAGGCCATGAAGAAGGAGCTGATCGTCAGGGACCACGGCATCCGCCTGCTGGAGGCCCAGATCGCCACCGGCGGCATCATCGACCCCGTGCACAGCCACCGCCTGCCTGTGGAGGTGGCCTACAAGCGTGGCTACTTCGACCAGGAGATGAGCCAGATCCTGTCCGACCCCGGCGATGACACCAAGGGCTTCTTCGACCCCAACACGCACGAGAACCTGACCTACCTGCAGCTGCTGCGCCGCTGCGTGCCCGACCCGGACACGGGGCTGCTGATGCTGCAGCTGATGGACAAGGGCTCCGCGCTCTACCAGCTGAGCGAGGATGCCCGCAGAGCCCTGCAGGCCGCCCGCACCACGCTGGCTGTGGGGCTCTTCCAGGGCCAGAGCGTCACCGTCTGGGAGCTCCTCTTCTCCCGCTACGTCCCTGAGCACCGGCGCCAGGAGCTCCTGCGCCAGTACAAGGCGGGGACAGTCACCATTGCCCAGATGATCGACCTCCTCACGGACATCGTCACCAGGGCTGAGGCCCAGGGCCACGGTGCCAACGGGGCTCCCAAGTCCACAGAAAAGGAGATCCTGCCTGAACCCATCCAGAACGGCAGCGCCTCAAACTCCCAGAAGGAAGAGAAACAGAAACAGGAACAGGAGCAGGAGCAGGAGCAGGAGCAGGAGCTGGAGCGGTGCCTCAAGTCGCAGACGGTGGAGGTCTCGGCAGGCGGCTTCCACGGCAGGAAGGTGTCCCTGTGGGAGCTGCTCTTCTCCAAGTGGGTGTCAGAGGCCAAGCGCCAGGAGCTGCTGGGGCGGCTGCGGGCCGGGAGCCTGGCGCTGGCCGAGCTGGCCACGCTGCTCACCCTCCTGGTGGAGGAGGTGGCGCAGCGCGGCAGCAGCGTGAAATTCACGGGCCTCAGGAGGCAGGTGAGCGCCTCGGACCTGCTGGACTCAGGCATCATCGACACGGGCACGCTGGCCGAGCTGGTGCAGGGCGCCAGGACGGTGCAGGAGGTGACGCAGATGGCCTCGGTCAAGCGCTACCTGGACGGCACGGGCGTCATCGCCGGCGTGCTGGTGCCCTGCAAGGCCGAGCCGAGCAAGATGGAGAAGATGAGCATCTACCAGGCCATGTGGAAGGGCATCCTGAGGCAGGGCACGGCGCTGGTGCTGCTGGAGGCCCAGGCGGCCACCGGCTTCCTGGTGGACCCGGTCAAGAACCAGAAGCTCTCAGTGGACGAGGCCGTGTCCTCTGGGCTGGTGGGCAGCGAGTTGCACGAGAAGCTGCTGTCGGCGGAGAGGGCCGTGACGGGCTACTCTGACCCCTACACGGGGGACAAGATCTCCCTGTTCCAGGCCATGAAGAAGGAGCTGATCGTCAGGGACCACGGCATCCGCCTGCTGGAGGCCCAGATCGCCACCGGCGGCATCATCGACCCCGTGCACAGCCACCGCCTGCCCGTGGAGGTGGCCTACAAGCGTGGCTACTTCGACCAGGAGATGAGCCAGATCCTGTCCGACCCCGGCGATGACACCAAGGGCTTCTTCGACCCCAACACGCACGAGAACCTGACCTACCTGCAGCTGCTGCGCCGCTGCGTGCCCGACCCGGACACGGGGCTTTATTTCCTCAATATTGTTAGAAAATAATTGCAAAACCTTTTTGATTTTTTTCCTTGTTTTTGCCTTGCGGAAGAATGTTGCTATTGTGAATAATTCATTTTCTGCTGGTGTTTGTCTTTCTTTTCCTAAATATTTTTTTTTATTATTTATCATCCCAGTGAGGGAATTTCCTTACTGATCTCTTTTCTTTGCCACTCCCCACCCACATCAGGTACAGCTTTGACGTGCCTCCCCCTGAGCAGTGCTGCTGCACTGCATTGTTCATCATTCCTTAGTTGCCTTTCAGGAACAGAGGAGGCAGGCTGGGTTATCTCAGGACATTTTGGTGAAGCGTGTCATCCTCATTTTCCTCACTCAGGTTTAACTGCAGGTCTTTGTTCCGTTCAGGTGCTGCCGCGAGTTGTATTTTTATTCTCTGCCCCTATTTTCCTGCATGTTCCAGCTATTTTCCCCAGAATCTTTGCAGGATTGCATTCCATTTGCAGGTTTTCAAGCCAGGACAGCGTGCAGAGCAGATTTCTGCGTGGGCAGGATGCCGGGCTTGCTTTGGGTGTCGCTGGCATGGGACACATCATCTGTGTTTGCTCTCCGTGTCCCAGCCTGTCCTGCCTTTCCGGGGCTGTCTGGAGCACAAACAGCCTCAGCCCAGCGTGGTTTGGTCTCTCTCTGTGCTTTCCCTCCCTCTGTGAAGCCTCTGTGGGGATGGATCCTCTCACGGGAGCTGGAAGTGGACGTGGCTGTGCTCTGCTTTCAGTCTGTCCATCCACACGGGCGCCTCTGTTCCTTCCTGCTCCTTTTGCCCTCCTGTGTCCTGAGCTGACTCAGCCACATGCCAGAGCAGAGGAACAGCCCTGGAGCCACTCTCCCGTGCAGTTCAGGGATGAATAATTCTACTGCTGTTTAATGGGAGGAAACTTACCCTTCTTAAATGTGCTGCCTTGGGGTGTTTGCCTTAATTAACCCGGTAATGTCCTGGAAAATGGACTTCTGGCCACAAGCTTGTGCAGCTGGTACCTGGGAACAAGCGTAGAGGAGCTGTGGGGCCCAGAGAATTGCGTGGGCTCAGAAAAGGAAGGAATAAACTGATGGGAGAGAAGTCACAGTACCATGGAATGGTTTGGGTGGGAAGGGACCTCCTCGTGCCACCCCCCTGCCATGGCAGGGACACCTCCCACTGTCCCAGGCTGCTCCAAGCCCTGCCCAACCTGGCCTTGGGCACTGCCAGGGATCCAGGGGCAGCCACAGCCGCTGTGGGCACCTGTGCCAGGGCCTCACGCCCTCACAGGGAACAATTCCTTCCAATATCTAACCCACACCTACGCTCCTCCAGTTTGAAGCCATTCCCTGACGCTGTCGAGTCAGGGATGGAAAGAAAGGCTCCAGGCTTCAGGTAGATCAGAAGGCTCAAGAAGAATCTTTGTTAGCAAGAAGCAGTGAGTTTTATAGTCTCACTCACTAAGTGGGACCAGATTGGTGTCAAAGTAGAAAAATTCTCACGTTATTGGTGACTATGAATAGCACACTGTGAGGAACCATAACTATAAACAATGGTTACAGAAAGAGAGATGATAATTATTTGAATTCTTTCATCTAAGATTCCCAGGCCCAGCCCTGGAGAAATTGTTTCTGTTCTTCCTTTGACTGAACTGAGAATCTCCACAATTCCCCCTTGTCCTGTCACTCCAGGCCTTTGTCCCTCTCCATCTGCCTTAGAGCCCCCTTTAGCTACTGGAAACCCACAATAACACCTCCCAGGAGTTTTCTCATCCTGGAAATCCAATTCTCCCTTCCACAGAGGCAAAGAGGAACAGGGAGCGCCGGGTCCCTGGGGTGTGTCTGTAACATCCCACTGTGCCAGGGCCAGCACGGTGCCCCCTTGGCTGCTGCACGGGGACACGGTTTGGGACAAGGGCAGGGCCAGCACGGTGTCCCCATGGCTGCTGCACGGGGACATGGTTTGGGACAAGGACAGGGCCAGCACGGTGTCCCCATGGCTGCTACACCATCCCTGAAGCTCTGGTGCCACCCCAGTGACCCTGGCACCATCCCTGCAGCCGTGGTGCCACCCCAGTGACCCTGGCACCATCCCTGCAGCCGTGGTGCCACCCCAGTGACCCTGGCACCATCCCTGAAGCTCTGGTGCCACCCCAGTGACCCTGGCACCATCCCTGCAGCCCTGGCACCATCCCTGCATCTCTGGCACTATCACAGTGACCCTGGCACCATCCTAGTGACCCTGCCACCATCCCTGCAGCCCTGGCACCATCCCTGCAGCCGTGGTGCCACCCCAGTGACCCTGGCACCATCCCTGCAGCTCTGCCACCACCACAGTGACCCTGGCACCACCACAGTGACCCTGGTACCATCCCTGCAGCCCTGGCACCATCCTAGTGACCCTGGTACCATCCCTGCAGCCCTGGCACCATCACAGTGATCCTGGTACCATCCCTGCAGCCCTGGCACCACCACAGTGATCCTGGTACCATCTCTGCAGCCCTAGTGCCACCCCAGTGACCCTGACACCATCCCTGCAGCTCTGCCACCATCCCAATGACCCTGGCACCACCACAGTGACCCTGGCACCATCCCTGCAGCCCTGGCACCATCCCTGCATCTCTGGCACTACCACAGTGACCCTGGCACCATCCCTGCAGCCCTGGCACCATCCTAGTGACCCTGGTACCTTCCCTGCAGCCCTGGCACCACCACAGCGACCCTGGCACCATCTCTGCAGCCTTGGTGCCACCCCACTGACCCTGGCACCATCCCTGCAGCCCTGGCACCATCCCTGCATCTCTGGCACTACCACAGTGACCCTGGCACCATCCCTGCAGCCCTGGCACCATCCCTGCAGCCCTGGCACCACCCCAGCCCCCCCAGATTCTCTCCCTCCCGCACCATGCCGCAGGCCAGGTGTCCTGAGCACCAGGAAAAGCCTGGCCCTTCCCTTTTTCCCAGGAACCACGAGTCAGGCACAGGACACCTGATAGTGCCTTTCCCACAGAGATCAGAGTTGCGCAATCTCTCCCAGCCGGAATAAAGAGCATTTTTTGTCCGTGCCCGTGTCTGCCCGTGCCCGTCCCCTGGGCGCGGGGACGGGCTGGCTCCAAGTGGCTTTTGAAAGGGAACTTTGTTGTTTTTGTTATTCTTTCCTGCGGAGGCGCCGGTGCGGGCGGGGAGAGGCGGAGCAGGGGCGGCGGCCGGCGGTACCCGCAGAGCAGGTGACAGCAGCGCCCTGGCTCTCGGGAGTTTGCCGTTTATCGCAGCCCCCAGGTTTGTGAACAGTCTCTGTTTCGGCCCGCGCGTTCGAAGAATGAGCCGGAGTTCTTCAGTTCTCGGTCTCAGAGTTGTTTATTGTGTCTTTTCTATAAAAATTTTTCTCCTGTCCAGCCGCGGTCCACTCAGCAGGACAGTCAGAGGCACTCTGCCTGCCCTGGGGCAGCGTTATCTCTTTATACCACAAACTGTGTATAACATGTTTACAATGGCTTCCCAATACCTCTCTCCTATGTTAGACAGAGAGCTTCTACTCTAGAGCAATCCCAAAGTGCCAACATCACAGCAGGAGATGGAGGTAGAGAAGAAGAAGAGGAAAGGCTGGACACGCCCAAGTCCCTCCATCTTGTCCCCAAAACCCCTATTCCAAAAACGCCAAAATCTACTTTTTCACCCAGTGATAATTTTATTATTACACTACTTAAACTTTTGTGGCTTTCAGGTCTTCATACAAAGCTGGAAATTTGCTCCACGGGTCATAATCAAACCCACAGGTGTTCTGGGCTGTGTGCCAGGGTCTCTGAGCCCTCTGGCAGGGGTCCGGGCAACTCTGGACAACCCAGAGGGATGCACTGAGCTCCAACACCTGGTACCTGCCCAGCAGGTGACAGAAACACCACCGGTACCTGCTGAGCAGGTGACAGAAACACTGCAGGTACCTGCCCAGCAGGTGACAGAAACATCGCCGGTACCTGCTGAGCAGGTGACAGAAACACCGCAGGTACCTGCTGAGCAGGTGACAGAAACACCACCGGTACCTGCTGAGCAGGTGACAGAAACACTGCAGGTACCTGCCCAGCAGGTGACAGAAACACCACCAGGTACCTGCTGAGCAGGTGACAGAAACACCGCCGGTACCTGCCCAGCAGGTGACAGAAACATTGCAGGTACCTGCTGAGTAGGTGACAGAAACACCGCCAGTACCTGCTGAGCAGGTGACAGAAACACCGCGGGTACCTGCCCAGCAGGTGACAGAAACACCGCCGGTACCTGCCCAGCAGGTGACAGAAACACCGCGGGTACCTGGTGAGCAGGTGACAGAAACACCGCCGGTACCTGCCCAGCAGGTGACAGAAACACCGCTGGTATCTGGTGAGTAGGTGACAGAAACACCACCAGTTCCTGCCCAGCTGGTGACAGCAGTGCCCCGGTACCTGCCCAGCAGTGCCCCTGTACCTGCCCGGCAGGTGACAGAACACCACCGGTACCTGCCCGGCAGGTGACAGAAACACCACTGGTACCTGCCCGGCAGGTGACAGCAGCGCCCCGGTACCTGCCCAGCAGGTGACACAGGTGACAGCAGCGCCCCGGTACCCGCTGGGCAGGTGACACAGGTGACAGCAGCGCCCCGGTACCTGCTGGGCAGGTGACACAGGTGACAGCAGCGCCCCGCTACCTGCTGGGCAGGTGACAGCAGCGCCGCCCAGGGTCCGGCCCTGCCGAGGGTCAAACCCTGCCGAGGGCCTTTCCCCGGGGTCCAGGCCTCCATTATCTGCTTCTCCTTCTTTCCTTTTGTTCTTTCTTGCTTTCTTTCTTCCTCGCTTTCTATTTCTCTTCATTGCTTTCTTTCTCTTTCTTTCTTTCTCTTTCTTTCTTTCTTTCTTTCTTTCTTTCTTTCTTTCTTTCTTTCTTTCTTTCTTTCTTTCTTTCTTTCTTTCTTTCTTTCTTTCTTTCTTTCTTTCTTTCTTTCTTTCTTTCTTTTTCATTTTCTTTCTCGCATTCTTTCTTTTTAATTTTCTTTATTTCTATCTTGCTTTCTCGCTTTCTTGTTTTCTCGCTTTCTCTCTCCTTTATTTTTTCTGGCTTTCTTTCTTTCTTTCTGTCTTTTTTTCTCTACTCTTTCTTTCTCATTTTCTGTTTTTTTCTTTCTTTCTTTAATTCTTTCTCTTTTTCTCTTTTTTCTCTCCCTTTTCTTTCTTTCTCTTTCTTTCTTTCTTTCTTTCTTTCTTTCTTTCTTTCTTTCTTTCTTTCTTTCTTTCTTTCTTTCTTTCTTTCTTTCTTTCTTTCTTTCTTTCTTTCTTTCTTTCTTTCTTTTCTTTCTTTTCTTTCTTTCTTTCTTTCTTTTTTCTCTTTATATATTTTCTTAACCAATATGGACTTCTATATTTTTATGGACGACAATGAAGACGGTCACATCCTTCCTTTGCACTTGAATTAAATTTTATTTTGTTCTAAGGAATTAAAACAATCACATTGTTTTAAAAACACCCTGCTCCCGTGCATGGGGGTCGTTCAGTGTCCTGGTACAGCCCGAGGGAGCATTAACCAGAACCGTGCCGTGCCCTACCTGTGCTCAGGTGTTTCCAGGGGCAGGGGCTGCCATCCCCGGGGCAGGCAGGGCTCTGTGCATCCCCCTCCTCAGGAAAACTCCTCAGCAGCCACGGGGGCTCGGGGACCTGCGCTCAGTGATGCCTTGTGAGGGCTGGCCTGGAACAGAGACCAGGCAGAGCTGAAAAATAAAGCGGGGATTTATTAAGAGGCCTCAATGGATCCACCTTGGGCAGCACAACCTGAAATGGCCACAAAAAATGGACAACAGCTCACGGGGTCTCGCATTTTTATAAGTTTTGGTCCATTTGCATATTGGAGTTAATTGTCCAATTACAGCTTTAGACCATGAAATTCCATCATTCTTGGTTTTCTCTCTCCAGCCCATGTTGTTTGTGCTCTTGGGGCTGAGATTTGGATCCAAAATGGCCACAAAAAATGGACAACAGCTCATGGGGTCTCACATTTTTATAACTTCTGGTCAATTAGCACATTTGAGCTAATTGTCTAATTACAGCTTTAGGTTATGCAGTCCCATCCTTCTTGTTTTTCTCTCTCCAGCCCACGTTGTTTGTGCTCTTGGGGCTGAGATTTGGATCATTTGTCCTTGGTGCCCAGCTGGAGCAGGAATTGTTTTGTCTCCCTGCTCTGTGCACAGAGCTCAGCATGCCCTGAGATGAAGCCCAGACCCACACACTGAAGCAGCACAGAACCTGAAAAATAGAAAAGCCAAAACCTGAGGCACCCCCAGCACCAGCGGGAAAGGAGCTGGGAGCAGCGTCAGCACCTGAGCTCTGCCCCGGGAAGTTTCCCAAATCAATCACTGCAGGAAAGCCCTCCCCAAACGCCCCAGTGCTGAAACATCCCTGGCAGAGGCATCTCCCAGCCTCTGATGTGGCCCTGAGGTGCTCCAGCCACGAGTCCCACACCTCCGGGCAGGTGAGGCCGCAGGGCTGGCCCTGCCCGGGCCCAGGTGTGTCTGTGCCAGGCTCCCGGGAAGCTGCAGGTGAGCCAGGGAGCCCGGGGGCACCCCGGGGGTGAAAAATGCGTATTTTATCATTGGCTTGTGGCAAATATTCCAATGAATGTTATGTGTGTTGTGTTAGGGAGTTGTGCTGTGTTCATTTCCGTTAGTAGTGTGTTAAACGTAGTTTGAGGTTATAACACAATGTTAAAATAGAAACTGTGCTGTGTAAGATACCTTTTTAAAAGAGAGGACTTGCAGTGATATGGCAGCCACAGGACACCTGAATCTTTTAGAGAAAGGGAATTTATTGCTCCATTATCAGAAGAAAGGAACTTCTTCCTGCCTCGAAGGCGCTGTCAGGATTCAGAGGAAGCAGCTGACACTGCCCAGCCAGAATCCTGTGTTTGAATGGAATTTATGCATCATGGATGAGGTGCATGAATATGCAACAGGCTGTTGCTTTTAAGGGTTAACCCTCTGTTAACGTGGGTCCTTTTTCGGGCTTATTTTGCCCAGAAAGAGGTACCTGGACCATCCATCACCCTTTGTTTTTATTGCCTCATATTGTCCTAAATCCTAATTATCCAAATTATCATTACTCTAATTATATTACTATTTTTATAACCATTTTATTACTATCAAACTTTTAAAATTCTAAAAACAAGTGATCGGCATTTTTCGCACCAGGGGTCTGTGCCCCTCTCTGTGGGCTCTACCAGAAATATCCCAATATCCCCAAACCCCCAAATATATTCCCAATATCCCAATATAATCCAAAAGTGTGAAATGGATTATAGAGAGTAGTGTAGCTGTGTCACTTGGTGAGAAATTGAGGGTTTGGGATTTTTCCTAGCTCAGAGTAAAAATTTGCTCAGTTGGCAAATATTTCACCTAGAACTCAGTTGTGTCAAGTTTGATAAATGAAAATCTAACAATTTAAATTGTGTTTAGCAGAAAAACCCAAATAAGTTCTTTTGTGAAAATGCTCCAGCTCCTTCTGAGTGAAACATTTAAAATTTTGCTTAGAATCACGCTCATTCTTAACATTTTCCTGAAGATCTAACAATTTAAATTGTATTTAGCAGAAAAATCCAAGTAAATTGTTTTATGAAAATGAGCACAAAAAGCTATATCCCTTCCATTTACATTTCTTCTTTTGATTGCAAAAATATGTGGTGGGAATAGTTTTTCCTAGCTCAGAGTAAGAATTTGCTCAGTTGGCAAATATTTCACCTAGAACTCAGTTGCGTCAAATTTGATAAATGAAGATCTAACAATTTCAATTTTGTTTAGCAGAAAAGCTCAAATAAGTCCTTTCATGAAAATGCTCCAGCTCCTTCTGAGTGAAACATTTAAAATTTTGCTCAGAAACACGCTCATTCTTAACATTTTCCTGAAGATCTAACAATTTAAATTGTATTTAGCAGAAAAACCCAAATAAGGAAAATGCCTCAGCTCCTTCTGAGTCAAACATTTAAAATTTGGCTCAGAAACATTTTCCTGAGGAAATTTCCTGAGCTGGGATCAGATCTCAGCCCGGGAAGGGCTCCAGAGCAGGGAGCGGAGCCTCAGGAGTGGATCCCAGAGCCACCTCCCCCAGCACAGCACAGGGTACCTGGGCCAGGTGCGCTCCCTGTAGGGTCCCAGAGCCACCTCCCCACAGCACAGGACCGGGTACCTGGGCCAGGTGCGCCCCCCACAGGACCGGGTACGTGGGGCAGGTGCGCTCCCTGCAGGGTCCCAGAGCCACTTCCCCCAGCACAGCACAGGGTACCTGGGTCAGGTGTGCTCCCTGCAGGGTCCCAGAGCCACTTCCCCCAGGACAGGACCGGGTACCTGGGCCAGGTGCGCTCCCTGCAGGACCCTGGAGCAGCACAGGGCACCTGGGCCGGGTGCGCCCCCCGAAGGATCCTGGAGCAGCACCGGGTACCTGGGCCAGGTGCGCTCCCTGCAGGATCCTGGAGTCACCTCCCCCAGGACAGGACCGGGTACCTGGGCCAGGTGCGCCCCCCACAGGATCCCGGAGCCGCCTCCCCACAGGACCGGGTACCTGGGCCAGGTGCGCTCCCCGCAGCCGAGCCCCGGTGAGTCAGAGGGAGAAGCTCTCCGGGAGCCGATCAGCCGGTCTGGGCAGCGCCCACGCCGGCAGGAATGCGCTCCCGGAGCAGGACAGACGGACAGGCAGGGCCGGGGCACGCAGCCCCTCCTGCCCCCGGAACAGGCACCGAGCCACGCGGGACACGGGCACACCTGAGTGAGGGTAGCTTTCCGTGTGTCACCTGTGTCACCTGTGTCACCTGTGTCCCCCGGGCCAGGCACTGAGCCATGCGGGATACGGGCACACCTGAGTGAGGGCAACTTTCCGTGTGTCACCTGTGTCACCTGTGTCACCTGTGTCACCCGGGCCAGGCACCGAGCCACGCGGGACACGGGCACACCTGGGTGTGAGCAGCTTTCTGTGTGTCACCTGTGTCACCTGTGTCACCTGTGTCACCTGTGTCCCCCGGGCCAGGCACTGAGCCATGCGGGATACGGGCACACCTGAGTGAGGGCAACTTTCCGTGTGTCACCTGTGTCACCTGTGTCACCTGTGTCACCCGGGCCAGGCACCGAGCCACGCGGGACACGGGCACACCTGGGTGTGAGCAGCTTTCTGTGTGTCACCTGTGTCACCTGTGTCACCTGTGTCCCCCGGGCCAGGCACTGAGCCATGCGGGATACGGGCACACCTGAGTGAGGGCAACTTTCCGTGTGTCACCTGTGTCACCTGTGTCACCTGTGTCACCCGGGCCAGGCACCGAGCCACGCGGGACACGGGCACACCTGGGTGTGAGCAGCTTTCTGTGTGTCACCTGTGTCACCTGTGTCACCTGTGTCACCTGTGTCACCCGGGCCAGGCACTGAGCCACACGGGATACGGGCACACCTGGGTGTGAGCAGCTTTCCTGTGTCACCTGTGTCACCTGTGTCACCCGGGCCAGGCACCAAGCCATGCGGGATACGGGCACACCTGGGTGTGAGCAGCTTTCCTGTGTCACCTGTGTCACCTGGGTCACCTGTGTCACCTGTGTCACCTGTGTCCCCCCGACAGGCACCGAGCCACGAGGGACACGGGCACACCTGAATGAGGGAGGCTTTCCATGTGTCACCTGTGTCACGTGTGTCCCCTGGGCCAGGCACTGAGCCACGCAGGACACGGGCACACCTGGGTGTGAGCAGCTTTCCTGTGTCACCTGTGTCCCCTGTGTCCCCCTGGCAGGCACCGAGCCACACAGGACATGGGCACACATGAGTGACCGTAGCTTTCTGTGTGTCACCTGTGTCACCTGTGTCCCCCGGGCCAGGCACTGAGCCACAGGGGACATGGGCACACCTGAGTGTGAGCAGCTTTCCGTGTGTCACCTGTGTCACCTGTGTCACCTGTGTCACCTGTGTCCCCCGGGGTGGGCACTGAGCCATGCGGGATACGGGCACACCTGGATGTGAGCAGCTTTCCGTGTGTCACCTGTGTCACCTGTGTCACCTGTGTCACCTGGGTCCCCCTGGCAGGCACCGAGCCACACAGGACATGGGCACACCTGGGTGTGAGCAGCTTTCCGTGTGTCACCTGTGTCACCTGTGTCACCTGTGTCACCCGGGCCAGGCATGGAGCCACACGGGACATGGGCACACCTGGGTGTGAGCAGCTTTCCTGTGTCACCTGTGTCCCCATGCACAGGGAGCCACCCTCGCCTCGCACATGCATTGTCCTGCGTTGTCCTGTGTGCCCGGGCTCACAGGAGAGTCACAGGAGAGTCACAGCAGGGACCTGACCAGGGTCACACACAGGGTCACACACAGGGTCACACACAGGGTCACACAGTGACACACAGGGACCTACACAGGGTCACAGCAGGGACCTGGACGGAGGGTCACAGCAGAGCCACAGTCACACACAGGGTCACAAACACACACAGGTCACACAGTGACACACAAGGTCACAAACACACACAAGGTCACAAACACACACAGGTCACAAACACACACAGGGTTACACAGTGACACACAAGGTCACAAACACACACAGGGTCACACAGTCACACACAGGGTCACAAACACACACAGGTCACAAACACACACAGGTCACAAACACACACAGGTCACACAGTGACACACAAGGTCACAAACACACACAGGTCACAAACACACACAGGGTCACACAGTGACACACAAGGTCACAAACACACACAGGTCACACAGTGACACACAGGGTCACACAGTCACACACAGGGTCACAAACACATACAGGGTCACAAACACACACAGGTCACACAGTGACACACAAGGTCACAAACACACACAGGGTCACACAGTGACACACAGGGTCACACAGTCACACACAGGGTCACACAGTGACACACAAGGTCACAAACACACACAGGATCACAAACACACACAGGGTCACACAGTGACACACAGGGTCACACAGTCACACACAGGGTCACAAACACACACAGGGTCACAAACACACACAGGTCACACAGTGACACACAAGGTCACAAACACACACGGGTCACACAGTGACACACAGGGTCACAAACACATACAGGGTCACAAACACACACAGGGTCACACAGTGACACACAGGGTCACACAGTCACACACAGGGTCACAAACACACACAGGTCACACAGTGACACGCAGGGTCACAAACACACACAGGGTCACAAACACACACGGGTCACACAGTGACACACAAGGTCACAAACACACACAGGATCACAAACACACACAGGGTCACACAGTGACACACAGGGTCACACAGTGACACACAGGTCACAAACACACACAGGGTCACAAACACACACAGGTCACACAGTGACACACAAGGTCACAAACACACACAGGTCACACAGTGACACACAGGGTCACAAACACACACAGGGTCACACAGTGACACACAGGGTCACAAACACACGCAGGTCACACAGGACCTTGTTCCAGGCACAGGGAATCAAAGGAGCCCACAGGGGCAGCCACACCCCCTGAGGCACAGACACCTGTGAAGGTTGACAGGAGCAAAGACACTGTCATGAATGTCCCTATGCACACCTATGGCCACCACTGTCCCCTCTGTCACCCAGCCATGGCCAGCACTGTCCCTGCTCCGTCAGGCACAGCCAGCACTGTCCCCTCTGTCACCCAGCCATGGCCATCACTTTCCCCTCTGTCACCGAGCCATGGCCACCACTGTCCCTGCTCCGTCAGGCACAGCCAGCACTGTCCCTGCTCTGTCACCGAGCCATGGCCAGCACTGTCCCTGCTCTGTCAGGCACAGCCAGCACTGTCCCTGCTCTGTCACCTAGCCATGGCCAGTGCTGTCCCTGCTCTGTCACCCAGGCACAGCCACCACTGTCCCCTCTGTCACCCAGCCATGGCCAGCACTGTCCCTGCTCCGTCAGGCACAGCCAGCACTGTCCCCTCTGTCACCCAGGTGTGGCCAGCACTTTCCCCTCTGTCACCGAGCCATGGCCAGCACTGTCCCTGCTCTGTCAGGCACAGCCAGCACTGTCCCCTCTGTCACCCAGGTGTGGCCAGCACTTTCCCCTCTGTCACCGAGCCATGGCCAGCACTGTCCCTGCTCTGTCACCCAGCCATGGCCAGCACTGTCCCCTCTGTCGCCCAGGCAGTGTCTGTGGGAATCCCTAAAATCAGAGGGTTTTGGGGAAGCTGCACAAGGCAGCCTCAGGGACAGCACAGCTGTGATCAGAGGTGAGCGGTCACCGTGAGATTGGTCAGCAGATGGAACTGGCAGTGGGATCAGTCCTGTATTGGACTGGAACATTTGGGCCAAAGAACTTCCCAGAGCAGTGTCTGAACCCCAAGAATTAGAAATCCTGGGTCCTTCAACAATAGAGTTTTGCTGTACATTCACAGCTAATGATTGGCGAGGTGATCCTCCAAAGTACAACGTTACTCCCCATTATTTTGCATACAGAAATGCAAGTTTTCGGTGTAATCACTCAAACAGTCGGGATGTGCTTCCCGAGGCTGACCATGACAATTGTCCGAAGGACATTGGTTCATTTGTGGAGATGGGGCTTGGCAGGGCATCCCACCACGCCCTGAAGGAAGGTGGCCCGTGTGGCCTTGGAACGCTCACTGGGACAGCAGCTACTGCTAAAGCAGGCATGGAGAAGCTGAGGGGGGCTCCGTGGCCAGTCCAGGCCCGTGTTCCAGCCCAGGGCAGCGCCACCCGGGGCAGGGCAGGGCCTCCCTGCCGTCCCCATGGGCGGAGGAGGGCAGGATTTAAATCGGGCACCTGCGCCTCTGCTCACCTGGCTGGGAGCCGGCGGGAGGAGGAGGAGGAGGAGAAGGAGGAGGAGGAGGAGGAGGAGGAGGAAGAGGAGGAAGATCGGAGCCTGCCGGCCATCCAGCCGCTCTGGAGACACGGCCAGGAGGTAGGACAGAGCCCACCTGGGCGTCACCGAGGGGACCTGCCCGGGGAGCGGGGACCTCGCCCCGATCCCAAACTCCCGCTCGGCAGGAGCTGCTGAAACTCCCGGGATCGGTGAGCAGGAGATCTCCCGGCAGAACCTGGCCCTTTTTGGGAAGGGACAAAGCGACCGAGTGGCAGCGGGGCTGGCTGGAGCTGCTGCTCTGCGTGACGCGTTTTGTGTCGCCGGTGCTTCAGCGGAGCTGGGATGCGGGAGGGAAACAAAGGGAGCGGTGGGACCGAGCCGGGGCTGCGGCTGGAGAGGTGGGAATCGCTGGATCCAGGGCTGGAGCAGTGGGAATCACGGGATGCAGGGCTGGAGCAGTGGGAATCACTGGATCCAGGGCTGGAGCAGTGGGAATCACGGGATGCAGGGGCTGGAGTGGTGGGAATTGCTGGGATCCAGGGCTGGAGCAGTGGGAATCGCTGGGATCCAGGATCCAGAGCAATGGGAATCACTGGATCCAGGGCTGGAGCACTGGGAATTCAGGACGAGGACCCCAGCAAGGAGCCAGTGCTGGGCTGTACTGGGGGCACTGGTGTGATTTCCCTCCCAGTGTCAGTGCTGTACTGGGGGCACTGGTGTGGTTTCTGTCCCCGGTGCTGTACTGGGGGCACTGGTGTGATTTCCCTCCCAGTGTCAGTGCTGTACTGGGGGCACTGGTGTGATTTCCCTCCCAGTGTCAGTGCTGTACTGGGGGCACTGGTGTGATTTCCCTCCCAGTGTCAGTGCTGTACTGGGGGCACTGGTGTGATTTCCCTCCCAGTGTCGGTGCTGTACTGGGGGCACTGGTGTGATTTCCCTCCCAGTGTCGGTGCTGTACTGGGGGCACTGGTGTGGTTTCTGTCCCCGGTGCTGTACTGGGGGCACTGGTGTGATTTCCCTCCCCGGTATGGGCTGTACTGGGAGCACTGGTGCGGTTTCTGTCCCTGGTGCTGTACTGGGGGCACTGGTGTGGTTTCTGTCCCCGGTGCTGTACTGGGGGCACTGGTGTGATTTCCCTCCCGGACCCCGGGCAGGGCTGGGGACCCCCTTTTTACGGGGCCACCCCAGCTGGCTCCGGCTATGAAACCGCTCCCACCGGAGCCTCCTGGCCGAGCCAGCCCCGGGAGCTGCGTGTGCAGCCCAGCCCCGGCCCCGCAGGCCGATTAGAGAGCTGCTAATGAGAGCTGCTAATGACAGGCTGCGGTTGGGAAACGGGCTGGCGGTGCAGGGTGTTCACACGACAGCCCTGGCCTACACAGGTGTCCCGGCTCCAGGGGGAATCACTGGATCCAGGGTTGGAGCAGTGGGAATCACTGGATCCAGGGCTGGAGGAGTGGGAATCGCTGGATCTAGGGCTGGAGCACTGGGAATCACTGGATCCAGGGGATGGAGCAGTGGGAATCACTGGATCCATGGGGCTGGAGCAGTGGGAATCACTGGATCCAGGGCTGGAGCAGTGGGAATCACTGGATCCAGGGCTGGAGCACTGGGAATCAATGGATCCAGGGGATGGAACAGTGGGAATCACTGGATCCAGGGATGGAGCAGTGGGAATCACTGGATCCAGGGCTGGAGCAGTGGGAATCACTGGATCCAGGGCTGGAGCACTGGGAATCAATGGATCCAGGGGATGGAACAGTGGGAATCACTGGATCCAGGGGATGGAGCAGTGGGAATCACTGGATCCAGGGGATGGAGCAGTGAGAATCACTGGATCCAGGGCTGGAGCAGTGGGAATCACTGGATCCATGGGGCTGGAGCACTGGGAATCACTGGATCCAGGGCTGGAGCACTGGGAATCAATGGATCCAGGGCTGGAGCACTGGGAATCACTGGATCCAGGGGATGGAGCAGTGGGAATCACGGCATCGCTGCCACCGCGCTCTAGTGGCCACTGCCACCCCGGCAGGTGGCACGGCCAGCCCGTCACCTCCCCTGCACCCCCGGAGCCGGGCAGGGAGGGACAGGAGTGGGACAGAGCCACGGGCAGGGAGGGACAGGAGTGGGACAGAGCCACGGGCAGGGAGGGACAGGAGTGGGACAGAGCCACGGGCAGGGTCCCCGCAGAGCAGGGGCCGGGCTGGGGCTGTGAATCTCAGCCCCACCACGGGGCCTCCGCCCCAGCACCCATCCGGGACTGCGCTGGATCAAAGCAGTGACTCAGAGGCTTCCCCGGTGCTCTGTAAACAGGCCGGGACTGGAGCTGTGCCCCTGATAACGAGTCAGACGTGTCGTTAGTGTCAGTCAGAGGAGTTCACGGGACATGGGTGTTCCCCGGGTGATCCTCTGGGTTTCGATTCTGCTGCTTTTACGAGACTGTGGCCTCATCGCTGCTGCACGGTGCTGCAGACGCTGAAAGGTTGTTTTGCAGGGGACCAGGTGACAACGTGAGACATCCTGGGAGTGGGTGGCATCCCTGCCTGTGGCAGGGGCTGGAACCAGATGGGATTTAAGGTCTGTTCCCACCCAGATTAACCTGGGATTCCATAATGCGTCTGCGATTGCTCAAATTAAGTTACATTAAATAACACACAGAGCCCGGTTCTGCAGGACAGGAGGGTGACAGGATGGGGTTTGGGGTCTCTGCCTGCCCAGTGGCCTTGGAAAAAGCAGACACCCAGAGAACCCAGAGAACCCAGAGAACCCAGAGAACCCAGAGCCAGGGGAAAGCTCTCCCTCAGCTCCCACTGCTGCCCCTGGCTCTGAACAGCCACTCATCCATCCCTGAAATTATTCCTGTGCCCTGCGGAGTGCCAGGGCGCTGTGGGATCACACAGGAGCATCCACACACACAGCCGGGCTGTCCCCGGGGTGTCCCACCAGGGTCATGGCCAGCCTGTGACCGGCACGGGGCCAGCCAGGGCAGGAAATGACCGGGAGCACCAGCCAGCAGCTCTCTGGGGCTGTGCCATCAGCTCAGGAGGCCACTGCTGCCTCTTGGCGTGCCCTGAGCTCGGGAAGAGACCCCCAGTGAAACCTGGCTGTCCCTGGCAGCCCCGGGGAGCAGGGAGGGAGCCATGCCCGGAACAGAGGCTAGACTGGGTTAAATAGAGCAGGTATTTATTAAAGGGCCTTCAAAGGACACGCCTTGGGCCGTGCAAGAGCCCAGCCGTGGCTACACCCCAGGTGGATGACGGGTCATGGCTTTTCACACTTTTATAAGTTTGGGTTCGTTTGCATATTGGGGCTAATTGTCCAATTACAGCTCCAATTACAGGTTGTGCAGCCACATCCTCCCAGGTTGTTCTCAATTCACTTTTGTTTGCACTTTTTGGGCTTGAGGCTGCGGTGATGTCCTTGGTTCTGGGGCTGGAAAAGGATTGTTCTGTGTGGCTGAGCTGCGAGGAGACCTTGCTGACATTTTGTGTGGAGTTCAGAGTTACTAATGCAGAGTCTGGAAAATAGGAAAGCTAAAACTCAGCTCAAGGAAAATAGGAGAGTTAAAACTCAACTCAAGGAAAATAGGAAAGCTAAAACTCAATTCAAGGAAAATATGAGAGTTAAAACTCATCTCAAGGAAAACATGAGAGTTAAAACTCAACTCAAGGAAAATAGGAAAGCTAAAACAACTCAAGGAAAATATGAGAGTTAAAACAACTCAAGGAAAATAGGAGAGTTAAAACTCAGCTCAAGGAAAATAGGAGAGCTAAAACTCAACTCAAGGAAAATTAGAAAGCTAAAACTCAACTCAAGGAAAACAGGAGAGTTAAAACTCAACTCAAGGAAAATATGAAAGTTAAAACTCAAGGAAAATAGGAGAGTTAAAACTCAGCTCAAGGAAAATAGGAGAGTTGAAACTCAGCTCAAGGAAAATAGGAGAGTTAAAACTCAACTCAAGGAAAATAGGAGAGTTAAAACTCAGCTCAAGGAAAATAGGAGAGTTGAAACTCAGCTCAAGGAAAATAGGAGAGTTGAAACTCAGCTCAAGGAAAATAGGAGAGTTAAAACTCATCTCAAGGAAAACATGAGAGTTAAAACTCAACTCAAGGAAAATAGGAAAGCTAAAACAACTCAAGGAAAATAGGAGAGTTAAAACTCAGCTCAAGGAAAATATGAGAGTTAAAACTCAACTCAAGGAAAATAGGAAAGCTAAAACAACTCAAGGAAAATAGGAGAGTTAAAACTCAAGGAAAATAGGAGAGTTAAAACTCAACTCAAGGAAAATATGAAAGTTAAAACTCAACTCAAGGAAAACATGAGAGTTAAAACTCAACTCAAGGAAAATAGGAAAGCTAAAACTCAAGGAAAATAGGAGAGTTAAAACTCAGCTCAAGGAAAATAGGAGAGTTGAAACTCAGCTCAAGGAAAATAGGAAAGTTAAAACTCAGCTCAAGGAAAATAGGAGAGTTAAAACTCAACTCAAGGAAAATAGGAAAGTTAAAACTCAGCTCAAGGAAAATAGGAGAGCTAAAACTCAATTCAAGGAAAACATGGGAGTTAAAACTCAACTCAAGGAAAATAGGAAAGCTAAAACAACTCAAGGAAAATAGGAGAGTTAAAACTCAAGGAAAATAGGAGAGTTAAAACTCAACTCAAGGAAAATAAGAGAGTTAAAACTCAACTCAAGGAAAATAGGAGAGTTAAAACTCAACTCAAGGAATAAAACTCAACTCAAGGAAAACATGAGAGTCAAAACTCAAGGCAAGGTCCTGAATCGTGCTGGCACCAGCCCAAAAGCAAGTGGTGGTCGTGTCCCCCAGGAAGAGGAGAGGAGAGGGGCTGAGGGCGCAGGTCTGGGGCTCTGAGGGAGCAGGGGGGTCCCTGGGGGGCTGCAGGGTGTCCCTGCTGCTGCGGGGTGATTCTCTGTGTGCCGTGTGTCTGTCACCAACGCCGTGTGTCTGTCACCAACCCCTGCCCTGCCCTCAGAGCTCTCTGCCCACCCCAGCCGCACCCTGGACTGCTCTGAGGGAGCAGCAAAGGCTCAGATGTCCCTCCCTGCTTCTCCCTGTGGTCACCTCCAGGGAGAGGCTTCCCCCACCCTGAGCCCCTCCAAAAATTGCTCTGGTCCCAGCTGTGCTCCCGTGTTCCAGTTTGGGGAGGGGGCGACGTGAATTTGGGGGTCCCAGAAAAGCCAGAGGGACACCCAAAGCCCCCTCTGGTCTTCCTGGGGACCCCAAAATCTCCCCCAAGCCCTTCCCCACCTGTGGGGACGCCCTCCCAATAAACCCTGCTGGTCCCCAACATTGCCAGGGGTTCAAATTTGGGGAAGGGGACACAGGAAATTTGGGGATCCCCAGCCAAGTCAGAGGGACCCTCTCACTCCCCAAGGATCCCTCTGGTCCTCCTGGGGACCCCAAAATCTCCCCCAGGCCCTTTCCCAACTGCGGGGACCTCCCCCCAAGAAATGCTACTGGTCCCCAACATGGTCAGGGGTTCAAATTTGGGGAGGGGGACACGGGAAATTTGGGGATCCCCAGCCAAGTCAGAGGGACCCTCACATTCCCTCTGCCCTCCTCTCGGCTGCGGGGACCCCACTGTGAAAACCACGCAGGGGTTTGTGTCTTACCAGGGGCTCTGTCTGTTCCTCGTGATTTATTAAAAATTATGGATATTGATCCGGTACCGATATCTAACAGTGCAGGACAAAAACTCTCTGGCAGTTTAGAGTTAGAAAGTGTGAGTTTACTGTGGGATAGCTCCCAAATACACACTGCAATTTACAGGTGATTACAGAACCCTTTTATCCATACAAGCATTGAATACCCAAAATACACATACATATTCATAACTTTGGTACATCCCATTCCACTCTTCACGTGGTAATTAGTTCAAAGGCTAAAGTAATTTGTTCATTAAGCATGCGTGGTTTGTCCCTTGAAATGTGTCAGTGGTCTCGTTCATGGGGAGGGGCCCCAAAATGAGGAAGTAAATGAAGTCTTCCTCGTTCTGACCTCTCTGCCTTTTCAATGCAAATATGACAAATAAACCCATTGGTAGAACTCCCATTCCCCATCTTTCAGGACAGAGGAGGCCACAATTGTCTGATGTTCCTAAAAGCCATTTATCAGTCTCTGTATTCTTCATTATTAACCCAGCTAACCAAACATTGTGTTGACAAGCAATCAATTATTAGTTAATTACCTGCTCTTAACTTCACCGGCCTACCCATTTATTTCAATTAACTCCAATAAAACTTACCTCTAAAATCTCACCTCCTCTGAAATCTCTGAATTCCTTAAAGTTTATGTCTCACTCCCTCCTCAGACCCTCCCAGCACCCCGCAGGAGCAGGATTGAGAGGAAGATGAGGAACATGAGTGGACGCTCCCAGAACAGCGAGCAGAGCAGCCCAGGGAGCGCTCACCTGTGCCCAGGTGAGCGCAGAGAGACAGGCGGGGACGGCAGCAGCTTCATCGCCGGAGTCTTCCTCCAGGCCAAGGGGAAGAAGCTGAGCATCCACGAGGCCATGGTGAGAGGGCTGCTGAGCCCGGGCACGGCGCTGGTGCTGCTGGAGGCCCAGGCGGCCTCGGGGCTGCTCACGGACCCCGGCAGCGCCGCGCGGCTCTCGGTGGCGGAGGCGCTGGCTCAGGGGCTCGTGGGCCACGACTTCTACGAGAAGCTGCTGTCGGCCGAGGGAGCCGTGACGGGGTACACGGAGCCCTACACGGGCCGCAGGATCTCCCTGTTCCAGGCCATGCAGAAAGGGCTGATCGTCAGGGACCACGGCATCCGCCTGCTGCAGGCCCAGATCGCCACCGGCGGCATCATCGACCCCGTGCACAGCCACCGCCTGCCCGTGGAGGTGGCCTACAAGCGTGGCTACTTCGACCAGGAGATGAGCCAGATCCTGTCCGACCCCGAGAATCAAACCAGGACTTGCTTCGACCCCAACACGCACGAGAACCTGACCTACCTGCAGCTGCTGCGCCGCTGCGTGCCCGACCCGGACACGGGGCTGCTGATGCTGCAGCTGATGGACAAGGGCTCCGCGCTCTACCAGCTGAGCGAGGATGCCCGCAGAGCCTTGCAGGCCGCCCGCACCACGCTGGCTGTGGGGCTCTTCCAGGGCCAGAGCGTCACCGTCTGGGAGCTCCTCTTCTCCCGCTACGTCCCTGAGCACCAGAGAGAGGAGCTGCTGAGGAGATACAAGGCAGGGGCAGTGAGCATTGCAGAGATGATCGACATCCTCACCGCCACCGTCACAGCGGCAGAAAGGGACAATGGGGCTCTGGGCTCATCCACAGCCAAGCCCAACAGCGAGGCGAGGGCGTCACCTCCAGCTCAGGACACGCAGGAGCAGGAGCAGCAGCTGAGGAAGTCCCTCAAGTCCATGACGGTCCGTGTCACTGCTGGGGAGTTCCGGGGGCAGAACGTTTCCGTGCTGGACCTGCTCTTCTCCAGATATGTCCCTCAGGGGAGGCGGCAGGAGCTGCTGGAGCTGTACAGGGCAGGGATACTGAGCACGGAGCAGGTGGGCGCCGTGGTCACCACCATGGTGAACCGGGCGGAGGCCGCAAACGCCGCGCGGGTGGCGAAGGCCAGGGGCACACACAGGGCAGAGGCAGCGGCACGGGAGGATGGAGAGGATTGTTCAGAACACCTGGATGAGGCCCTGAGGTCCACCACCGTCAGTGTGCCTGCTGGAGAGCTGCAGGGACAGCAGGTGTCTCTGTGGGACCTGATCTTCTCCGATTACATCCCCGAGGAGAAGAGGGAGGAGCTGCTGGAGCTGTACCACGAAAGGTTATTAACTCTGGAGCACATGACAACTGTTGTCAGCACTCTGATTAGGAAAAAAGAATCTGCAGGCAGGAAATTGCACATTACAGTCAAGAGTTCCAGCAGGGATCCTGTGACAGCAGCAGGAGAGGAAGGTGATGACAAACCCCGCAAAGAGGAGCCCTGGAAAACAACCCTGAAAACCACAATGGTCCACGTGGAGGCTGCGGAGTTCCGGGGCCGCGAGGTCTCGCTGTGGGACCTGCTGCACTCCCGCTACATCCCCGAGGAGAACAGGAGGGAGCTGCTGGAGCTCTACGAGGCAGGAGAGCTGAGCCTGGAGCAGGTGAGGACCGTTGTCACCACCATTGTCACCAGGATGGCAGCAGCAGAGAGAGCAGAGCCCGTGAGTGGTCCCAGGGCAGAGGCGGTGGCCACAGAGGCTGAACCCACACCCCTGGATGGGGATAGAACATGGGAGGAGACCCTGAAGGCCACCAGAGCTGAGGTGTCAGTGGGGGAGTTCCAGGGTGGACAGACCTCCCTGTGGGACCTGCTCTTCTCCCACCACATCCCCGAGGAGAAGCGTCAGGAGCTGCTGGAGCTGTACCGTGGGGGGACCCTGCCCTTGGAGCAGTTAATCCTTGTTGTCACCACTCTCATCAAGAAAAAGGAATCTGCAGGCAGGAAATTCCAAATTTCAGTCAAGAGTTCCAACAAGGACCCCGAGACAGCAGCAGGAGAGGAAAGTGACCGCCATCCCAAGGAGGAACCCTGGAAAACAACCCTGAAAACCACAATGGTCCACGTGGAGGCTGCGGAGTTCCGGGGCCGCGAGGTCTCGCTGTGGGACCTGCTGCACTCCCGCTACATCCCCGAGGAGAACAGGAGGGAGCTGCTGGAGCTCTACGAGGCAGGAGAGCTGAGCCTGGAGCAGGTGAGGACCGTTGTCACCACCATTGTCACCAGGATGGCAGCAGCAGAGAGAGCAGAGCCCGTGAGTGGTCCCAGGGCAGAGGCGGTAGCTGCAGAGGCTGAACCCACACCCCTGGATGGGGATAGAACCTGGGAGGAGACCCTGAAGGCCACCAGAGCTGAGGTGTCAGTGGGAGAGTTCCAAGGCAGGCAGGTGTCCCTGTGGGACCTGCTCTTCTCTGACCACATCCCCGAGGAGAAGCGTCAGGAGCTGCTGGAGCTGTACCGTGGGGGGACCCTGCCCATCCAGGAGCTGCTCAGCACCACCAGCAGCCTGGCCAGCGACAGCCTGGAGCAGCACCTCAGGGCCCTCCCCGCTCACACCATGGACCTGCTGCGCTCCGAGGGCTCCTACATCACCTGTGACCCGTCCCAGCAGCGCCGGGTGTCCGTGTGGGAGCTGCTCTCGTCCAAGCAGGTCTCTGAGTACAAGCGGGAGGCGTGCCTGGACACCTACCCCTCGGGAGGGCTGACGGTGAACAGGATCACCATCACCACCACCGTCACCACCGGGCCCCGGCTGGAGCAGAGCCGGCCCCGGCACCACTGACCGAGATCCCAGCACAGCAGAGTCCTGGGCACCCGTGGGCCCTTTGCTCCTCATGTCCCTCCATGTGTCCCACCACTGACCAAGATCCCAGCACAGCAGGGTCCTGGGCACCCGTGGGCCCTTTGCTCCTCAGTGTGTCCGTGTGTCCCACCACTGACCGAGATCCCAGCACAGCAGAGTCCTGGGACCCGTGGGCCCTTGCTCCTCATGTCCCTCCATGTGTCCCACCACTGACCAAGATCCCAGCACAGCAGGGTCCTGGGCACCCGTGGGCCCTTTGCTCCTCATGTCCCTCCATGTGTCCCACCACTGACCAAGATCCCAGCACAGCAGGGTCCTGGGCACCCGTGGGCCTTTGCTCCTCGTATCCCTCTGTGTGTCCCACCACTGACCGAGATCCCAGCACAGCAGAGTCTTGGGCACCCATGGGACTTTGCTCCTCAGTGTGTCCGTGTGTTCCACCACTGGCCGAGATATCCCAGCACAGCAGGGTCCTGGGCACCCATGGGACTTTGCTCCTCAGTGTGTCCGTGTGTCCCACCACTGACCGAGATCCTGGCACAGCAGAGTCTGGGGCACCCATGGGCCTTTGCTCCTCATGTCCCTCCATGTGTCCCACCACTGACCAAGATCCCAGCACAGCAGAGTCTTGGGCACCCGTGGGCCTTTGCTCCTTGGGTCCCTCCATGTGTCCCACCACTGACGGGGATCCCAGCACAGCAGGGTCCTGGGCACCCGTGGGCCTTTGCTCCTCGTATCCCTCCATGTGTCCCACCACTGACCAAGATCCCAGCACAGCAGAGTCTTGGGCACCCGTGGGCCTTTGCTCCTCAGTGTGTCCGTGTGTCCCACCACTGGCCGAGATATCCCAGCACAGCAGAGTCCTGGGCACCCGTGGACCTTTGCTCCTTGGGTCCCTCCACGTGTCCCTGTGGTGACAAACCCGTGTGTGGGGCGGGCTGAGGCTCGGATAAATTCCTGCTGTCTCACCTGGCTGTGCTGATGTGGGATGTGGGGCTCAGATAAACTCCTGCTGTCTCACCTGGCTGTGCTGATGTGGGATGTGGGGCTCAGATAAACTCCTGCTGTCTCACCTGGCTGTGCTGATGTGGGATGTGGGGCTCAGATAAACTCCTGCTGTCTCACCTGGCTGTGCTGATGTGGGATGTGGGGCTCAGATAAACTCCTGCTGTCTCACCCCTGGCTGTGCTGAGATTTCTTTTTGCCCGGCAGAGCTTTCCCAGAAGGGCTTGGGGGGTGTCCGAGAGCCTTGGGACTGTGACCCCCATGTCACTGCCCCGGGGGTGGCACTGCAGCCCCTGTGTCACCGCTCTGAGGGTGACACAGACAGTGGCACTGCGTGCCCCATGTGGCTGCTCTGAGGGCGGCACAGATGGTGACACTGCAGTCCCTCTGTTGCTCCCCCAAGGGTGGCACAGATGGTGGCACTGCCGCCCCCATGTCACTGCCCTGAGGGTGGCACTGCAGCCCCCGTGTCACTGCCCTGAGGGTGGCACTGTGGTCCCCATGTCACTGCCCCGAGGGCGGCACTGCAGCCCCCGTGTTGGTGACACAGACGGTGGCACTGCAGCCCCCATGTCACTGCTCCGAGGGTGGCACTGTGGTCTCCATGTCACTGCCCTGAGGGTGGCACTGCAACCCCTGTGCCACTGCCCCGAGGGTGGCACAGACGGTGACACTGCAGCTCCTGTGTCACTGCTTGAGGGTGGCACAGATGGTGGCACTGCAGCCCCCGTATCACTGCCCCGAGGGTGGCACAGAAGGTGACATTGCAGCTCACGCGTCACTTCCCCGAGAGTGGCATTGCAGCTCACGTGTTGCCGCTCCGAGGGTGGCACTGCAGCCCCTGTGTCACTGTTCTGAGGGTGGCACTGCAGCCCCTGTGTCATTGCTCCAAGGGTGACACTGCAGCCCCTGTGTCACTGCTCCAAGGGTGACACTGTGGTCCTCATGTCACTGCCCTGAGGGTGGCACTGCAGCCCCCGTGTCACTGCTCCAAGGGTGACACTGCAGCCCCCGTGTCACTGCTCCAAGGGTGACACTGTGGTCCTCATGTCACTGCCCTGAGGGTGGCACTGCAGCCCCCGTGTCACCGCTCCGAGGGTGGCACTGCAGCCCCCGTGTCACCGCTCCTGGCACGGACCGGGCACCGCCGGCACCAGGACGCGCCGGGGGCTGCGGGATGGGGACGGGGGACCCGCAGCCAGGGCGGGGAGGGCTCTGCAGGGACCCGGTGCCACTGCAGCCTGCCCGGGGCTGGCACGGCTCCGGATGGTTCCAGGGACCCGGTGCCACTGCAGCCTGCCCGGGGCTGGCACAGCTCCCGATGGTTCCAGGGACTCGGTGCCACTGCAGCCTGCCCGGGGCTGGCACAGCTCCGGATGGTTCCAGGGACTCGGTGCCACTGCAGCCCGGGGCTGGCACAGCTCCGGATGGTTCCAGGGACTCGGTGCCACTGCAGCCTGCCCGGGGCTGGCACAGCTCCGGATGGTTCCAGGGACCCGGTGCCACTGCAGCCTGCCCGGGGCTGGCACAGCTCCGGATGGCTCCGGATGGCTCCGGATGGCTCCGGGAACTCGGGCTGCGCTCCCACAGGAAGCGCTGCGTTTCCAAAAAAAGCGGCTGAAAGAAAACAGGAGGTTTTGAGAGCCGAGAGCTGGAGGAAAACAGGAGGTTGTGCGAGCCGAGAGCGGAATACATTTGCATAGTGAAGAGCTCGTTGTATAACGGGAGGGATGGAGGGGCTCCGAACGTTCCCGGGGACACAGGGAGGGTCGGGCAGGGACCCCATCCCTGCGGGAATGTGGCACTGACCCCAACCCTGTGGAAATGTGGCACTGACCCCATCCCTGCGGGAATGTGGCACTGACCCCATCCCTGTGGGAATGTGGCACTGACCCCAACCCTGTGGAAATGTGGCACTGACCCCATCCCTGCGGGAATGTGGCACTGACCCCATCCCTGCGGGAATGTGGCACTGCAGGGACCCCATCCCTGTGGGAATGTGGCACTGACCCCATCCCTGACCCCATCCCTGCAGAAATGTGGCATTGACCCCATCCCTGCGGGAATGTGGCATTGACCCCATCCCTGCGGGAATGTGGCACTGACCCGATCCCTGAGGGAATGTGGCACTGACCCCCATCCCCCAGCGGGAATGTGGCACTGACCCCATCCCTGACCCCATCCCTGCGGGAATGTGGCACTGACCCCCATCCCAGTGGGAATGTGGCACTGACCCCATCCCTGTGGGAATGTGGCATTGACTCCATCCCTGCAGGAATGTGGCACTGACCCCCATCCCAGTGGGAATGTGGCACTGACCCCATCCCTGAGGGAATGTGGCACTGCAGGGACCCCATCCCTGACCCCATCCCTGCGGGAATGTGGCACTGACCCCATCCCTGCGGGAATGTGGCACCGCACCGAGCCCTGTCCCTGCTGGAATGTCACACGGCGCCCAGAAACGCCTTGGCTCGGCTGGACAAGAGTGGGGTGACAGGAAAAGCGCCAGGACGGGACCGGAGCTGCTGGAAAAGGAGCGGGAAAGCCGCAAATCCCAAAACGCGCCCACGGGCGCGGTGGGACAGCAGAGGGAGCGCCCAGAGCGGCTCCCCCTGCAGAGCGATCACAGAATCACGGAGCCATGGAAGGGTTTGGTGGGAAGGGACACGAAAGCTCCTCCTGTCCCACCACTGGGGACACCTCCCTCCATCCCAGGGTGATCCAAACCCCAGTGCCCAGCCTGGCCCTGGGCACTGCCAGGGATCCAGGGGCAGCCCCAGCTGCTCTGGGCACCTGTGCCAGGGCCCCACACCCTCACAGGGAACACTTCTGTCTGATACCCGACCTTATTCCACTCTTTCAGCCCAAAACTGTCCCAGCTTTCCCCCTGCCACCGCAGGCTCCTGTGGGATGTCCCTCTCGAGGGACACACAGGGGCCACACACCCTGGCAGTGAGCGTGGGATGTGGTGCCAGCCCTGCCCACGAGCCCACCCTGACACAGCAAGGGGCCACCAGGGGCCACCAGGGCACTCCCAGAGCCACCAGGGGCCACCAGGGGCCACCAGGGGCCACCAGGGCACTCCCAGAGCCACCAGGGCACTCCCAGAGCCACCAGGGCACTCCTGGGGCCACCAGGACGCTCTCAGAGCCACCAGGGGCCACCAGGGCACTCCCAGAGCCACCAGGAAACTCCCAGAGCCACCAGGGGCCACCAGGGCACTCCCAGAGCCACCAGGGGCCACCAGGGGCCACCAGGAGCCACCAGGGCACTCCCAGAGCCACCAGGACACTCCCAGAGCCACCAGGGCACTCCTGGGGCCACCAGGGCACTCTCAGAGCCACCAATGGCCACCAGGGCACTCCCAGAGCCACCAGGGCACTCCCAGAGCCACCAGGGCACTCCTGGGGCCACCAGGACGCTCTCAGAGCCACCAGGGGCCACCAGGGCACTCCCAGAGCCACCAGGGCACTCCCAGAGCCACCAGGGCACTCCCAGGCCAGGCCTGGCCGCCTTTTCCAGCAGCCCCCAAGGTTCCCAGCCCGTTTGCTGAGGTGCCAACCCCTCCATCAGCCCGAGCAGATCCTGCCCTGGCCCTGCTGGTCCCTGATAAGGCTGCCCTGGGCAGGTTTATCTCCCTGCACATCTGTCCTGCAGCGGCTGCCCCTGCTCTGCTCCTCCCTCAGCTCTGCCTCTGCCCCTGCTCCACGGCTGGGGCACACAGAGCCCGGCCTGGCATTGCTGGGGCACACAGAGCCCTGCCTGGCACGGCTGGGGCACACAGAGCCCTGCCTGGCATGGCTGGGGCACACAGAACCCTGCCTGGCACCCCCTGGCACGGCTGGGGCACACAGAGCCCTGCCTGGCACCCCCTGGCATGGCTGGAGAAAGTTTCCTGGACTTCAAGATAGACTGGAATCCACAAAAATGTGACATATTTAGATTGTAGAGAGTACAGATTATTATTTATAGAGTATAAATATTTGGATTATAGAGAGTATAGATGGTTATTTATAGACTTTAAATATTTAGATTATGGAGAATATAGATTATTATTTATCGAGTATAAATATTTAGATTATAGAGAGTATAGATTGTTATTTATCGAGTATAAATATTTAGAATTTAGAGAGTATAGATTATTATTTATCGAGTATAAATATTTAGATTATAGAGAATATAGATTGTTATTTATAGAGTATAAATATTAAATTGTAGAATATAGAGTATTAATTATCGAGTATAAATATTTAGATTATAGAGAGTATAGATTATTATTTATCAAGTATAAATATTTTGATTATAGAGAACATAGATTATAGAGAGCAGTGTAGGTGTGTCACTGGGTGAGAAATTGAGGTTTTGGGATTTTAATGAGTTGTGGATGGGAGCAAGATGGAGGGCACAGGGTGTCACCCTGGGTTTCTTCTTCATGCTGCTTCTTCCTCCTTCTCCATGGGTTTGGGTGGCATTTTGTAGTTGGGCAGAAAAGTCCCCATTAGGATCATTTATTGGGTTAAAAGTGAAAACAGTCCAGGTGCCAGTTCTTAATTGGACAGTTTAGTCCTAAAAGCCCCTGTAACAAGAGATTGGGGCCATTTTGTGCCCTGCTGCTGAACCCACAGCAGCGAGACTGTTTTACCGATAAGAAATAATAAACACCTGCGTGTGAAGGTGAATTATTGTGTCAGGTGCCTCCAATCCAGCCCCAGAGGGACCCACGGCTGGCGCTGGTGCTCTGCTGGGCATGACCGCGCATTCGGGCTGCCCCCGACGGTGCCGTGACTTCCTGCAGCCCCAATGTCACCCGGGCCGGCTCTCGGCTCGCCTGCTATTTATTGACAGAGCCGTTGATAAAATATTCCATTTTTTCCCACGTGCTCCCTTGGAGCTCCCCTTCCAGCCAGGGGAGCAAAAATTTCCGTTTTGGCTTTGCTGCTGCTGGGATCTGGTTGTCCCAGGTTGCCCTGGTTTGTCCCAGCAGCACAAAGGGAGGGCTCAGCAGCGGAGCCCTGGCGGCTCCAGCACCTTTCCCCAGCCCCAGGGGTCACACCTGCCCCCAGCTCTGTCTGCTGCCCCTCTCTCCAGGGAAGGTTTGACCTGGGAGATAAAAAGGAGCAAACCAGGCCAGGTTATGAGGAGCCCTTGTCCGGTTTTCCGCTGGACTGGTTCCACGTCTTCCTCTTAACCAGAGCTCAGCAAGGTGTTAAAGGTGGTTGGGACAGGGGTTCCTGGGATGTGAGAGCCCAGAGTCCCCCCTGTGTGAGCCAAGAGAGGCTCCTGCAGCCCAGAGTGCTCAGGCTGGGGGTCCTGGTGTCCTTCCTGCTCATCCTCCATGGGTGGGAGAGGTTCTGCCAAAAGGGTGACAGGGATTGTCCCCTCCTCCCCTCCCCAGAGCTGCCCATCCCACCCCATCCCATTATCCCATTATCCCATTATCCCATTATCCCATTATCCCATCCCACCCCATCCCATCCCACCTCATCCCATTGATCCCATCCCATCCCATTGATCCCATTCCACCTCATCCCATTGATCCCATCCCATCCCATTGATCCCATTCCACCTCATCCCATTGATCCCATCCCATCCCATTGATCCCATTCCACCTCATCCCATTGATCCCATCCCATCCCATTGATCCCATTCCACCTCTTCCCATTGATCCCATCCCATCCCATTGATCCCATTCCACCTCATGCCATTGATCCCATCCCATCCCATCCCATCCAACCCCATCCCATCCTATTGATCCCATCCCACCCCATCCCATCCCATTATCCCATCCCATCCCATTATCCCATTATCCCATCCCACCCCATCCCATCCCACCTCATCCCATTGATCCCATCCCACCCCATCGATCCCATCCCATCCCATCCCATCCCAATGATCCCATCCCATCCCACCTCATCCCACTATCCCATTATCCCATTATCCCATCCCAGGGCTCAGGATTGGACCCTCTGGGGTCGGGCTCCAGCCCCACACAGCACCGGCTCTGCCCCACCAGGAGCTGCACCAGCCCCGGGAGAGGGGCCAAGGGGCAGGAAATCCTGAGCAGGGCCCTGAGGAGCACAGGGAATGCTCCCAGGGAATGCTCCAGGGCCTGTGGAGCACAGGGAATGCTCCAGGGCCTGTGGAGCACAGGTGATGCTCCCAGGGAATGCTCCCAGGGAATGCTCCAGGGCCTGTGGAGCACAGGGAATGCTCCAGGGCCTGTGGAGCACAGGGAATGCTCCCAGGGAATGCTCCCAGGGAATGCTCCCAGGGCCTGTGGAGCACAGGGAATGCTCCAGGGCCTGTGGAGCACAGGGAATGCTCCCAGGGAATGCTCCAGGGCCTCTGGAGCACAGGGAATGCTCCCAGGGAATGCTCCAGGGCCTGTGGAGCACAGGGAATGCTCCAGGGCCTGTGGAGCACAGGGAATGCTCCCAGGGCCTGTGGAGCACAGGGAATGCTCCAGGGCCTGTGGAACACAGGGAATGCTCCCAGGGAATGCTCCCAGGGCCTGTGGAGCACAGGGAATGCTCCAGGGCCTGTGGAGCACAGGGAATGCTCCCAGGGAATGCTCCCAGGGCCTGTGGAGCACAGGGAATGCTCCCAGGGAATGCTCCCAGAGAATGCTCCCAGGGCCTGTGGAGCACAGGGAATGCTCCCAGGGAATGCTCCCAGGGAATGCTCCCAGGGCCTGTGGAGCACAGGGAATGCTCCCAGGGAATGCTCCAGGGCCTGTGGAGCACAGGGAATGCTCCCAGGGAATGCTCCCAGGAGCTGCAGAGGGCCGGGGGTGGCAGCAGGGGCTGGCACAAACCAGGTGTCCTTTGTGCGTGACAGCCACAGGCAATGGGCACAGTCCGACAGCTGTGCACAAAATGCAGGCATTCTGCCCCAAATTCCAACCAGCTGTGCACAAAATGCAGGCATTCTGCCCCAAATTCCAACCAGCTGTGCCCAAAACCCAGCCAGCCTGCCCCAAACTCCAACCAGCTGTGCCCAAAATCCAATCCCTCTGCTCCAAAATCCAACCAGCTGTGCCCAAAATCCAATCCCTCTGCTCCAAATTCCAACCAGCTGTGCCCAAAACCCAGCCAGCCTGCCCCAAATTCCAACCAGCTGTGCCCAAAACCCAGCCAGTCTGCCCCAAAATCCAACCAGCTGTGCCCAAAACCCAGCCAGCCTGCCCCAAATTCCAACCAGCTGTGCCCAAAACCCAGCCAGCCTGTTCCAAATTCCAACCAGCTGTGCCCAAAATCCAATCCCTCTGCTCCAAAATCCAACCAGCTGTGCCCAAAACCCAGCCAGCCTGCCCCAAATTCCAACCAGCTGTCCTGTGCTGGTGTTCTCCTGGTGTCCTTCAGCCTGTGATGATGGTCCCCTGGTGTCCCTCAGTGGTGCTCTGTTCATGCCCTGTCCGTGTCCTGTCCATGTTCTGTCCGTGTTCTGTCCGTGTTCTGTCCATGTTCTGTCCATGTTCTGTCCATGCTCTGTCCATGTTCTGTCCATGTTCTGTCCGTGTTCTGTCCATGTTCTGTCCGTGTTCTGTCCATGTTCTGTCCATGTTCTGTCCATGTTCTGTCCGTGTTCTGTCCGTGCCCCCGAGGCGATTTTGGCCACCCCATTTCAGCCACCTCCAGCCTGTGAAAATCACCAATCACTTGTATTTAAAATTTTAACAGCTTAAATAGTAATAAAATGGTTATAAAAATAGTAATACAATTAGAGTAACAAAAATTTGGACAATTTGAATTAGGACAATATGAGACAATAAAAACAAAGAGTTACAGACAGTCCAGGTACCTCTTTCTGGGTAAAATAAGCCCCAAAAAGGACCCACGTTAACAGAGGATTAACCCTTAAAAGCAACAGCCTGTTGCATATTCATGCACCTCATCCATGATGCATAAATTCCATTCAAACACGGGATTCTGGCTGGGCAGTGTCAGCTGCTTCCTCTGAATCCTGACAGCGCCTTCAAGGCGGGAAGAAGTTCCTTTCTTCTGATAATGGGGCAATAAATTCCCTTTCTCTGAAAGATTCAGGTGTCCTGTGGCTGCTATCTCGCTGCGAGTCCTTTCTTTTTAAAAAGAGTATCCTACATAGCACAGTTTTTATTTTAACTTTTTTTATAACCTAAAGCTATATTTAACACAGTACTTAAGAGAATTAATACAGCATTACTTTCTAACACAACACATATAATATTCGTTTGAATATTTGCGAAAAGCCAGTGATGAAATACCTGCATTTTTCACACTCGGGGGTCAGATCCGTGTGTTCACCCAGCGCCGATCCCGGGCTCGACGCTGAACTCTTTGGCTGTAGTGGTTTTTGATAACCGAAATTCGGTCTACGCGGACAAATTAATGAATCTTTGCTAAATTTTCTTCCAAGTTTGGCTCTCGGTTTGATCATTTATAACAACCTGCTGACACCTGCGGGCTCCAGGTGATGCTGCAGGTGAGGAGCTGCGGGCAGGGCAGTCACAGCCCGGGGGAGCTCAGACACACAAACCCATCCCTCGGACCGACAGACGGACGGACGGACGGACGGAGCGGCAGCAGGACGCTTGCCACACCCACGGAGCCGCTTTGGCACGGAGCGGGCCGGGCAGCGGCAGCGCACGACAGCCCCGCAGCCCGGCCCCATCATCAAACGCGGCTCCTGATTCTCCTGGAATGGTAGGACCACCGTGCTGGGGGCTCCTGCTGCTCCTGGAGTGCTGGGACCACCGTGCTGGGGGCTCCTGATTCTCCTGGAATGGTGGGACCAGCGGGCTGGGGGCTCCTGATTCTCCTGGAATGGTGGGACCAGCGGGCTGGAGGCTCCTGCTGCTCCTGGAATGGTGGGACCACCGTGCTGGGGGCTCCTGCTGCTCCTGGAATGGTGGGACCACCGTGCTGGGGGCTCCTGCTGCTCCTGGAATGGTGGGACCACCGTGCTGGGGGCTCCTGATTCTCCTGGAATGGTGGGACCACCGTGCTGGTGGCTCCTGCTGCTCCTGGAGTAGTGGAACCATTGGGCTGGGGGCTCCTGATTCTCCTGGAATGGTGGGACCACCGTGCCGGGGGCTCCTGATTCTCCTGGAATGGTGGCACCACCGTGCCGGGGGCTCCTGATTCTCCTGGAGTGCTGGGACCATTGGGCTGGGCAGGGCAGGGGCTCCTGCTGCTCCCAGAGCTGTGGTCCTGTTATGAGTAGAAGAAGAGTTGTCCATTTTTCAAAGGTTGCAGAGTTCACAAGCTAAGCCAATTGCTGCCAAGCTGGAGTTCTAACCGCTTGTTGTCAATAATTTCATGTTGTAATCCCCTGCTGTTAATGGTTTTCCTGTAATTACCTGTTGTTGGTGCTGAGAAATCCCCTTTGTCCAGCATCCCCCTGCTGCTTCCTGGGAAATGGCGCCCAGGACCGTGAGGAGGAGGTGACATCGGGGCTGGCAGGCGAATGAGGGAACCCCGCACCAAATCCCGCAGGAAAAACCCCTAAAACCAACGAGCCACCACGGACTTGAGAGACTGAAGTGATGTCTGGAGGTGAGGAACAGAACCCGGTGTCCGCTGAGATCCTCTCTACCCCTCAGCCTAAGCTCAGAGATGTCGGCTGGAAGAGCTCGAGTGTCAAACTCGGGATCCAGGAATCCCCTGCTGCTCTCGTGGGGATGGAGCACCCAGCCCTGCCTGCAGATCAGAGGGCGCAGCTGCAATTTCCCTCCTCCTCCTCCTCCTCCTCCGTGCCACTCCTGGGAGCAGTGGTGGCCTCTGTGTGTGTGTGACCCGTCGGGTCTCCCCACCCAAGCTGCTTTATAATGAAGGCATTCAAAAGGTGAAAGATCTCCTGCCCTGTTTATTCCAGGACCGCTGGGCAGGGCTGGGGGGGTCCCACCGTGCCAGGCTGTGCCCCCCAACCCCGGGGCCTGCGGAGGTGCCAGGAGGAGAAAAACAGAGGGGCCTGAGAGGGCTCGGGAGTGGCCACGGCCTCGGCCAGCTCAGGGCACGTCCAGGGGGATCCACAGCTGGGACCCCGTTAAATAACAAGGAGTTATTATAACCCTTCTTAAATAACGAGGAGTTATTATAACCCCTGTTAAATAATGAGGAGTCATTATAACCCTTGTTAAATAACGAGGAGTTATTAAATAACGAGGAGCCATTATAACCCTTGTTAAATAACGGGGAGTCATTATAACCCCTGTTAAATAATGAGGAGTCATTATAACCCCCGTTAAATAACGAGGAGTTATTAAATAACGAGGACTCATTATAACCCTTGTTAAATAACGGGGAGTCATTATAATCCCCATTAAATAACGAGGAGTTATTATAACCCCTGTTAAATAATGAGGAGTCATTATAACCCCCATTACAGAACGAGGACTCATTATAACGCCCGTTAAATAACGAGGAGTCATTATAACCCTTGTTAAATAACGAGGAGTCATTATAACCCCCGTTAAATAACGAGGAGTTATTATAACCCCCATTAAATAACAAGGAGTCATTATAACCCTCATTAAATAATGAGGAGTTATTATAACCCCCGTTAAATAACAAGGAGTCATTATAACCCCTGTTAAATAACAAGGAGTTATTATAACCCCCATTAAATAACAAGGAGTCATTATAACCCTTCTTAAATAATGAGGAGTCATTATAACCCCTGTTAAATAACGAGGAGTTATTATAACCCTCATTAAATAACACCAGGATTTATTATAACCCCCGTTTAATAATGCAGGAGCTGCAGGGTGGCTGCACAGCCCTGTGGGGTCACCCCTGCTCACCCCAGCTGTGGGGTCACCCCCCTGCTCACCCCAGCTGTGGGGTTTTGGAGCCCCTGCTCACCCCAGCTGTGGGGTCACCCCCCTGCTCACCCCAGTGTGGGGTTTTGGAGCCCCTGCACCTGCCAGCCCTGCAGGGTCAGCAGCACCGGGAGCTCCAGAGGTCCCCAGCCCTGGAGGGAGCCGTGTCCCCTGGGGACAGGGGGACAGGGTGACAGGGTGACAGGGGGACAGGGGTTACAGGGGTGACAGGGGTGACAGGGGGACAGGGTTACGGGGGGACAGGGTGACAGGGGGACAGGGTGACAGGGTGTCAGGGTTACAGGGGTGACAGGGGGACAGGGTGTCAGGGTTACAGGGGTGATAGGGTGACAGAGTGACAGGGGTAACAGGAGTGACAGGGTGACAGGGGTGACAGGGTGACAGGGGTGACAGGGTTACAAGGGTGATAGGGTGACAGAGTGACAGGGATGACAGAGGTGACAGAGGTGACAGAGGTGACAGGGGTGACAGGGGTTACAGGGGTTACAGGGGTGACAGGGTTACAGGGTGTCAGGGTGACAGGGTGACAGGGGGTACAGGGGTGACAGGAGCCCCAGCTCCACCCTCCGAGTGCCGCTTGCCCCTGCCCTGCAGACAGAACTCGCCCCCAAATCCCAAATCCCAAATCCCAAATCCCAAATCCTGCCCGGCCTCCCACGCGCCCCCGTCCTGGATGGAAACCAAACCCTGGAACTTTGCACCCATAATCCCCGTGCTGAGGGCCCCCAGCTCCTCAGGCAGGAGCTCCAGGCTGCTCCTGTGCTCGGGGCAGCCAGGCAGGAGCCGAGTGTGAAAAATGTGTATTTTATAATTGGATTTTCCCAAATATTCAAACCAATATTGTATGTGTTGTGTTAGGAAGTTGTGCTGTGTTAATTCTCCTAAGTAGTGTGTTAAATATAGTTTGAGGTTATAACAAAATGTTAAAATAGAAACCATGCTATGTAAGATACTTTTATAAAGAGAGAGCTCGCACCAGACAGCAGCCACAGGACACCTGAATCTTTCAGAGAAAGGGAATTTATTGCTCATTATCAGAAGAAATGAACTTCTTCCTGCCTCGAAGGCTCTGTTAGGATTCAGAGGAAGAAGCTGACACTGCCCAGACAGAATCCTGTGTTTGAATGGAATTTATGCATCATGGATGAGGTGCATGAATATGCAACAGGCTGCTGCTTTTAAGGGTTAATCCTCTGTTAACGTGGGTCCTTTTTGGGGCTTATTTTGCCCAGAAAGAGGTACCTGGACCGTCTGTAACTCTTTGCTTTTATTGTCTCATATTGTCCTAATCCAAATTGTCCAAATTATTACTATTCTAATTGTATTACTATTTCTATAACCATTTTATTACCATTAAGCTTCTAAAATTTTAAAAACGAGTGATTGGCATTTTTCAGACCCAGCCCAACCCTCCTTTTCTGCAGGCTGAGCGCTCCCTCAGCCCCCCTGGCCCTTCCCAGCTCCATTCCTGCCTCTGGAGCTGCTCCAGCCCTTCAGGGTCCTTCTCTGTGAAAAACGCCAATCACTTGTTTTTAAAATTTTTAAAAGATTAATAGTAATAAAATGGTTATAAAAATAGTAATACAATTAGAGTAACACAAATATGGACAATTAGGATTAGGACAATATGAGACAATAAAAACAAAGAGTTACAGACAGTCCAGGTACCTCTTTCTGGGCAGCACGAGCCCCAAAAAGGACCCACGTTAACAGAGGATTAACCCTTAAAAGCAACAGCCTGTTGCATATTCATGCACCTCATCCATGATGCATAAATTCCATTCAAACACGGGATTCTGGCTGGGCAGTGTCAGCTGCTTCCTCTGAATCCTGACAGCGCCTTCGAGGCAGGAAGAAGTTCATTTCTTCTGATAATGGGGCAATAAATTCCCTTTCTCCGAAAGATTCAGGTGTCCTGTGGCCGCTATCTCGCTGTGAGTCCTCTCTTTTAAAAGAAAGTATCCTACATAGCACAGTTTCTATTTTAACAATCTTTATAACCTAAAACCATATTTAACACACTACTTAAGAGAATTAATACAGCATTACTTTCTAACATGTTAAAAACGCCAATCACTTGTTTCCAAAATTTTAAAAACTTTAATACTAATAAAATGGTTTTAAAAATAGTAATACAATTAGAGTAATAATAATTTGGACAAAGTGAATTAGGACAATATGAGACAATAAAAACAAAGAGTTACAGACAGTCCGGGTACCTCTTTCTGGGTAAAATAAGCCCCAAAAAGGACCCACGTTAACAGAGGATTAACCCTTAAAAGCAACAGCCTGTTGCATATTCATGCACCTCATCCATGATGCATAAATTCCATTCAAACACAGGATTCTGTCTGGGCAGTGTCAGCTTCTTCCTCTGAATCCTGACAGCACCTTCGAGGCAGGAAGAAGTTCATTTCTCCTGATAATGAGCAATAAATTCCCTTTCTCTGAAGGATTCAGGTGTCCTGTGGCCGCTATCTCACTGTGAGTCCTTTATTTTTAAAAAGAGTATCCTACATAGCACAGTTTCTATTTTAACAATCTTTATAACCTAAAACCATATTTAACACAGTACTTAAGAGAATTAACACAGCATTACTTTCTAACACAGCACATATAATATTCACTTGAATATTTGGGAAAAGCCAACCATAAAACACACGCATTTTTCACAGATGCGTCCCCCCTGTGGGTGACAACACACAGGGGACCCCCAGAGAGGCCCTGAAGACCAAATCCTTGCCCCACCAGGCTGGAAGCAGCTCAGACCTGAGCCCAGGGGTGCCCCTGCTCCCCATTTCCCCCAGGGCACCCCGAGAGGAGCGGCCCAAGGAGCTGAGCAGGGAACGGGCTGTGCTCCAGCGGCTGCAGCTCCC